>NW_025334163.1:0-375000 GCF_014858855.1 Bufo gargarizans | reverse complement strand
CACTTCTCCAGCTTCGGCTATGGTATGGCCCTAGTGCTGGTCTCTTGCAGGAGCCTTTTGACCCGGAGGGACCTGGATTGGTTTATGGGGGCCCTTCTGTTATGGAGAGGGCCCGCGCCGGACCGTGACCTAGTGCACGTTTTATTGTGTGGCACGCTGCACGATTTTGATGCACAGGTGTAGAAAGAACGTATCTTGGGCTTTAAAAAAAAAAAATATGAATCTGTCTACAGATGGATATCTGGCCTGGCTATATTCCCTTGTCAAATCCCAAGGCTTGTTGGAAAGTCGGATTTTGACTCACAGGGAGTAACGTCCACAAGGTGGCACTAGTGAGATTGTTCTCTTCCTTGAGAGATACCTCTTTCTATATCTAATTGAGCTACAAGTCAGAGAAGATAATCACGTCCAGAGTCCTAATCTCTCGGCCTCGTCATTCTGCTCCTGGCTTGTAGGTACATGTCTGATATGTCATTTACCCGTAATTCCTACTGCAGCTAAATGCTACAGGCAGCTCCTCGTACACACTGAACTTCCTCAGAAAATACTTTGCTGTTCTGTAAGTCATTGAACGAGGAGTTAACTTCTATTTATCAAGAAATATTCTGCTCTATTGCAGTTAACGCATTTCAGGCAATGACAAAATATATAGATTTCGAACCCAAGGCAAATGCCCTGTGTGTGCCACTTTTAATAGCCTGTGACCAGTGGGGGGCAATGTTCTGTGAGCTAAACAGCCCAGACTCCAGACTGATACATTGTAACAAACTAGCACAGTTGTATCCAGTCTAGACAATGCTCTGTGAGCTAAACAGCCTGGATTTCAGACTGATACATTGTAACAAACTAGCAGAGTTGTATCCAGTCTAGACAATGCTCTGTGAGCTCAACAGCCCGGACTCCAGACTGATACATTGCAACAAACTAGCACAGTTGTTTCCAGTCTAGACAATGCTCTGTGAGCTAAACAGCCCGGACTCTAGACTGATACATTGTAACAAACTAGCACAGTTGTTTCCAGTCTAGACAATGCTCTGTGAGCTAAACAGCCCGGACTCTAGACTGATACATTGTAACAAACTAGCACAGTTGTATCCAGTCTAGACAATGCTCTGTGAGCTAAACAGCCTGGATTTCAGACTGATACATTGTAACAAACTAGCAGAGTTGTATCCAGTCTAGACAATGCTCTGTGAGCTAAACAGCCCGGACTCCAGACTGATACATTGCAACAAACTAGCACAGTTGTTTCCAGTCTAGACAATGCTCTGTGAGCTAAACAGCCCGGACTCTAGACTGATACATTGTAACAAACTAGCACAGTTGTTTCCAGTCTAGACAATGCTCTGTGAGCTAAACAGCCCGGACTCTAGACTGATACATTGTAACAAACTAGCAGAGTTGTATCCAGTCTAGACAATGCTCTGTGAGCTAAACAGCCTGGACTTCAGACTGATACATTGTAACAAACTAGCAGAGTTGTATCCAGTCTAGACAATGCTCTGTGAGCTAAACAGCCTGGACTTCAGACTGATACATTGTAACAAACTAGCAGAGTTGTATCCAGTCTAGACAATGCTCTGTGAGCTCAACAGCCCGGACTCCAGACTGATACATTGTAACAAACTAGCACATTTGTATCCAGTCTAGACAATGCTCTGTGAGCTAAACAGCCTGGATTTCAGACTAATACATTGTAACAAACTAGCACAGTTGTATCCAGTCTAGACAATGCTCTGTCCAGACCTTGAGATGAAGTTCAATGGTAGCGTTACTTTGAATAAACGTTTCTCCAAACAGTTTCAGGCTTTGTCTTGGATCCAGCAGGCTTTAGCATTAAACTGGCAGGTATACTCAACTCTGCTATATCCTTCTCTTACTCTGCTGTACTAACGAGCTAACTTAGTGTCTTAGTGTCTTTGTTTCCTCTTTATGCTGCACTTCACTCTTGTAGTCGGACTTATGTTCAGCCAAAAAGTAGGCTAGAATCCTGGCAGCTCCAACATGGAGTCTCAACCAACACAAACCAGAATTGCCCCACCTCCTTCTGGTAGCAAGCAGGACTGGCCCACTTTTGACCGAAGGGGGGGGGGGAGAATGGAATGGTGAGTTCCCTTCTATCTAACTATAGCTCTGCCTTTGCTTGCTGCCACCTGCTGGTAAACCAGGCACATTACATGAACAGTTACATAACATTATTATACTGTAAATGCACAGTGCAGAGGAACCTGGAAATAAATATATGGGTGACATACAGGTTAGACCATAAAAAATAATAGCAAGGTGCAGAAGTGGTAACACCACTCTGGGGTGTTACACATGGACATATTTTATTTGTTACACCATATGGGAGTCACAGCCAAGCTGACGGGTATCCATTTCCTCCCCTTCTCTCGGGGGCAGTAAGTTCTTATTACTGTTTTTCTCCCATTTATTTTTACTCTTACTGTTTTGTTACTTTTATTTTGTCTCATTTCACATCTGTTTTGTAAGCTCTGCACTATTTTTTGTGTATAAAATATTCTCTTTATAAGTCCGCCTTGTTGCTCTAAAGAATCCATAGCCTGATTGTGTGATCGCTTGTGAGCAGAACGTACAAGTGATCCCTCAAGATACAATGGCTTCGGGATTCAATATTTTCAACATGCAATGTTCTTTTCTGACCCATCGTAACTTGAAACCAGACTCAACGTACAATGTCTCAGACTGAGATCCAAACAATCAAGGTCACTTCTCTGGTAAAATAGCTGGATTAGTTTCTATTTAGCAGCTATTGCTGACTGTTATATGTAAGGACTTGTTTTGTCTGTCTTAGTTATCTGCTTATTTTTCTTAAATCTTCATTTTCTCTTTTCTTGGATGAAATTTTGGGGCTTTCAAACCGATTACTCAACTTACAATGGTTTCAACATACAATGGTCGTCCTGGAACCAATTAATATTTTAACTTGAGGGACCGCTGTACATACGTGGATTTTGCAACATTTCCGGCTTATGTCAAAGTCGGTGGTGGCAGCTGGTGTTTGGGGTGTTGGGTGTTTGCGTGTTTGGGGGTGATCTACTCTCACTTTGCGGCCTGAGTGTGTGGTGTGCGCGGAGTGAGAGCTTGGAGGTAGTCTGGCCCCTGGGAGACCCATCCCTGGTCGTGAGACGCGGGTGCGTATGTGACAAATTGATGGCAAGCGGTGGGATGTTTTTATTCTACTAGAGGATTAGTGCTTGGTTTACGTGATTATTCCCTGCACTAAAGGACTGGCTGTAACCTTGCGAGGATCTACAGTGGTTTTACAAGGACAGTGTTTACTGTGAGACACACGTACAAACAGTTTCCCTCCACAGTCTTTCTTTCCTATTTTTATTTTGGCGAAGCCTGCCTTCTGAGATGGCGGCCTGTTATGAAAAGCAGAGCAAAGAGGCTCTGGTCCAACTCTGCAAACAGAGAGGCATCGATGCCACAGGCAAAAACAGGACCAGGATGGTTTTTGAATTGATGGGGCAAGACGAGCAGCTGCACCAGGTAGAACCTGGGCACGGGAGCCAAGCAATGGACAGCATCCCTATACTTGCTCCTGAGGACACCCACGGCACCAATCCTCAGGAGGGTGTGGACTCTACAATGGATCTTACAACAGATGGATGGTTGTGACTCTAACATTAACCTGCAGCTCATTACGCAACATCACCAGGCGGCCAAACATAGAGCTGAGAGGGAGGCTGCAGAATGCAAAGCACAGAGAGCGCATGAGGCTGCAGATCGCAAATCCAAGAGGGAGGCTGCAGAACGCAAAGCACAGAGAGAGCATGAGGCTGCAGAGCGGGAACGGGCTTTTCAGCTAGAAATGGCGAGAATTCAACAGAGCAGCAATTCTCCTTCTCAGAATGCACACCTAAGGAGACCCCGGGTGGAGAACTTCAATAAGTTGGAAGAAGATGATGATTTGGACATTTTTCTGCAGAGTTTTGAGAAAATGTGCAGACAGTACCAACTGCCCCATGAGCAATTGGCACAGTATCTGACACCCGGGTTGAAAGGCAAAGCCCTGGATGCATTTTGGGCTCTTCCTGAAGATCAAGATGGTGACTATGATGCCATAAAAGAGGCACTGATCAAAAAGTACAATCTCACCCCAGAGGTCTACCGGAAAAGGTTCAGGGGAATACTGACAGCTACGCCGACTTTGTGAGCAGCTTGAGGACTACCTTTCAGCAGTGGATAAGAGGACTATCTATTTTCACCTTTGATCAGTTGAAGGACCTCATGATCAAGGACCAATTTCTCCATATCTGCCCTGTAGATGTAAAGTAGTTTATATGCGACAGAGAACCTAAAACAGCAGACCAGGCAGCACAAATTGCAGACTCTTATACAGCCAACAGGATGCACAACACCCGGAAGCCATCTATGACCAGCTGGAAAGGGGGTAAGCAAACTACAAGTACCCTTTCCACCAACAGCCGCCTCATAGGGGAAGCTGTCAATTCTGGAGACCTGTAGTAGATTCCCACAAATGTTTTACTGCAACCAAATGGGACATTTAAGTCGTAATTGCCCTACGAATAGAAAACCCAATATCCCGATGGAACTTAGTGGATCATCTTCGACTGTCTTATTAGTCACTAGAACAGAGGGTAGGAATGCTCATAACTTGAAATTCGTTGTCGGCAACCAGATTACTATTGCTCTGGGAGATACTGGAGCAGAAATCACCCTTGTGTGTCCGAGATTGGTATACCCCGAAAATATTATCCCTGAAACAACCCCGGCTGTGAAGGGAGTTGGAGGGATGAACCCTGCAATCCCCATGGCACAAGTATTTCTGGATTGGGATGCAGGTCCTGGAGTACGGGCCATGGGAGTGACTAATGCCATCCCTACTGACGTATTGTTGGGAACTGAATTAGGGCGGATGGTATCCCAGTATGTGTCCACACCAACTAAGGAGGACACACCGAGTCTACATGGACTGTTTGTGAGGAATCTTATCAGTGAAGCTGAAGTTCCAGTTGGACAAACCTTGTCAAACCTTCCCCACAAGATGTGAAGTGGTCGCATTATAAAAGAGTCATGTGAGTCGCAAGTCCTGTTAAGGACTACAGATTTACAGCACCGATACTCTGGACTTACAAATATAAATGATAACAATGAGCTAGTTACTGAGGCCTACCAGGATTTAACAGAGGAGCCAACCATCGCAGATGACAACCTCCATCTGGCAACTAACGCTTCTGGTCAGGATAGTGAGGAAACCATGGAACCAATTGAAAAAGCTGGAACTTTTCTTTATATGGACTCAGATGGATTACTGGATGAAAAATGTTCAGCTAATCTATTGGGATCATGTGGGTCATCTGACGTCACTCCCATTACCCTCTGTCACTCTGTCATCATAGCTGGAGTTGCAGAGGTGATGGAGATCCATCAGACCCGGTGTGCAGAACCAGCAATAAATCCAAGAAAGGAAATAGTGACTCTTCCAAGTTCAAACCAGGAGCTTGACCTGCAGATAGGTGAGCAGGCCACAGAGAACCTATCATGGAGATGTGCTTGGGAACCAACCTGTAGTCAGTTCCTGTAGCACATAATAAAAGGGGGGGTGTCATAAATATGATGTGGGGGTACATACTTGTAGAAGCTATTATAGAATTATATGCGTTTTGTGTCTGTTTTATAAGGTGTGGTTTCTGCTGGATAGAAGGGTCACTCACCAAATGGCTGAGTGCTCTGAAACCTCCATTCTATCCCAGGACGGTGGAGTCGGGCAGGCTGGGCCTCTGCCAGCTACAAGATGAGCAAATGGACAGTTCTCCTCATCATCCCGTCGTATCTAACACCTATGGCTGCCATCTGCTCCCCCACTGCTAAACCGGATACTTATTTTGGAGGGAGATTTGAAAACTTTAAAACAAATATTTCAATATTCAATGCCCTCTACTCCCCTCATTAATTCGCCGCCAATGGAAGACCGGGGATTTGGTTAGTCCATGACTGGGCCGACCGGAAACTGGAAACCAATTCTGGTTCTATAAAAATAGCGCATGGACATATTTTATTTGTTACACCATGTGGGAGTCACAGCCAAGCTGACGGGTATCCATTTCCTCCCCTTCTCCCAGAGGCAGTAAGTTCTTATTACTGTTTTTCTCCCATTTATTTCACTTTTACTGTTTTGTACGTTATTTTTATTTTGTCTCATTTTACATCTGTTTTGTAAGACCTGCACTATTTTTTGTGTATAAATTATTAACTTTTTAAGTCCGCCTTGTTTCTCTAAAGAATCCATAGCCTGATTGTGTGATCGCTTGTGAGCAGAACGTATATACGTGGATTTTGCAACGTTTCCGGCTTGCGTCAAAGTCGGTGGTGGCAGCTGGTGTTTGGGGTGTTGGGTCTGTGCGTGTTTGGGAATGATCTACACTCACTTTGCGGCCTGAGTGTGTGGTGTGCGCGGAGTGAGAGCTTGGAGGTAGTCTGGACCATGGCAAACCCATCCCTGGTCGTGAGACGCGGGTGAGTCCGTGACAGCTGCTCCTAGAGGCTCATTTGTATATATTAATAGGCACATATGAACATGGGACCAACACAGGTGTCTTCAGCTGCCAAGCGCACATGTAACAGGTCATCTCACCCCCGGACTATGAGTAAGGCTTTAACAAGCAGCAACTGAAAACAAAACAGAAAAGTTAACTTGTATAGAAAAAAACATAATCATCATCGTGTGTGAACTTGAAAGAAGAAATTCCCCGGGTAGGAGGGACCCCAGATACAATCAGCGCTGCTGTTCCCGCGTGTGGCCATAAGGAAACGGTCCTCTTCCCAGGTCTGAGATTGATGCTCAAGGCCAAGTCCTTATGTAACGAGCTGCCGTGGAACACATCGTCCTGTGTAGTAACATCCCTGAAAGATTTACAGGAAACGCAGTTGTCAGGAAGTAAAGAAAGTTACACTCACTTAAAAACAAGATCCCAAGACGCTTTCACTTTATGGAGGGATTTTCTTGATTTTAATGTCTTGTGGCGTTAACCACTTCTTGGCCGGGGATGTTTGGCCCCGGTGATTATACAACTAATTATACAAATATCTATATGTGCTGCACAGGTCATCTCAACTGTCTGCCATTAAAAGTCGTGGAACAAAGTCTTCTACAGAGAGTCATTTCTGCTCACAGATCTAAGCCTCCAGCGCTCTGCTTGTTCTGCCACAGGTTACACAGCAAAGCCGGCAAGTGAAATATAGAGACAAAAGCCATTAAAAACTCTATGAGGGACGTACCATTAGTGCAGACTGTGCAGCTGCACAGGGGCCCTTTAGGCAAGAAGGGCCCATGCCACTATAGAGTAGGGGACAAAGTTTCTCTTGGCTCATAATTTCTGATGGATTCTGATCCACCAGATGAACCATTGACCAGAGGAGTATGGAGCGCCATGACGAGTTTCTCACTCTGTATAAATTTTAGCAAGGGGCCCACATGCCATTCTGTATACAGAGGGCCTCTACTGTTTTTGGATCGCCACCATTCAGATACCATTGGCCAGCCCTAAGGATAGGCTATCAATCAATATTGCAGTTTTGGAAAACTCCTTTAAGCAGCTTTGCTATTGTGCACGGCCATGATGAATTATTCTATTATTCTGTGTTTGCTGCCAAATCTATATTTTCCTTGCAGGCTGCAGCTTGACTGGTCCTGGCTGCGCTTCGTGCTGGAGAAGATAACTGTAAGGAGATACAGAGCAGTAATGTCAGACAAACAGCTGCAATTATTCTCAGTACATTACAGTCTATTACATTAGCATTTTCCAGTAACTGGCGGTATATGGTTGATGTGATTTCATGAAGCTTTTAATATTAATGGTCTGGTTACTTTAGTTTTTTCTCTATCATTTTCTTCTGCTCCTCCCTGTGATAGCTCAGAATGGGGGGCACGCTAGGTAGTGTTCTATTAGCACTCAGTATAGTATTAAGATGGTGGCCTGGCGTCTGAAGCAGCGGCGGGATGCTGGACGGGTGGCTTTTGCGAACTTTTAGATACTGCCCTGAGAGGTAACTTCTGCCTGGACACCCATGTAGTTTATGTTTCTACTGTATAGTGAACTGATAACTATACCATATAGTTGTAAGAGGTGGTCGAAGGTTCCCCACCTGTTCCTGCATGCCCATATCTAGGCCTTGCTACCCACTGCACAACTTTTTTTCACCCGTTCTGGTCTCCAGCCTTCTAATCCACTCAAGATGGACAAGCCCAGGCGTAATGGTCACAGAAGACAAGAACAGGCTCCCAGGCACACCATGTGGTTCAACCGCACACCGCACGCTGACCTCCAGTCCATCCACTGAAATAGGTCCACTCATCAGTGATGTGGATGGTCAATATAACCTCCTATATTGCCTCTAGCCTCGGCATGTGTGAAAAATACCACTGAGACATGCAGGAAACTTCCTGGGACAGCACTCAAAATTGGGACTGTCCCACTGGAACGGGGACAGTTGGGAGGTGTGCATGTGCAACCAGATTATTACCTATTGGACTGTGTGCTCCTCCTTTAGCGTGCCACCCAGCATTGGGCAAGAGAGCCAGATCCAGCAGCAGAACATGTCTACACCACCAACCTGGCCAGTCCTGAAGGTGAAGAGCAAAGGTCAGAGAATACTCAACAAGTTACAGGTAATCCAGGTCTGTCTGACTCCCAGACCTATGAGGTAAATCACACGCCCATCCCAAAACCGCACACACCTTTCACCCAAACAGATTTTATGCCATAGGAAACGCCATCAATGTGTGACCTTTGGGACCTGCCTCTCTCAAGAATAGTGCCCCATCTCCTGCCACTGGGAATGGAGAAAAGGCATTCTCCAGTCCTTTCAATGGGACTGTCCAAAAATAGTAGGCTTAGCAGTGAATGGAGAAAGCTGTATGTGTGGCCCTCTTCTCCTGTTCATGAGATAGGGAAGGGTCCCAGAGTTGGGTCCTGTGGATGTGCCATAAATGTCCTGATGGGCCAACTTCTTTAAAGGCTATGTACACCTTCGGAGGCAATTTTTGTTTATGATTGGCCTTTAGTAAAAATATTGAGCCATTCTGTCACAATGGGTTAACTATTTTTCTAGCTGTGTGACTGGTACTTTCACTTTGATTCTGTGCAGGAGGTCATCTAATAACCCTTATCGCTAAACGAAGAGGTCATAAACACTTATTTAACCCCTTAACGACCGGGCTCATTTTCACCTTAAGGACCAGGCCATTTTTTGCTAATCTGACCAGTGTCACTTTATCTTTAAACCGCTTTTACTTATCCAGGCCATTCTGAGATTGTTTTTTCATCACATATTGTATTTCATGACACTGGTAAAATGGAGTCAAAAATGTTTTTTTTATTTATAAAAAAAATACCAAATTTACCAAAAATTAGGAAAAATTTCTCTACTTATATAATACATAGTAATACCTCCAAAAATAGTTATTAATTTACATTCCCCATATGTCTACTTCATGTTTTGATCATTTTGGGAATGCCATTTTATTTTTTTGGGGACCTTACAAGGCTTAGAGCCATACTTTAATTTTTTTGTGCGATTGTCCTATGTAGGGGCTCATTTTTTTGCAGGATGAGATGACAGTCTGATTGGTACTATTTTGGGAGGCATATACCTTTTTGATCGCTTGCTATTACACTTTTTGTGATGTGAGGTGACAAAAATGGCTTTTTTGACACCGTTTTTATTTAATTTTTTTTAACGGAATTTACCTAAGGGGTAAGGTCATGTGATATTTTTATAGAGCAGGTTCTTACGGACGCGGCGATACCTAATATGTATAGTTTTTTATTTATTTTACTTTAACACAATAACAGCATTTTAGAAAGAAATGGGCGACTGTACGTCCTGTGTCCCCAAGAGGTTAAGCCACATTCTTATCAGTACTATAAGAACTGATCTATAATGAGTGTTCATAATGTCAAAGAGCAGAGATAAGGAGTCTGTCTGCTCCTGGTCTGACGGAAAAGGGAGAAAATCCACAGGCTGCTACTACAGCATCTCAGCTCTGTACAGAAAAAAGCACTTCATATTTTTAATAAAGACCAATTGAAAAAAATATTTTTAGCTCAAAATAAGTACACTGCAATAATAAAAGAAAATTGCCCCTAAAGGTGTACATAGCCTTTAAGTAGGGGCCCTTTTACAAGAGCCATGGATGGGGGCAATCATTGGGAACGAAAGCTCCTATGACTGCTTACTTCTGAAAACTGGCCCATGGAAAGGTACCACCTACCATCAAACGCTCATTTGTGGGGTCTTTCATGTGACACCAAAAATCCTCATTTGTGGAAAGCACGTTGCTTGCTGTAACCAGGAATCTGCTACTGGAAAACGATCGAACTGTTCAGGGATGAACAATCGTAGTAACGATTCTTCATCCCTATATTGTGGCATAGAACAATAGGTGAAGGCACTGATCTCGGGGTAATTATGGTGCAGGGGTAATAACGAGCTGCAGTGGTACACGGGGTCGGCTCCTCGGGTTCCTCAGGACAGCGCTTGTATTTATCTCAGTGTGTGGGAATCCGTTATTGGCAGCTCTGCCATGTTCTGCGCTGTAACTGAATCCTCGGCTCTGATAAATGCTCCTTTGTCTCATTAGAGCCGGTGATGAAACATTAGCTGACAGTGTAATTATACCAGGATCACTCATGTTTGTGCGATCAACGACGTGATATTTCGAAGCAGCAAAAATTTCTAATGAAAAAAAACTCCCGGCTTAGATTTGAAGTGAACCTTAAAGGAATCTGTCATCATGATCTTGGACTATTATCTGCAGTAATTCATGAGTAGTACTGCAGACAAGGAGTCCAAATCGTCCAATTTTTTTCTACTGGCTCCTGTTCCACCATTATCAGCCATGCTAACATAATGGAGAGGACTCCTGTGCACATGCAAAGCAGTCCTGACAGTGTCCTTCAGCATAGCTTGCTGACAGCGGGGGAACAGGGGACAGTAGGAAAATAAAAAGCAGCAAGCTGCATTCCTTATCTGCAGGACTACTCATGTATTAAAACAGATAACAGTTAGGCCTCTTTCACACGGGCGTCGCGTGTGAGGCCCGGATAGGATGCGGGTGCGTCGCTGAAAAATGCGCGAGTGCAAAGCGTTTTAATGCGTTTTGCACACGTCTAAGAAAAATCGGCATGTTTGGTACCCAGACCCAAACTTCTTCACAGAAGTTCGGGTTTGGGATCGGTGTTATGTAGATTTTATTATTTTCCCTTATAACATGGTTATAAGGGAAAATAATAGCATTCTTAATATAGAATGCTTAGTAAAATAGTGATGGAGGGGTTAAAAAATAAAAAAATAAAATTAAACTTACCTCATCCACTCGTTCGCGCAGCCCGGCTTGTCTTCTTTCTTCTTCTTTGATGACCTGGGAGAAAAGGACCTTTGGTGATGTCACTGCGCTCATTACATGGTCCATCCCATGGTCCATCACCATGGTGATGGATCATTATCTCTGCTCTCTGACATTATAAACATAGTAATTTGTCCCCCCACAGTCATTTCCCCCACACTGCCCCCATGCGGTAGTTTCCCCCACACTGCCCCTATATAGTAATTTGCCCCACACAGTAATTTCCCCCCACACTGCCCCATACAATAGTTCCCCCACACTTCCCCCCACAGTAATTTCCCCCACACAGTTGTTCCCCCCCACACTGCTCCCCTACAGTAATTTCCCCCACACAGTAATTTCCCCCACACTGCCCCCATACAGTAATTTCCCCCACACAGTAGTTTCCCCCACACTGCCCCCATACAGTAATTTCCCCCACAGAGTAGTTTCCCCGACACTGCCCCAATACAGTAGTTTCCCCCACACTGCCCCAATACAGTAGTTTCCCCCACACTGCCCCCATACAGTAGTTTCCCCCACACTGCCCCCATACAGTAGTTTCCCCCACATTGCCCCATATAGTAATTTGCCCCCACATAGTAATCCCTCCCATAATAATTTTCCCCCACACAGTTTCCCACCATATTATTTTTCCCACACATAGTAATGTGCCCCCATAATGCAATTCCCCCCCCCCCCCATGTTTTCCAAAGTTGACACATAAAAAAAATCAAATAAAAAAAAAGCTAAATACTCACCTATGTCCAGGCGCGCTCTGGGATTTCACTACCGCATAGGCCTCAGGCCTACTAGGCCTGAAGCCTATGGAGGTGATCGGCGGCGTGGCAGGGAACTTTGCGCTCCCATGCCCCGCCACAGTATGTGGGCGTCAGCGCTCCAGCAATGAGCGCTTCTATCTGTATTGATGGAAGCGCTCATTGCTTCTTGCACCCCCCGCCCCCTCCCAGGCATGCCACTGACATACAGATATATACAGCCACCACTAGAGGGAGCTCAGGAGATTACTGCATACAGATATATACAGCCACCACTAGAGGGAGCTTAGGAGATTACTGCATACAGATATATACAACCACCACTAGAGGGAGCTCAGGAGATTACTGCATACAGATATATACAGCCACCACTAGAGGGAGCTCAGGAGATTACTACATACAGATATATACAGCCACCACTAGAGGGAGCTCAGGAGATTACTACATACAGATATATACAGCCACCACTAGAGGGAGCTCAGGAGATTACTACATACAGATCTATACAGCCACCACTAGAGGGAGCTCAGCAGATTACTGCATACAGATATATACAGCCACCACTAGAGGGAGTTCAGGAGATTACTGCATACAGATATATACAGCCATCACTAGAGGGAGCTCAGGAGATTACTACATACAGATATATACAGCCACCACTAGAGGGAACTCAGGAGATTACTACATACAGATATATACAGCCACCACTAGAGGGAACTCAGGAGATTACTGCATACAGATATATACAGCCACCACTAGAGGGAGCTCAGGAGATTACTGAATACAGATATATACAGCCACCACTAGAGGGAGCTCAGGAGATTACTGCATACAGATATATATACAGCCACCACTAGAGGGAGCTCAGGAGATTACTGCACACAGATATATACAGCCACCATTAGGGGTAGCTTGTGCACCATAACTTTGGACTTAAATACCTGCTCGGTGGCTTACCAGCTGGGTGGCTACCCTAATAACCACCAACCCTCCAACCACCTCCTTCGCACCACAGTGAGAGATAAAGATCATGGCTGTAGGAGCAATGCTCTCAACTGAGCTCTTCTGCTCCTTCCTTCCAGAAGTTCTTGGAGTTGACATAGACACTATAAACCACAAATAGGAGATTGAAAAACCTTCGATGCCACAGAGGGCGCTCTATTACATACTGAGCATTGCCTCCAGCTGTTAATGATTCTCCAATCGCAGTGCTACCTATCGATACATCCCGCACCACACAGCGTAACGCAGCACAAGATTCTCTCTCCTTTTTACTCCTTTTTCCTACCTAAAATTCTGCTAAAAAATTAAATGAATATACTTACCCTTTAAATCCTGTGCTGCTATGATGCCTTTGCTACAGGGCACCCGTTAGTACTTCTGTGCCTCATACAGACAAATTATTAGGGGCCCACTGGGTGACATTTTTTACTTTTGATGATGAAGAATATTTTAGCCTTGTCTCACACACAGTGGCCCCTGGGTCATCACTTGCTCGGTGGGTCCCTGTAGAATGGGGAAGTTTAATTATGGGCTTGTGAATAAACAGGATCTGTTTTTGCACTGGCCCATTGTGTAGGTCCTGTGCTGACCACTAGATGGCGAACAAGTACCCTCTTTTGAACCTCTTTGTCCAGGCCCCTTGTCAGTAGGACCACCTGAGCTTTCCTGATGGCGGTCCTCCATCACATCTTGTTGAATTCTATGCAGCACTTTAATAGTTAAGTGTTGTACTAACTGGGACTCAACACCGCAGCGTAATGCTAAGAATACCAGGACTAAGCCACCAGTGTGTACAGCGAGTCTGGTCTTGTGGCTGGATCCTCCTGAGCAGCAGCTGTGGCGGATTGTGGACGCAAGTAATGTCACGTCTGTTACAGAGCAGCGGCTTCTCAGGAAGACGACTGATTTGCCCTACAAAATGTTGAGTTCTCCTCGACCCGTTATTGGCGTACCAATATGATACCCTCCTTTGCCTCCATGCCATGTCCGTGCCTCCTCACTTCATTGGAAAGGAGGCCAGCGCTGCTTGTTCGGCTTCTTCCGTAACTTCCATGCACTTCAAGTGAATGGAAAATGCTTGACCAGGAAGTCAGCGGCCCCCATATTCCTGATAAGTGACGGTTTTCCGAGGCATTTTAGCATCTGTAGATGCCATTAAAGTGGTTGTCTCTCATCTGAGACAGTGGTGGCATATATCACTAGGATATGCCACCAATGTCAGATACCGTAGGGGCCGGTGCCACATCTGGGACCCACATCTATCTCCAAATTGGGTCCCTGAAAGTGAAGGAGAGCACACCGCACATGCGAGGCATGCTATCAATACATTTCTTTGGGGGTTCTGAAAATAGCCAAGTGTGCGCTCGGCTATCTTCAGAAGTCTTATAGAAATGAATGGAGAGTTCACTGCGTAAGCGCCGCCACCGCTTCGGTCACTTCTATGATATTGCCGGAGATAGCTGAGCTAGTGCTCGGCTATTTTCAGCAGTCCTATGCAAATGAATGGAGGGCACCAGCGAATGTGCTCTCACTTTGGGAGTCCCGTTCTGGAGATGGATGCGCGGACCACCTCCTGGACCCGCACCTATCTGACATTGGTGGCATATCCTAGGGATATATGCCACCAGAAGAGATAACCCCTTTAATGCCTAAAATTGGCATTCCTGTCTAAATTCCTGGGATCAGAGGGTTTCCCGATCAGGACTGTTTAAGAAAGAGAACATTTCACCTCTCCCGACATGTCTGTTTCAGTAACTACTAACATTTCCCACGTAATAACAGTTCTATAGCATTTATCCTCATCACTCTACTTTGTGCCATCCCTCTATTATTCCTGCTAGAATTTTATGAATAAAGGTCCATCTGGGTGTTACCATTTGGAGGTGTGTCCCTGCACAGTCTGACGCTGCCCGCACTAATTGGATAGTTTCAAGACTGTGCAGGGACACAACCCCAACTTTTAACACCCTATTGGCAATTCATTTATAAACTTCTACTAGGGGATAGTAGAGGAATGGCACAACATAGAGTCATCAGAATACAGTAGATGTTTCAGAACTGCTATTACATGGGGAATGCAGGTAGTTACTAAAACATCAGGAGAGGTGACGGGTGTTCTTCAAGTCAAACTGCAGAGAATAGCGCCTAAATGTGACTTCATTCCTTGTTATAGTACTCACGCCATTTCACAAATTCCTGTGTGACTTTAGAAAAGAGCGCTGCTGGGAGGATTCACACAGATGCCCCCACCAGATACATGCTGTGTACACACTCCCCCCCACATGTGAGCAGCTGCACATTCTTCAGACAGTTGCAAAATGATTGGATTATGTGAAAGTAAACAACCGGAGAACGCGGCCGTGGAAAAATCTTTGAGTGCCGAAGTGTACTGAGACAAAAAGCTACCATCAACTGGAGATCAAATCCAGACATTTACATGTCAATTAGATGAGCAGATGTTTTTGGGGGTTCTATCACAGAATTGTTACAAATCGAAACTCATAGGTTGTGCATATATGTAGGTCCTCCAGGAAAAATCTGATCATGGGGTGACCTACTAGTAAACCATACCATATATTTGATGGTTCCCTGGGGGAGGAAAGCAGAAGACTAACATTTTTGCAGGCAGTCATCAAACAGCAGCAAGGTCTCTCCCCCACTACAGACGGATTCCTGTCCAGTCATCTTTAATAAGAGTGTAAGGGGGTCAAACCTTACCCAGGATCTTTTTGGCCCTGAGCGGTGTGCATGGCTTGGGGAAAGGGATGCAGGGGATACAGCGGTAACTGGAAACATGTTACTGATCTGATCTGGGGAAATAAGCTCTATAAGGCAAGCTGGCTAGTCTGCCCCTCCTGACCTGGCTTTTTACAGGTTCTCTGAATGCTAGGAAGTGATAAGGTTGGCTACCCCTGGGGTGGCATGCCAATTTTCAAGTATCACTCACTTCTACTTGCTAGCTAACTACCACGCAGTGTGGCTGGTCCTCTCTGTACCAGCGGCTGCATCATTCACTGTGCGTTCTCATTTGGTTCTGACCATGAGGTCCTCTTGTGCACCTCCATTTATTAACTATACAGTGTGGGGATATCCTAGGCATGACTCCAGCACTGACCTCTAACTCATCCCACCACTGCAGCATGTATGGCCATTAACCCCTTACTTACAGGCACTTGAAGACCCTTTACAGTGCAGTTTACATTAGTTGCAGTGAAGTTTCACAAACAAATGGACTGCCTTTAAATTCTTGCCTGAGGTTATAAGGCTCACAATATGCATCATACACATGTCTTGGATACTCAGCGCTTTTAACCCACTGTGGTGCATACATTTCTTACAGAGGTGTGCACAGATCTCATAGAACCCCATAGCAAAACTTAGTATGGTCCCCCACCCAGTTTAACAATATGCATGCATCAAACACTGCCAAGCAACACAGAATTCAAAACAAAACGCCCCAGGTTTCTAATGAAATATGTATATAAAAATATAGAAAGGTGAGGGCCTTCAGGTGAGCTGACACAGTAAAATATTTTAGGTGCGGGCCTGCTGGTGCACTGACTCTGTAAAAAATTATATGCAAGGGCCTGCAGGTGAGCTGACCAGCTAAAATAAATATACAAGGGCCTTCAGGTGAGCTGACCCTGTAAAAGATTTGAGTTGCGTGCTTGCTGGTGAGTTGACCCAGTAAAAGATTGTAGGTGAAGGCCTGCTGGTGAGCTGACCCTCTAAAAATTATATGCAAGGGCATGCAGCTGAGCTGACCCTCTAAAAAATTATATGCGAGGGCCTGCAGCTGAGCTGACCCTCTAAAAAATTATATGCGAGGGCCTGCAGCTGAGATGACCCTCTAAAAAATTATACGCGAGGGCCTGCAGTTGAGCTAACCCTGTAAAACATTATATTTGAAGGGCTTATATATAAGGGCTTTATATGTGATGAATAAGCATGTTGATATGATGGAGGAGGAGGATGAGAAAAGGAAGATTCAACCATATACCCATGTTTGTGGTGGAAGGGGTGCATGGGAATACAGTGTATTCAGTACATTATAAACAACACATTTAAAGTGCCTTTATGTTCAGCCGCTTTCCTCTGGTGGAGTCGAGAAGTCATAGTCAATACAGGCCTTATTTATTTTTCTAAGAGTCAACCTGTCAGCATTTTCAGTTGAAAGGCGGATACGCTTATCTGTTATAATGCCACCAGCACCACTAAATACCCGCTCAGACAAAACGCTGGCGGCAGGGCAGGCCAGCACTTCCAAAGCGTAGAGCGCCAGTTCGTGCCACGTGTCTAGCTTGGACACCCAGTAGTTGTAAGGCACTGAGGGATCATTGAGGAAGCTGACACGGTCTGCTATGTACTCCTTCACCATCTTCCAAAATGTTTCTCTCCTTGTGACAGTAGGCCGCTCATCAGGGTGAGGCTGCTGGCGGGGTGTCATGACACTGTCCCAGGCTTTGGAGAGTGTTGCCCTGCCTCTTTTGGAACTGCTGTGTGGTCCACTTGTCTCCCCTCCTCAGTTGGCCAAGAAACTACGGACTCTGCCACCAGCGTTGTCAGATGGAAATTTTTGGAGCAATTTTCCAACAAGGACCTTCTGGTATTGCACCGTTTTGCTCGTCCTCTCCACCAGAGTAATGAGAGATGAGAAGTTCTCTTTGTAGCGGCGGTCGAGAAGGGTAAACAACCAGTAATCCGTGTTGTCTAAAATGCGTATAACGCGCGGGTTGTGGGAAAGGTAGGCTAACGTGAAGTCAGCCATGTGTGCCAGAGTACCAACAGGCAAGACTTCGCTGTCGTCATCAGGAGGTTGACTCTCAATCTCCTCATCCTCTTCCTCCTCTTCTGCCCACCCACGCTGAACAGATGGAATTAAACTTCCATGGGTACTACCCTCTGTAGCGGAGGCAACCATCTCCTGCTCCTCCTCCTCCTTATCTTCATCGTCCAATTTGCGCTGAGAAGATGAACTGAGGGTGGTCTGGCTATCACCCTGTGTAATGTCTTCCCCCATTTCCACCTCTTCCACATGCAAAGCGTTGTCCTTAAATGTGAGCAGCGAGCGTTTGAGTAGACACAGAAGTGGGATGGTTATGCTGATAATAGCGTTATCGCCGCTCACCATCTGTATTGATTCCTCAAAGTTTCTTAAAACCTCACAGAGGTCAGATATCCATGCCCACTCCTCGCTTGTGAATAGCGGAAGCTGACTGGAAAGGTGACGACCATGTTGCAGCTGGTATTCCACTACTGCCCTCTGCTGCTCACAAAGCCTGGCCAACACGTGGAACGTGGAGTTCCAGCGCATGCTCACGTCGCACAACAGCCAGTGAGCTGGCAATTTTAAGCGCTGCTGCAGTGTTGACAGACCGGCTGTAGCTGTTGGTGACTTGCAGAAATGTGCATACACGCAGATAACACCTTCAGCAGTAGCTCAGGCAAATTGGGGTAGGTTTTTATAAACCGCTGAACCACAAGGTTGAAGTAGTGAGCAAAGCATGGGATGTGTCTAAGCTTGCCAAGCTCCACCAAGATATGGCCATTATCAGACACAACCATGCCTGGTTCTAGGTTGAGTGGCAATAGCCACAGCTAAGTCTGGTCTCTTATCCCCTGCCACAGCTCTGCGGCGGTGTGCTGTTTGTCCCCTAAGCATATCAGCGTCAGCACGGCCTGTTGCCGCTTCCTCACTGCGGTGCTACACTGCTTCCAGCTACCGGCTGATGGCTGACTGGTGCTGCACACGGATAATTCGGAAGTGGAATTGGAGGAGGAGGAGAAGTGGGGGTTGGAGCCACTAACGTAGGTGCTGGCGGAAACCCTGATCATCGTAGGGCCCACAATCCTTGGCTTCGGTAGCACCTGTGCCATGCCAGGGTACGACTCACTCCTAGCCTCCACAATATTCACCCAGTGTGCAGTCAGGGAAATGTAGCGTTCCTGGCCGAATGTACTTGTCCATGTGTCTGTGGTTAAGTGGACCTTCCCAGTAACTGTGTTGGTCAGGGCACGTGTGATGTTACGGGACACATGTTGGTGTAAGGCGGGCACGGCACACCTTGAAAAATAGTGGCGGCTGGGGACTGCGTAACGCGGGACGGCCCGCCGACATCAGGCTGCAGAAGGCCTCAGTGTCCACTAGCCTAAATGGCAACATTTCCAGGGCCAGTAATTTGGAAAGCTGCGCATTTATTGCTATGGCCTGTGGGTGGGTGGCTGGGTATTTTCGCTTGCATTTAAAGGCCTGGGGTAAGGACATTTGGACGCTGCGCTGGTACACGGAAGTGGATGTGGTCGCTGATGTTGCTTGTGCAGGGTGGGAGGCATCTGGGCCTGCGCCTTCGACATGGGATTGGCCAGCATGTAACATAGGGGAAGAGGAGGCAGTGGTGTGACCCGCAGACACAGATTGTGGACCCAGGGGTTCGTCCCACTTATTGCGGTGCTTAGATGCCATGTGGCGGATCATGCTGGTGGTGGTGAGGTTGCTAGTGTTCACGCCCCGGCTAATTTTTCTTCAAAAAAGCGCCAGACTGCGAAACATTTCCCCCTTGGTAAGGGAGATTTCCGCAAAGGGGTGCTCCGTGGAACAGTTGCGGGCCTGTTTGGTGTGGCCCACCTTCTCCCTTTTGCCACCTGTGGGGGGTTAGCTCTTTTTCGGGGGTCATTCTCACAATTATGTCCACAACAGCCGGATTGCAGGTCCAAACGTCAGGTTTAAATTCACAACAGCCAAACAAAAATAACAAAACAAACGCCTTGCCCGTCTGGGCTCTAACTAAACAGGAATAATCCTACCTCACTTATAGCATCGTTCACACATGGTACCAACATGCGGCTTTCTTAACCAGTACTCCAGAACTTCCAGGCTGTTACAAAGTCCAGTACCTTTGGGGGATTGTGGCCCAGAAGTCCGCCTGACTCTGGCCTAGCGACCGTCGATTCCCAGACCTTGCGGAGTCCCCTAAAGCTCAGGCTAACACCTAGCCCGTGGCCCCTGAGCCAGCCCGGCTGAGACCACCCTTCCAGAGCCTCCAACAGGCCTCTGTTGCACCAAGATTCTCTATCCTGACTGACAGTCTGGGCTGGGCTCTTATCCCAGACTGATTGTGGCACCTAGTGCTGCCTCAGACCTGATGACTGACGGGGAAGACACAGAAACTCCTGCCATGAATCTTCCCTAGCAGTTATGAGGCACTGCCTCACACACCCCACTGCCTCTTACAGCCTGTTTTGCGGTGCTGCAGATCCCTCCCCCTCTGTACTGCTGTCCTTGCTCGGCTTGCCACCTTCCCAGGTTGGGTCAGTGACCTCATCGTCCACCACCTCCTCTTCCACTTCCTCAGTCTGATCATCCTCCTGATTTGTTGACCTAACCACAACCTCAGTGATTACCAACTGTGTCTCATCCTCCTCATCAACCTCTTGAGACAATAATTGCGGTTGACTCATTGGCAACGGTGTCTCATCATCATCCACCTCATTAAACACTAATTGCCGTTCCCCAGCGTCATGTTCTTGTGACTGTGGGTTCTCAAGAGGTTGGGAATCAGGGCACAAGATCTCATGTCCTTCTTCAAGCATGCTTGGCGAGAAGGCCAAATCAACTAATGGCGCTAAAAAGAGCTCCTCGGAATATCCTAGTGTGGGATCACTTGTTTGGCCACACTGTAAATTGTGGGAGGAAGGAGGATCAGGGTAAGGATTGTGTGGACTAGACTCCTGGCTACTGAGACTGGACTTGGTGGAAGAGAGGGTGTTGCTTAACCGACTGGAAGCATTATCTGCTGCAATCCAACCGACCACCTGCTCTCACTGGACTGACTTCAAGTACGCCGACCTGCAAACTGGGACATGAAGCTAGATATCTTGGATGATTCTTTTTCTTGTGCTCTTGCAGCAGGCACAGGTTCTCCGTGCCCAGGGCTACGGCCTCTGCGTGCACCATCAGCATCACAGCCACTTCCCCGTCCCCTACTGCTCGCCTTCTTCATTTTAAATGTGATATATTCTTGAAAGTATGTCACCCGTACAGTAGCGTAGGATTTGGAAGTGTATGTGCAAAAAAATTTACAACAATATTTTAGGGATGCGCACACTTTAGACAGGAGATGTGGCGTGGATAATTTAACTGTCCGCAGGGAACACCGTCTACGAAAAAGCTGCACTGGATGTCACTGATATTTTAGGGATGTGCACACTTGAAGCAGGAGATGTGGCGCGGATAATTTAACTGTCCGCAGCGGACATATATCTACTGAAAAACTGTACTGGATGTCACTGATATTTTGGGGATGCGCACACTTTAAACAGGAGATGTGGCGCAGATAATTTTACTGTCCGCAAAAGCCTATTACACGGTATTTAGCGCAGGATGCGCTAAAAATATATATTGCTGCTGTCACACACAATAGTCCTTAAAAGGACTTTTGGGTCTCTGAAAAGCTTTTTGTATAGAAATCTTCCTATTACACTCCCTACGCTGTCTGTCCGTTCCTATGCACAGCTCTCCCTAACACGGAGCAATTTAGTGCAGATTGCGCTTCAAATATATATTGCTGCTGTCACACACAATAGTCCTTACAAGGACTTTTGGGTTTCTGAAAAGTTTTTGTACACTTATAATATTCGATTACACTCCCTACACTCTCTGTCAATAATAACAATAACATTTGTAAAGCGCTTTTCTCCTATAGAACTCATTGATATGTCTCAGATCAATACAGGGTTGCAGGCTGGACTGTGTTACAGAGGAAATAGTCAGGTGTTCATAAATGCCAAACTAACAGGTGGCTTTTCAGTTTGGACTTAAATGCTTTCAGGGATAGAGATGTCCTAATTGGGTGGGGCAGGGAGTTCCAAAGTCTAGGGGCGGCATGACAGAAGGCTCTGTCTCCAAAGGTTTTGAGGTGGACTCTGGGGGTGATCAAGTTATTAGATCCTTTTGATCTAAGATTGTGTGTGTGTGTGGGGGGGGGGGGGGGGGGGGAGGGGGGGTAATGCAGTTGCAACAAGTCCTTCAGGCATCCAGAGCCTTGATTGTGCAAGGATTTGAATGTCAATAAGCCAATCTTAAACAGAATTCTCAATTTTAATCGCTTTGTCCCTTCCTATCCTTAGTTCTCCCTGACTTAGAATGAGCCGAACACGCATCATGGGGTTGTGATAGTACAGAGAAATTTTCAAAATAAATTTGGTAAATGTGCTCCACATAGAAGCTGCATTTTGCACTGGGTGAAGCAGTTCGAAACCACAGGCCGTTTATGGCATGGGAAAGGTCCAGGTCGCCCTAGGAAGAGGCAGTGAACAGGATTGTAGCCGTGTATGAGCATAGTCCTAGAAAGTCAACCAGGCTGACTAATATGGAACTACAAGTGCTACAAACCACGGTATGGCGGATCTTACAAAACCGTTTGTGTTTACATACAAATGCAAATCCTTCAGGAGCTTAAACCAGAGAAACAAAACACTAAGACTTTTGCATTGGTTTGTAGGGTTGATTGGAAGAGGATGTCGGCCTACGAATTGCTTCTCTAGTCTCCTCCCGGGCAGAAGAAAGTTCTGTGCTGAGGAAAGGCCTGAGCTAACTGCCCCTCTCTATCTGAGAAGGTTGATACTCTGAGCTCGTGGCACAAGGTCTGTGTTTCGGTCATCGGGTAGGGTATCCCTGTCTCAGCATCTTCTTCTGGTCATTTGTGTAGTCTGGTAGAATCTCTTCTACTAAACACTGCTCCCTATCTGCAGACCTCTAGGGGCTCTGACTACTCTAATTTTTATACAGTTTCTAACTGATCCAGAACCTTCTATTGGGAGGGGTGAAGCTGGAAAAGCACAGCCTAACAGAAACAATGCCGCAGTTCACGGCTGCCCTAGACTCGTATTGCGCCTAAATACAAGTCAATGGGAATGACCAAGCATTTTCCAGACATAAACAACCTTCTGACAGAACTACAAGTGCCACAAACCACGGTATGGCGGATCTTACAAAACCGTTTGTGTTTACATACAAATGCAAATCCTTCAGGAGCTTAAACCAGAGAAACAAAACACTAAGACTTTTGCATTGGTTTGTAGGGTTGTTTGGAAGAGGATGTCGGGCTACGAATTGCTTCTCTAGTCTCCTCCCGGGCAGAAGAAAGTTCTGTGCTGAGGAAAGACCTGAGCTAACTGTCCCTCTCTCTCTGAGAAGGTTGATACTCTGGGCTGGTGGCACAAGGTCTGTGTTTCAGTCATCGGGTAGGCTATCCCTGTCTCAGCATCTTCTTCTGGTCATTTGTGTAGTCTGGTAGAATCTCTTCTACTAAACACTGCTCCCTATCTGCAGACCTCAAGGGGCTCTGACTACTCTATTTTTTATACAGTTTCTAACTGATCCAGAACCTTCTATTGGGAGGGGTGAAGCTGGAAAAGCACAGCCTAACAGAAACAATGCCGCAGTTCACGGCTGCCCTAGACTCGTATTGCGCCTAAATACAAGTCAATGGGAATGACCAAGCATTTTCCAGACATAACCTTCTGACAGAGCTAAACAAGACAGTTAAAAGTTCACCATGTCTGTTATTTACCTCCAAAACTCGGCTTTTCATAGTCCCTTATGATAACTGTGGAAAATTACTAGCTTCTCAGTGTACAGACTGGAAAGTGCCAAAGTCTCTCAGTATTAGCTGGCTGTGCAATTACCTGTTCCACAGTGCAAATGAACAGGATAAATAACAATAAAGATACAAAATGTAGTTCAACAATATAAAACAGTATAAATGTAAACAACGGCGTAAATCATAGTGCAAGTTAACCCATCAAAGTGCAATAAAGTAGGGAGTTCTGTGCAATAAGCAGACGCAAAGTCTAAAGTCCCTTCTTCTTTGCTAATGATACCGTCACCGGCTGCTCCTACCTGGAAATGTTAAAGGGGTTATCCAACCGCTATAATGCCCCCTCAAATGCCCAGGCACCTCATACACATTATACTTGCTCCCTGGCTACCACGTCGCTCCTGATTCCGGCACGGCCACTGCTGCATCTCCCCGTCATGTGTATCAAAACTTCCTGTGACAGGGGGCTCAGCCAATAGCAGGCCACATTGGGAACGAGCCTCTCTAGCATCGCTCGCGATGCTGGGCAGCTCGTTCCTGTCCTGGCCTGCTACTGGCTCCCCCCCCACCCCACCCCACATTGCCAGATGTTTTGATTGCGCGAAAGGGGAAATGCAGCAGTGGCCGTGTGGGCATCAGGAGCAACATGGGTTCCGGGGAGCAGGGTAAGTATAGGGGCCTGGGTATTTTATGAGGGGCCTGGGTATTTTAAGGGGCATTATAGGGGTTGGATAACATCGAACATTTGTTGTGTATAGATCAAACTTGGATAGAGAGCGTGTCTTCTCATGGTAATAAATTTGTGTTATGAATACCGAGGCTGTAATTTTCTCCCATTCTTTTTGAATCACCCTGTAGATTAAAAGAAAATAATCAGTATTATTACATTTCTATTAACTTATTCATATTTGTACTTTTAGAGAGGTAAATCACAAAAATGAAACAAATTCCACTGATAAATCTAACAATAATTATACAAGAGGAAAACAAATTTAAATAAAAAAAAACATTCAAAAATGATTCAAGCTATTAGCACTTTACCTTGGTGATATATGTTCCCTTGAAGGAGGGGCCTCTAAGGAAGCAAGAAGTTACAGGAATGTCATTGATTAGTTAAGGAGTCTGGGGAATAATGGAATTAAGAGGTTTGTTTCCCGAAATTGCAGATCTATACTTCCTGCTGATTTGCTATTGTTCTACGTTTCCCCTGATACCAGAGAACATTCGTATTCATCGCGTGACCTTTGTGAGTTCATTCTCCTTCCTAACGATGTTACAACCCGATTCTTATTTTAGAAACCCTCAACAACAAATCAGAAAAGCAAATTACATTTATCCATTGCTCACATCGTTAACAATATCATACTAGATGATAAATATAATAGAATATTTTTAGGGACTTTTTCTTGCAAATTTTTGATGCCAGAGGTTTAGGGACAATTTTTACAGGTTTGACTTGACACAAAACAAACTCGAATAATAAAATCAAATCACATTATGCCACCATCACCTTGTAGCTTATGGAAATGCTGCCCAGTAATTAACACTTACTAGTACCTGCATGCTGTTTTAAAAAATAGAAAAAAAAGAAAAATCATGGATTTTTAGCCATTAGCAGTAATCTTTAGCATTTTCAGTGCTGAATTGGAAACACACAATGCATCAATAAAGACCGAAAACTCAATTTTGCCCTCATTTTCAGATGCTCCCTCCACCCCATAAATATTTTAGGCGGGACACTATTAGATCACGTCTGCAGAGAGGACTTAGAGGCTGGGCACATACAAGGCTTCCGCCCACTGAGACCAAAGCACATGGTGAGGAACTAGGTCCTAACAAAATAAATGGGGTGGAAAGGTGCCCAATACTCCAAGCATGAAGTGTGTGTGTGCAGAGAGTAAGATAGTAACATAGTCTTCCTGTGTTTTTGGTTAGCTAAGTTACTTTCTTAAAGGGGTGCTCTTCTTTGGACAATCCCGTTTTGTTAGAAGATTCTCCTGATAAATTGTTGGCCAGATGTCCTGCTCCTGGAACCTCCAGCAAGGTGAAATTAAGCATTACACAATTTCAATTACATTTGATTAGCTGTGCTTCTAAAGCAGAAACATGCTGGGTCTTCCAGAGAGGGCTCTCCTTTAGCGGCAATCAATGGGGTCCTAAATGGCGGACCACCCAGCAACTCCGATCTGATAGGATATTTGAAAATGTTTTTTTTTTAAACCCGCCAGCCCCTTTAAAATCTAACTTTTGCTAAAATGCACCATCTGATATCTAAGTCTTAAAGAGAATGCATCTTCTGAAAATGGTCTATTGTTTAAAGGTTTTTATGTTAAATATAGTTTATTTTATTTTTTTCATATTATCTATAGGAAAAAGAAATCCTGACGTTTCCTCACTGATCACAGAATCCCATCATTCACGATAAGTGATGTTGCAGCTTACCTACTCCCTCTCCCTGCAAAATGACAGGTCACAGAGCATGCCCACAATGCTCTCACATAGAGGCTAATGAGTCATTTCCAGACCACAGGTTCCTATGGTCCATGTCCAAATCTCTGAAGGTTGTTAACAGCAGCTCAGGCAAGATGGCTTCCCCCATAATAATGGACAGGAAATAGAATCTACCACCAGAAAAAAAAAACGGTAGAAAAAAAAAATCAGTATCTGATTTTAAAGGAAGTTTTCCAAGACTTAGATATTAATGGACGATACTCAGGATAGGTCAACAATATCAGATGGGTGGGGTCCGATACCCGACACCTTCACCAATCAGCTGTTTTGGACAGTAATTAACACTCACTAGTACCTACATGCTGTTTGCTGCTCCTGCATCTTCTGTCTTCAATGGTCTGGACCCAACAATCCCCCACAGCTTCCTTGAGGTGGGTCCGACCACCAGTGTTCTCTACCCCTTCCTCTCGGGCAGGAGTGGCCTGCTCTTGCTGGCTAGGCCTCTTCCTTCTGCTCTTGGGGTGCATGCACGCTCTACCTAGCTCTTAATGGGCCAGCACACATCCTAAATTTCACCAGCCAATGGTGGGCTACCCTGGGATACTTCAGGCACCTTTCCCAGTGGGCAACAGGTTTTTATAGCTTGCTAGTTCCTGCAAAAGTGTGTTGTTAATTTTTCCCATGTACCGACCTCTGCCCAATATCTGACTCTGATTCTGCAGTGCTTGACCCGACCTATGCCCGATTACTGTTTTGAACCTTTGTTGCCTACCCTAATCTTGAACTATTTAATGGATTCGAAAAGTACTCTGCTCTGATCTTGGCCTGTCCTGACTATGGCTTTGCCTGATCCCTTGGTGGACCACATTGGAGTCTCTGATCCCTGAGGGTCAACTGTCAACAACATGGAGGTAGCACTCTCCAGAGATGATCATAAAATAGAGTAGAGCAGAGGTGATTATAGGATAGAAGGCAGAGTTGACGATAGCATAAGGATTAGAGAGGTTATTATAGAAGAGAGCAGAGACTAGAGGTAACTATACAACAAAGTATAGAGCAGAGGTGATTAGAGAACAGTTGGAAGCAGAGTTGATTATATAACAAATTAGAGAGCAGAGGTGAGTATAGAATTGATTAGTAAACAGAGTCTATAAAAGTAGAGCAGATTAAAGGGGTTTTCCAGGATTACTATGGTTTTTCAGCAGATATGCTCATGTAGTTGTTTCCCTCATGCACATCTTCCCCATGCTTTCTCATCTTCAAATTGCACTCTTCTCCATGTAAACCAATCCCTATGGTTTGTTTCCATCTTGTTTGTAGCACTTCCTGTTTCTGTGTCCAACCAAACCCATGATGCACTTCTCCTTCCTCTGCCACAGCTCCAGCACCGCCCCTAACAACATCCAGCTAGTTACATAGACACTCCCCAATCACTGCCCCGCCCATGGACATAACATCACAACAAATAAGGAAGAGCTCCATAGACATGGTCATGTGACCACAACCCGGGAGCTAGAAGTAATAAACGTAAAAGAAATATATTATAAAATGACAGCTACCTTCTTAAATTATTATTTTGAAGGATGTTGATGCAAAGTGGAAACCTCCTTTAAAGATGAAAATAGCGTTAGCTCATCAGCACGCATAACGAGACATGTGTGATGGCAGCCAGTAACGAACCGCAGATCAGTGATGGTTGTAGAATCCATTAAACAACACAGAAGAGCGGACGAGGAGATTATAAGCCCTGACCAGAAGCCATTACTCCCTGGAGAAGTCCTCAGGGAAGGGAGAGATGAAGCAGATGGGATGGACCTGATCCATATTCATCGGAGATTTTTACAGGAATAAGTGGGAAGAAGGTGTTAAAGCCTCTTGTGAGAACATGTAAACTCGTCCTGGATGATCACAGATCTGCACTGAGATTCCCATGTATAATCCTTAAAAAACATCATGTCTGCAGAGGGGACTGAGGGGCTGGGCACATACAAGGCTTCCGACCCCTGAGACCATAGCACATGGTGAGGAACTAGGTCCTAACACAATAAATGGGGCCCAATACTCCAAGCATGAAGTGTGTGTGTGCAGAGAGTAAGATAGTCACATAGTCTTCCTGTATTTTTGGTTAGCCAAGTTACTTTCTTAAAGGGGTGCTCTTCTTTGGACAATCCCGTTTTGTTAGAAGATTCTCCTGATAAATTGTTGGCCAGATGTCCTGCTCCTGGAACCTCCGGCAAGGTGAAATTAAGCATTACACAATTTCAATTACATTTGATTAGCTGTGCTTCTAAAGCAGAAACATGCTGGGTCTTCCAGAGAGGGATCTCCTTTAGCGACAATCAATGGGGTCCTAAATGGCGGACCACCCAGCAACTCCGATCTAATAGGATGTCTGTGAAAGTTCTCATTTATCCAGGTCATGGTATATCTGTAAAGAATAAATCAAGGCAACTGGACTTACTGTAGATTTCTTGAAAACATTTCACTCTGATCTGATCGGATATTTGAAAATGTTTTTTTTTTTAAACCAGCCAGCCCCTTTAAAATCTAACTTTTGCTAAAATGCACCATCTGATATCTAAGTCTTAAAGAGAATGCATCTTCTGAAAATGGTCTATTGTTTAAAGGTTTTTATGTTAAATATAGTTTATTTTAATTTTATTTTTTTCATATTATCTATAGGAAAAAGAAATCCTGAAGTTTCCTCACTGATCACAGAATCCCATCATTCACGATAAGTGATGTTGCAGCTTACCTACTCCCTCTCCCTGCAAAATGACAGGTCACAGAGCATGCCCACAATGCTCTCACATAGAGGCTAATGAGTCATTTCCAGACCACAGGTTCCTAAGGTCCATGTCCAAATCTCTGAAGGTTGTTAACAGCAGCTCAGGCAAGATGGCTTCCCCCATAATTATGGACAGGAAATAGGATCTACCATCAGAAAATAAAAACTGTAAAAAAAAAAAAAATCAAGACTTAGATATTAATGGCCGATACTCAGGATAGGTCAACAATATCAGATGGGTGGGGTCCGATAGCCGACACCTTCACCAATCAGCTGTTTCGGACAGGAATCGGAGGCAGAAACTATACCAGGGATGGCCAACCTGAGGCTCTCCAGTTGTTGCAAAACTACAACTCCCAGAATGCCCAGACAGCCTATAGCTATCAGCCTACAGAGGGGCATGGTGGGAGTTGTAGTTTTACAACAGCTGGAGAGCCACCCCTGAACTATACAGTAGCTGGAGCCAGAAGTAGCACTACCGTCCTGCAGCTCATCTCCCATTCACTTGAATGCTGCAGTACCTGATGCGGCCGCTATACAGTGGATAGAGGAACCTTGTACTTCTGGTTCAGTGGGTACTGTGAGAAGGATCCTTATAATGCCTGAGGTGCATTAGCTTTAGATGGAGTCAGAGTAATTTAGAACGCAGTTTAAGAAACAGGGAGTTGACCCATATGTATGCCCCCCACAAGCAGAAGCCAGAAGAAGAACATCAAGAGAGGTCAGCCAGCGATTTCTTAAACTGTATATGGCAGTATTACATGAACATAGTATGACAGTGGTATTTAGGCAATGTATGGCAGTATCACAGTATTTTTCATATACTTTTGAGATGAGAAAAAACTGTCTAAAATGCTGAGCAGAGAGTTTCCGTCTTCTAAACAGGCGGCCCTGGAGCTAATGAGACTGCAGAGATCAGTGGTATGTAGATAAATTACTAATATACTCAGCGCTGTGCAGCTCAGGAAAAAATACTGATACCAAGTGCATATAATTAACATTCTGAGACAGGATTGTGCAGGAACAATGCACTGAGAGGGTATTCCCGAGCTGGCGGCCAAGAAGCCCGTGCATTGTCAATGTGATAATTGTTTTGGCAAATGTTCTAATCAAGCAACTGCCTGATACTTCCTGATACCGTCTGAGAAATCCTCCATCCTCATGTGGGATCTTCATTGCCATGCTCCAGAATACCACGGAGCAGCATGAACACATCTTTATATCTAAGGCGTCATTCACATCTGCACTGGGTATACTGTCGATGACCCGCAGCACTCCTAATTTATGCCAATAGCGTTTATTTCAACCAACATGGCACCAGACCCCCAACGTTTTCATCTCTACTTGACAGACCCTTGCTTGACAAAGACTCTATAGAAGTTGAAACGTTGCGATGTCCAGTGCCTTGTTGGTTTACATAAATGCTATTGGCATGAATTAGGAGTGCTGCCGTTCAACAGTGTACGTTGTGGGGTTTGAAGTCAGGACCCGACCACGTATGGACCCCTGGGAAAGGTGTGACCAACTTAAATTTGCACTTAGTCTCTAACAGAAGCTAAAAGGCCCTTTTTCCCATAAGAAAACACTCCTAATTCATGCCAATAGCGTTTATTTCAACCAAGATGGCACCAGACATCGCAACGTTTTGACTTCTACTTGACAAACCCTTGCCTGAAAAAGACTCTATAGAATTTGAAACGTTGCAATGTCCAGTGCCATGTTGATATTGGCATGAATTTGGAGAGCTGCTGTTCTTTGACAGTGTACTTTGTGGTGTCTGGAGTCAGGACCCGACCAGGCATGGACCCCTGGGAAAGGCTTGACCACCTAAATTTGCACTCAGGATCTAAGAAAGGGCTAAAAGACCCTTTGTCCCATAAGAAAACACTCCTAATTCATGTCAATAGCTTTTATTTAAACCAACATGGCACCAGACATCGCAACGTTTCAACTTCTACTTGACAAACCCTTACTTGACAAAGACTCAGTAGAAGTTGAAACGTTGCGATTTCCAATGCCATGTTGGTTTACTTAAATGCTACTAGGCATAAATTAGGAGTGCTGCTGTTGTTCGACAGTGTACTTTGTGGGGTCTGGTGTCAGAGAATGCATGAATCCCTGGGTGAGGTTGACTCCCTTAAATTTGCACTTAGACTCTAGGAGGTCTAAAAGGCCCTTTGTCCCATAAGAAGACATCATGTGACATCCCATAGGAGGAGACGGTATACCGTACAAGCTTTGACCACTGACCAGCTGACGGCAATGGATAAGTCGGCGGCTTGGGAGAATCCAACAGGAGGAATGTACATTACTTTGAGTATGGAGGCTATTATGGGACTGGCACTGTGCAGATGACAGTTGTCAATTTAGAAAACCCTATTGGATAAATCGGACTGAATATTGGGGGTCCTCTTTTCAGGATCTTTATTTCTTGGCCAGAGAGCAGCTACAAAACCAACTCTGGAGGACCTCTGCTGTCCAGTATTATACAGAAAACCCATGGATATGTACGTACATTGTGTAATACCTCATTTCAGGGAAAGTGAACACTTACTTTTCAGTTTCCTCAAAGATTGGAGCTGATTGAGGGGGGTACAATTGTAACAACCAGTACAGTGAAAAGTAATAGCAGTTGCTCTCATGGCAGTGTGTGATGTGCTGCTCCTCAGGACGGCCGGACTATACCCGCTTCTGTATGGTTACCAATATTGGGTCTGGAAAAAATGCATGCAAGCCAGCTGTTAGCCTCCAGCATCAGCTTGAGTTCTTGTTTACATGCCGGATATCCTGTATATTTCCTATGAAGAACATGCACCGTCTTTACAATAAGTCCTATGTATCATTTCCTTCCATATTAAAAGGGCATTCATCAATGGGATCAGAGAGAATCCATGCATCAGTACAGCACTAGGACTATTTTCATGGTACCATGGGTCATGGCATGAGTCCACAGGTGAGGTTGAAATCGGGACCTGTGATGGATTTCCAAGGACAGTGCTGAACTCCATTTGTCACATAAAGGGGGCTAGGTAAAAATTAGGAGGCACTAAGAAGGCATTATATGTATGGGGGTATTAAAGTGGCATTGAATTGAAAAGGGGCACTAAGGTGGCATCATACTGTATGGGGGCACTAAGGGGGCATAATACTGCATGGGAGACACTAAGGGGGCATCACACTGCATGGGGGCACTAAGGTGGCATCATACTGCTTAAGGGCACTAAGGGGGCATAATACTGCATGGAGGGCACTAAGGGGGCATCATACTACATAGGTGCACTATGGGTGCATCATACTGCATGGGGGGTACTAAGGGGGCATCATACTGCATGGGGGGTACTAAGGGGGCATCATACTGCAAGGGGGGGCACCAATTGAGAATAATACGGCATGGGGGACATCACACTGCATGGGGACACTAAGGTAGCATCATACTGCATAGGGGCATCATACTGCATAGGGGCACTAAGGGGGCATCATACTGCATGGAGGACACTAAGGGGGCATCATACTGCATGGAGGACACTAAGGGGGCATCATACTGCATGGAGGACACTAAGGGGGCATCATACTGCATGGAGGACACTAAGGGGGCATCATACTGCATGGAGGACACTAAGGGGGCATCATACTGCATGGAGGACACTAAGGGGGCATTACACTGCATGGGAGACACTGAGAGGGCATCATACTGCATTGGGGCACTAAGGAGGCATAATACTGCATGGGGGACACTAAAGGGTACTGTGTGGGGGTTAGGTCATCACCTGAGAGCTTGGCAAACTGAACGTATCTGAAGCACTAAAACAACTGTGTTGTAAGATCTCACTCCAGTAGAGGGCATCAGATAGCCAAGGAAGAAGATCGAGCCTGGACATTAAGTGGGCAGGTAACACTGTTCCACTGTGTGCACATGTGTGCAGAGAACGAATGTGTAGCCAGAGCCAGAGCCTGGGTGGGTATCGGAGCACCCAGAGTGGAAAATCGAATCACAAGAGGAGAAGTTCTGGCCTGATGTTCCTTGTGCTGATTATCAACAGGAGAGCGTCAGAACCAGCAGCTGCTGGCAGTGGATACCAACTGTCAGACGCCCCCCCCCCCCCCCCCCCAATAAGAAATAGTGATGGCATATCCTATAGATATGCATACTTCAATGTTGCCTCTTAGGTCAAATTTTTGTAAGATTTTGAGAAAATTAAAAAAGCGTTTACCGTGTTCCTGTAGATGTGGTCAGATGTTGGGTTCCATGAAAGCTTATGAGTCTCTGGAGCCCCAACGGGTGGGGCGCACTGATGCTTTTATCATTAGAAGAGAAATAAGGGATTCCAGGTCTTGTGTCTCCAGAGGATTAGGTGGGGCCGCTACACTACCAGTTTATTAGAAAGGTCACATTACAGCAAGGATAGCTTTTTCCCACACCCACCTGGTGCGACTTTATGTTCTAAGAGTAATTCCACAATCATTTATCATGGTAAACTGTATAATTCATAATCCTGATGTTCCAGGGAATCCCCACCCTGTAATGAATACAATGTAATTTACAGGTCTAAGGTTTTATAATATATCTTTATTTTTCTAGCTTTTCTGACACTAAACTCAAAATCCTCTGTATAGACATAAATAATAAAATTCTGCTGCCTGCAGCCACCACTAGGGGACAATTACAAGCTTTCTGCATACAGTGTTTATATTGAATTTGGTGCAAGAACTCCTTAAACGGGTTGTTCACGCCTGAGTATAGGCCATCACTTGTAAAAAAGTGCACAACCCATTTGTGCACCCGCCAATAATTGTCTAAATGGTGGGGGCACTAACACCCTTTGCCCTAATCAGCTGTGTAGTGGACAGATGTGGTTAGGTTACTGCAATGTTGCTCCCATTGAAGTGAATGATAACCTGCTTCATCCACTACACAACTGATGGGGCTGTGTAGTTCCAGCCCGGGGTGCGCGGTGTTGGACCCCCGGCGTTCAGACAGTGATGACCTTTCCTGATCATAGGACATGACTTGCAAAATTCTGGCCAACCCCCTGTTCGCTACCAGCGCCATACATGTACGGCTTTGGCTGCTCTGGCTTACATACCAGCACCATAGTACTACGACACGCTGATCGGGCGGGACCAGGAGCTGCGCCCGCCCGATCAGCTGCAGGGGTCCCGCAGTGACTGATAGCCGGACCCATGCTGTATGCCGCTGTCAGCGTTGATCGCGGCACGTGCGATGTCCGTGCAGGGAGGGAGCACCCATTGGGTCCCTGCGCTGCTGTGACGGGGTCCCAATGGCTTGGACGGCAGCCCGATGTCTTCCTTATGCATTGTGGCTGCCTTCCCTGTATGCCTGTGAGATTCAGCCCCCTGGATCTCACAGGCAAGAAGCTGTAAGTGTATTAAACACTGTGTAATACACTTACAGCCAATGCATCACAATACAGAAGTATTGTAATGCATTGTAAAGGGGATCAGACCCCCAAAAGTTGGGACAAAAAAAAAAAGTGAAAAAAGTAAAAAATAATAATAATAACATTTTACAAAAAAATTAAAAGTTTCAAGTAAAAAAAAAAAACATCCTTTTCCCAAAATAAAGTAAAAAAATATTAAAAATAGGAAAAAGAAGAAAAGTAGACATATTAGGTATCGCTGCGTCCGTATAAACTGTCTCTATAACAATATCACATGGTCCACCCAGTCAGGTGAACGCCTTAAAAATAAAAACAGTGCCAAAAAAGCCATTTTCTAGACACCTTGCCTCACAAAAAGTGTAATACCAAGCAATCAAAAAGTCAACCAGTCATCTCATCCTGCAATAAAAGAGCCCCTACCTAAGATAATCACCCAAAAAAAAAAATATGCCTCTCAGAAAATGGCAACACAAAAACAAGATTTTATTCTGTTCAAAAAGGCTTTCACTGTGTAAAAAAATGTAATAATAATAGACACATTGGGTATGGCTGTGTCTGTAACAACCTGCTCTATAAAAATATCACATGAGGTGGCCCCCTAAAAAAAAAAAAAAAAAAAAATATGCCAAAACTTTTTGTCACCTTGCCTCACAAAATGTGTAATACCAAGCGATCAAAAAGTCTCATGTAACCCAAAATTGTACAAATGAAAACGTTACCTCATCCCGCACAATATGAGCCCCTACATAAGACAATCACTAAAAAATTGAAAACTAATGGCATATGGCGCTCCTTCCTTTCTGAATCCTGCCATGTGCCCCCACAGCAGTTTACTACCACATATGGGGTGTTGCCATATTCAGGAGAAAATGGGTAACAAATTATGGGGTGCTTTTTCTCCTGTTACCCCTTGTGAAATGAAAAATTTGGGGCTAAAGCATCATTTTTTTTGGGAAGAAATGAAACTTTTCATTTTCACATCAAGTGTTTCCAAATTCCGTAAAACGCTTAGGGGGTCAAAGCGCTCAGTAACCCCCCTAATATATTCTTTAAGGGGTGTAGTTTCCAACAAGGGATACGTCAGGGTCTCTTCAAATACAGACTGGTGCCTAAAAGCCATTCTAGCAAAATCTGCCTCCAAAATCCAAATAGCGCTCCTTTTCCTCTGACCACTGGCACATGCCCATAGAGCAGTTTACCACCACATATGGGGTATTTCTGTAAACTTCAGAATCAGAGTAATGCATATTGAGGTTTATTTTGCTTTTAACCCTTGCTGTGTTGCAAGAAAAAATTTATTAACATAAAAAATGTACTAAAAAAGTGAAATTTTGAAATTTCACCTCCATTTTACTTTAATTCTTGTGGAACACCTCAAGGGTTAACAAAGTTTGCAACATCAGTTTTGAATAATTTAAGGGGTGTAGTTTCTAAAATGGGGTCATTAATGGGTGGTTTCCATTACGTAAGCCCCTCAAAATCACTTTATAACCGAATTGGTGCTTAAAAAATGGTTTGGGAAATTTGGGTGAAAATTTGAAAAATTGCCTCTAAAATTCGAAAGTCTTCCAACGTCCTAAAAAAATAAAATGTCCTTTACAAAATGATGGCTTCATAAAGCAGACATATGGGGAATGTTGATTGATAACTATTTTAAAAAGGTATTACTACCTGTCTTAAAAGTCGAGAAATTCAAATTTAGAAAATTGTGAATTTTTCCAAATTTTTTGTAAATTTTGGATTATTTTATAAATAAAGGTGAAATATATAGACTCAAATTTATCGCTATCATGAAGTACAATGTGTCACGAGAAAACAGTCTCAGAATGGCTTGAATAAGTTAAAGCATTCCAAAGTTATTACCACATAAAGTGACGCATGTCAGATTTGCAAAAATCGGCCAGAGATTTAAGACGAAAAGTGGCTCGGTAGAGTTGTCCGTTTTTATTTATTTATTTTTCATTTTCTCATCCCGCCGTTCAAGAGCCATGACTTTTTTTTTTTTTTTTTTTTCTTGCAGACTAAATTTTAGTAACCCTGTTTTGGGGTACTTATAATGTATGCAAAAATGTTTCTTCATTTTTTTGGGGGGGGGGGGTAAAAATTCCCACACTCTCTGCAGTGTTATCTTTATTCTGCGGTGAGTACGATGACAGCGATACCAAATTTATACACTGTACTTTTTTTCTTACATTTTTACCACTTTTGCACAATTAAAAAAAAACTTTTTTTTAAAAACATTTCCTTTGTGTCGACTTTTTCACTGGTATCATTCAGTATTTTTTTGACTGTGTAGGTTAATAACATGATAATAGCCAATTTCACACAAGCGTGTTGTGTCAGGGAAACGCGCTCCACGTGATGGGTGCATTTCTCAGATTGAACACGGCTCTTCTCACCCGAACTTACAGCATCAAAGTGACTTATGATGCTGTGAGTTCCTGCCTGACCACGGATCTGCTGTACTGTAGTCACGGTATAATGTGAGTACAGTAAAGCCGACCTGCGGTCAGGCAGGAACTCGTTGGAGCAGTGTTCGGTCTGGGAAATGCGGAGCGTGTTTCCCAGACCCAACCTGTTTATGTGAAATTGGTCAATCTTAGAATTCGGGTCATTTATTACTTATGGCTGGGGCAATATTGGCACTATATATACACACTCAACTGGGCTCTGGCAGAGAGGCCCACCTGATGTCTCACCTTTGCAATCAAGCGAATGAAATCAATGGCAAAATCTTCCTGTAACGTATGTGGATAATCTGATATTTCCCGGTTAGACTTTGCAGCAGATATTAGTTGTTGATGTGCTGCAAAAAAATAAAATAAAATCCCACACAGTGTGTGAACTCGGCCTAAAGCATTGTTATTAGGCAGCTGTATGGCGTGGTTACTGGTGCACTCTCTGGCAGTATACCATTTGGAAGGAGCACTGAACATCATGCAAAGTAAGGCAGACCCCGGAATGATGCCCATGGGTCCCTGGTTACGTTATCTGGTTTCAATCACCTGCTTTTACTGTAGACATGAATGGGGCTATTGACTAGGTGTTCCACAGAATCGTCTTCTAACCTGTAATAACTACCTGAGAACACAAGTCTTTGATATGAGCCTCCTGTTCTGGGTGACTCATGTCTACGAGGCTTAGGTTACCCTCCATTTGTATCCTCTGACATCACACATGTTATTAATCTTTTCAGTTGGCCGATTCTGCATAAAAGGAACGCGTTGACCATGGATAATTGTCTGGTGACTTTCGAACAAACTGAAAAAATGGTGTGGTGTTAAACAGGAGGTGCTCAAACCCTTATGCAGTTGTGCATGTGTATACAGGGGAGCAAATCCTGCACTTGTGACCCGTTGCTAATGGCGATCCCCAGCAAAAATGCATACAGTGGAGGATGCCCGCAGCGGACCACAAGTACCACAATATACATCCTACACAAGATAGCAATTGTGTGGATGTGATAACCAATGTAGCAACATAATATTAGCAAAGACAGGCGCACTCTGCGGTCTTACTAAACCCTCAAACTGATGTTAAAATTGAGAGATTAGCCAACATATCCTACTGTGGAGGACATGTCTGAGCCCGAGCACCGCGCCAAGGTTTCTCAAGTAGCTCGGGTCCTAACACTCATCTACCTGTGCCATATGGGCAATACCAGGGGCCAGTGGGCAAATTACAGGAACGTGAGGTCCGACTGACAGACAACTCACCAGTTACCTCCAGCATGAAACCATGCTAGCAATGGGAGGAGTCTACGAGTCCCACTCAACACTGGCTGATATGGCCCAGGCCTCGCAGGTGCACCTAAATGTAGCCTGTGGGTGGAACACTGTGAGTGTTAGGACCTGAGCTACTTGAGAAACCTTGGTGTGGTGCTCTAGCTCAGACATGTCCTCCATAGTAGGATATGTTGGCTAATCTCTCAATTTTAACATTAGTCTAGTGACTTTCGAGAAGAAAAAGCCGTTGACCTGCACCCATAGGAGTAACTCGCAAGCCACGCGCTGGATGAAGCCTGCGGCTTGTGCATCAAGAGTTGGCTTGTGAGCAAGGACAGATGCATCAACAAAAAAGTGCAACAACGCCGGGTGTGCACAAGACAACAGAATGTCACGGTGGGGAGTGAGGAAAACCCCCAGGGAAAGCAGCTAGGCCAGGATGCCGATTTCAGGGAGCAGGTCACCTCCTATTGCATCCCTAATCCTCACCCTAAGGCTACATTCACACGTCAGTATTTTTCTATAATCCGAATTTCAGTCCGTTTTTTGCGGATCCGTTGTTCCTGAAAATGTTTCCGTATGTCATCCGTATGTCATCCGTTTTTTGCGGATCCGCAAAAAACTGAAACATGTATACATTCAATAATCAAATAAAGTTGTTTGGATTTCTTTGAAAAAAAATTGAAAAAATAAAAAAAATATTTATTTGCTATGTGTTTCCAGGAACGGATTCCGCAAAAAACGGAAGACATACGGAATGACATCCGAATGTCTTCCGTTTTTTGCGGATCCATTGACTTTGTATTGTACCAGGATCCGAATTTTGCGGAAAAGAATAGGACATGTTTTATATTTAAACGGACATGCGGAACGGAACAACGGAAACGGACAGCACACATTGTGCTGTCCGATTTTTTCCAGGACCCATTGAAAATGAATGGGTCCAGATCTGGTCCTGATCTGTTCCGCAAAAAACGGAACAGATCAGGAAAGAAAAAACGGACGTGTGAATGGACCCTAACTCCTCACCGTATGAGCGGACCTGGATGGTAGTGCAGCGTGGGAACTGCAAAATTACAGTAAAACTGCATTACTGTAATGCATGTCATTTTGCATTGCTACATCTGTTGTGTCCCTGTTCATAGGCTGGTCAAGTGTGCTCTATACATCCCACCACTAGATGGCGATAGCACCACTCTGGGATATCTAGCCCAGCTCAGGTCTAATCTGAGTTCAGTTTTTGCCAGTTAGAGAGTGTGAAGATCAAGCACAAGTCTGCTCAGGAGTGGAGTCTAGTCCAAAAAGGGACAAAGTAGAAAAAGGACTCAAACCATAGGATAATAGCCACTACCCAGGCATCAAAGACCTTTGGGAATCCAGGTGAAGGATTCTTTAGCCACCTCACCAAACCACACTGGGTTTAAAAGGGACCGGAAGCAAAGTCACCTACCAGTAAGAATTATACTGAACCACAGCCTGAGTCAGGCTGAATTCCTCTATATACCAAGAGACTGTATTCTATCTGGATGTTTATGCTGTAACTTAAACCAGCTACAGTAAAAGTTGTGAGTTGTATCCTACCACATTCTTCAATACTACCACTACAACTGGTTGTACCACCATAAACGGTACTGGCGTCGCGACAAATACCACCAAGGGACCCAGCCGCCACAAGCACCCTAAACACCGTCGTCATCAAGGGCACCTCAACCTCCATCTTGGCTGGTGCTCCCCTACCATAGAGTGTGCCCCGGAAGGTTTCGTGCTGTCTTCCTCATCACTGTGCTGCCGGCCCGGGGAGGATTTCTGCTAACCGTGAGTAAACCGATGAACTGTATTACTACTCCCCCTCATCGGCCCACCGTGCACCTCATGTGTCACCCCTGCGGTTCTGGCACGCCACAGTAGAACGGCTCATATCCAGGATACCTGATCGCCCTGATAATCCCTCACATAAGAGCAGGGGAGAGACGACCTGTTCTTCCAAGACACGGAAGAGCAGGAGTCTCTGCAGGCCTAACAGCAAGGAAAGGAAGGCAAGTGGAATGGCAGGTAAGTATCCAGTGGCAGGGATAACCACTGAACCAAGAACAGCATGGTAACTTACCTGCCACAGCTGCTGGACGGCACAACAGAAGACCACACCAAGGTAAACTGGAACCCATAAAAACATACTGCAATACAAACACCAAACAGATGCAGTATGTACTGACACACACGAACCAGCACTCCAGCAACAGCTCACAGACTTGACATTTGGTTTACCCCCCTGGGAAACCATGAGACCCCCTTCCGGAGGCCACGACAGACAAACAGGGGAAAATCTAGCATCCATGCCAGATCGAATAATACGCCAAACACTGACAAGACACAGAACAACAACTAGACGAACAACCACCCCAGAACATATACCCACACCAAACATAACCACAGGTAAGGTAGGGAAAATGGAGGAGACATAAGGAAGACATCGCTGGAGACATCGGTGTCCCACTAGGTGGCCCTCACACAGGAAGATGGAACATCCAGACAAGGAGCATAACTCCAGCACACACCAAGGCTGGAGTACGACTGACTCCTGGCCAAAGGCCACAGGTATAAGAAGCACCTAGTGACCACACCCAATCAGGGGGTTAACCCTTACAGCACCAGACAGGGGTAGGCTACAATTAAAAGGGGAAGTGCACATACAAGCCACCACGTTGCCACTGGCAACCGCAAGCATGGCACAAGTGTCACGGCGCACACAGCAAAGGCCGTGACACTCCCACCCTTCACAGCCCCCCCAACAGAAAAAGGGGAACTCAACAGAACACCCAAAAAACAACAGGGTGAGAGGGGGGGGGGGGGTAGGGGAAAGTAACAGGATCCGCGTCAGTGCAAGAAAGTCTCTAAAAGACTGCTGCCAGCCCCCGGAACCACCTAGAAACCAGGCAGCCAGCCACCATACAGCTCAGAGAGACCGCACTGAACACTGAGTCCACCTCAGACACGGTTCAAACCACGTCGCTGCCAGCATGCATCCCCAACCAGCACACAGCCAGTACACCGAAGAAATGCAGCCAGCCACCACAACACAAGCGACAGAACCCATGAGACATGGACGAGGGGAGACCAAACAAGTGACGGTTCACACCTACTGCAACCACTGTTACAGAGAACCACACTGTTAACAGGGTTCCCTTTTCACCCTCCCTCCGGAAGATAAGCATGTGCGCCAGAAAAACGTCAGGTGACACATGCTGGGCCCTCTTCCGAAGGCTCCGACAGAGGAGCCGTAGTGGGACATTCTGTCACGGTGGGGAGTGCGGAAAAACACCCACCGTACGATGAATGGGGATAATGAAAGCAACTAGGCCAGGATACCGGAATCAGGGAGCAGGTCACCTCCTAAAGAGTCAAAATCCTCGCCCTAACTCCTCACCGTATGAGCGGACCTGGATGGTAGGACCGCTTATACCCAGGATACCTAGGACCCTGAGTCGCCCTGATAATCCCTCACATAAGAGCAGGGGGAGAGACGACCTGTTCTTCCACAACTCGGATGAACAGGAGTCTCAACCGGCCTAGTTGCAGAAAAATGCCAAGTGGAACAGCCGGTAAGTTTCCAGTGGCGAGGATAACCACTGAACCTAGAACCCAGGAAGGCATGGTAGCTTACCCCTGGCAGCTGCTGGACGGCACAACAGAAGACTACACCAAGGTAAACTGGAACCCATAAAAACATACTGCAATCCAAACACCAAACAGATGCAGTATGTACTGACACACAGGAACCAGCACTCCAGCAACAGCTCACAGACTTGACATTTGGTTCACCGCTCCGGTAAACCATGAGACCCCCTTCCGGAGGCCACAACAGACAAACAGGGGAATAATGCACCAAACACTGACTAGACACAGAACAACAACTAGACGAACAACCACCCCAGAACATATACCCACACCAAACATAACCACAGGTAAGGTAGGGAAAATGGAGGAGACATAAGGAAGACATCGCTGGAGACATCGGTGTCCCTCACACTGGAAGATGGAACATCCAGACAAGGAGCATAACTTCAGAACACACCAAGGCTGGAGCACAACTGACTCCTGGCCAAAGGCCACAGGTATCAGAAGCACCTAGTGACCACACCCAATCAGGGGGTAACCCTTACAGCACCAGACAGGGGAAGGCTACAACTTAAAGGGGAAGTGCACACACCAGCCACCACGTTGCCACTGGCAACAGCATGCGTGGCAACCATGTCACGGCGCACACAGCCAAAGCCAAGACACTGTCACCACTTGCCATAACAGCGACACATTGCCACCGGCAACCGCAAGCATGGCACAAGTGTCACGGCGCACACAGCAAAGGCCGCGACACAGAACTGGACTTCACCTATAGCAGGCACCTTTCCTAGGTCCTAACAGTGGGTCATGGACTTACAGTACAGGACTTACAGTACAGCTGAACAGTACAACAACTGGAAAGTCGTAAATACCACATATATAAATCCGTAGCAACAGCAGAGAACAAGACTGTACACAAACTCACAAGTGGATGACAGGAACCGAATGCTGAGGGTCACGGAAGGAGGAGATAATCCAGCAGTGGAGTGGATGGCAGGTAGGTAGTCGATTTGTGACAGCAAACAGAAATGAAGCAATACTGAACTGACCCTATGTGAAATCAGCAAATCAGCCCAGACAAAATAAAAGCACAGCAAAAAACAAATCCCAAATATAGCAAGACTATGGAACTACAGATACTAGAATACACCGAAAACACACCAGATAAAAACAAGATACAAACGTGGAGCTACAGATCCCAGAATACAGAACAAAGTACAAAATATCTGTAAGGGAATGCACCTAGCAAACTCTACACCTTACCATCATAATGGAGTAAGACTTGTATATGTAAAGGCTCAACAATCAGCAACTCCACCATAATCAACCAGGCAAAGCTAAGTGATAATCATACCCGGATTCCTATGTAGCTGGTGCAGAGGATGGTAGTGGTAGTGGCTCTTATGAAGTGTTGTGCAATGGTGTACTCCCTCAGTTCGAAGAATCAGACCAGAAGTGAATGTATGAAAAGTCTTTCTTTACTTAGTGCACAAATATAACTTGTGGCACATCCAGCAGCAGTAAATACAAAGTGCAGTTGATGAGGAGGTTTCGTAGCTGGTTGGATGGCAATAGGTTGGCAATAGCAAGCACTTGTGGATGTAGGCGTCCACTGTAACACAGGCTTGATGTTAGTCTGGCCTAGCGGTGATTTATGTAGGTGGTGGTGTCTGAGCCGTGAATCCCTCTTTGCTGATCACTCTGCTGTCTTGTCACACTGATGTTTTCTTGAAGCTGTGCTCTTGAGTTTGCAGATCCCTCTGGAGTGTTGGTCTCACAGAGGAACTATATACGGTTCCTAGGAGTAGGAGATCTGACACGTGCTTCCACATTCCACCACTATCTGAACAGGTACCCTCTCTACTTTCCTTGCTAGAATGGAACTCCCCCTCCTGGCAGAAAACAGGACCAGCCAACTGCTATCAAGAGGGAGGAGCAGGGTGGTTAGCCTTGTTCCTGCCAACCATTGCCAACAGTTACCTTCTCTGCTGGAACAAATGGTCAATAGATTAGCATCACATTATATTACATAACTGTCACATCTGTGACAGGTCCCAGAAGGTCTGAAAGATTATCTATGCATTAGTGATCTGACATCCTCTTTCGGTTTCACTTTGTCTGTGTGTTGCTGGTATGTCCACACCTCCTGTTCAGGTGTGGATCATGTGACCTTTACCTCGCCCTATTTAGTCTGACTTTTCCCATCACTCCTTTCTTGGGATAGCTTTATTTGGTCTTGGAAGAGCTGGAGTGTGGTTCGTGTTAAAGTCCTGTTCATCCTTCATCCTCTGAAGTTAAGTGTTTCGCTTGTCGTGTTTTGTATCCCCCCCCCCCCCCCATTTTTTTACTAGGCCTCAGTGAGACGCTAGTTCCTTCACCAGGGAAGGAACAGGTGGTCTCTGCCCTGTCATTATCTTTAGGGCATCTGAGGGTCACCAGGGTTTTCTAGGTTCCCGTGTATGGGTATCTCTACTATCGAGAGGTGCCCATACGGATAGGAGTTAGGGCTAGGAGCAGGGTTTTATAGGTGGTGACCCTTTTTCTTCCCTAGCGGTGAGGCCTAGTGTCTTTCCCATTCCTTCTTGATTGGTTTTTGGTGTTCTCCCCTAATACATCTGTGAAAATAACATTGCATTTGAAACATTAAAGAATTACAGATACCCCCAGGTACCCATTTTTCTGGACACTACATGGCACCATTAATATGGGCACTGTATAGCACCATTTATATAGACACTCTAACATCATTAATATGGGCACTGTATAGCACAATTTATCTGAACACTGCATGACACCATTAATATGAGCACTGTATAGCACAATTTATATGGACACTCTAACATCATTAATATGGGCACTGTATAACACCATTCATCTAGACACTACAGCGGTCCCTCAAGTTACAATATTAATTGGTTGCAGGATCACCATTGTATGTTGAAACCATTGTAAGTTGAGTAATTGGTTCCAAATCCCCAAAATGTCATCCAAGATAAGAGAAAATGAAGATTTAAGAAAAATAAGCAGATAACTAAGACAGATAAAGCACATCCTTACATATAACAGTCAAGAATAGCTGCTAACTAGCAACAAATCCAGCTGTTTTACCAGAGAAGTGGCCTTGATTGGTTGGATCTGAGTCTGAGACATTGTATGTTGAGTCTGGTTTCAACTTACGATAGGTCAGAAAAGACCATTGTATGTTGAAAATATTGTATCCTGAGGCCATTGTATCTTGAGGGATCACTGTATATGACACCATTAATATGGCCACTGTATAACACCATTTATCTGGACAATATATGACACCATTATTATGGAAACTGTATAACATCATTTATCTGGACACTAAATTACACTATTGATATGGGAACTGTATAGCACCATTTATCTGGACACTACATGATACCATTAATATGAGCACTGTATAGAACTATTCAGGGGTGGACTGGGAATTTAAAGTGGCCCTGGAAAAAATATTAAAAGTGGCCGTATTTTGTAGTTGGGTCCAAATTAATGGGAGGCAGGGCCAGCAATACCATATTGTGGCACATTATGCAACCCCAACAGAGCCAAATACCACAGTCCATCATAAAATACATCCCCAAAAACGTCCACTGCCTGCCTGTGAGGAGGACCCAGGCGTCTTCCTGGGCATCGGCCCACCAGGAAATTTCCCTATAAGGTCTATGGCCAATCCGACCCTGGAACTGTTTATGTGGTCAATGCATGCATTATAAGTCTGGTCACAGTATAATGCTCTGTATGTCCTATTTTTCTGTACACTGTAGGGCACTACATTTTACAACACTTTTTAGTTGTAAAGTACAGGAGTACAATACGTTTTTATAAATGTAAATCTCAATGCACACTATACGTGTCCACATTTAAAGGGGTTATTCCATGATTAATTAAAAAAAAGAAAATATGGCATCTTATTGTACACGACAATCTCTTTCTAACAAGCCTAGAACCAGCCATGTACCTCGCATGGATCCAGAGATCTCCCCATTCATTGCTGAAATTGCTCTGCTAGATTTATTTCAAGTTGGCAGCTTAGGGTTGTGTCCTGCTGAAGCTGGTGGCAGATGAGGGTTAGAACAGAGCATGCGATTCCATCTCAGTGAGGTGGGCAAAGAATTTAGAAAATGAGGAAACAGCAGGTGGCGCTATACAGATAGATGTCAGTGAATAACTCAATAGCTATAATACATTTTTAATTACATGCAATTACAAAAAGTATTCAGATCCAGGGGCTGGTTTGAAAAATGTAGAATATTTTTCATGGGCAGCCTCTTTCAGTGCAGATTTACTCCAATTACTCATAATAAAGTAGACCTAAAATAACCTCATTCCAGAAGACACAGAAAACACACCAGACGAGAACAGGATATAATCATGGAGCTACAGATCCCAGAATACAGAACAAAATACAGAATATCTGTAAGGCTACTTTCACACTTGCGGCAGAGTGATCCGGCAAAACGTATGCCAACTGATGGCATTTGTAAGACTGATCAGTCAGAAAAATGCATTGAAATGCCGCATCCGTCTTTCCGGTGTCATCCGGAAAAACGGATCCGGCATTTATTTTTTTCACCTTTTTTTCGGTCTGCTCAAGGACGGATCTGGCATTCTGGCACTATTACATTCCTATGGAAAAAAATGCCGGATCCGGCATTCAGGCAAGTCTTCAGTTTTTTTGGCCGGAGATAAAACCGTAGCATGCTGCGGTTTTATCTTTGTCCTGATCAGTCAAAAAGACTAAACTGAAGACATCCTGATGCATCCTGAACGGAATGCTCTCCATTCAGAATGCATGGGGATTAATGCATGGTATAGAGCCCCTAGGACGGAACTCTATGCCGGAAAAGAAAAACGCAAGTGTGCAGAATGCAGCTAGCAAACACTACACCTGACAACCATAATGGACTAAGACCTGTATATGTAAAGGCTCAGCAATCAGCAACTCCACCGTAATCAACCAGGCAAAGCTAAGTGATATCAACCATACCCGGATTCAGATACAAGATGCTGTGAACCCCTGAGGAGCCGGTGCAGAGGATATTAGTGGCGCTGATGAAGTGTTGTGTCGCAGTGTACTCCCTCAGTTCGAAGAATCAGGCCAAAAGTATTCAGATCCTGGTGATGGTTTGAAAGATTTAGAATATTTTTCATGGGACAACTCCTTTCAGTCCAAACGTACTCTGATTACTCATAATAATGTAGACCTAAAATAACCTCATTCCAGAGGACACAGCGCCATTATCAGACAGATATGGAAAAAATGATTTATTGCAAAATTTAAATATAGACTCAGCCATAACTGAGAATCTCTGGAAGACACAGAGATAACACATAGTTCCAGGAAATAAGGGACAATACAGGGAGAAGAAGGTGAACAAGGCACGGTAAACACTCAGCAGGAGGAGGGCGTTCCCAAAAACGTTATGAGGATACAATGATCGGAAGCAACATGGAGAGACCTGGCAGTTTCTTGGGGGCTAATCAGACTTTCAGTTCTTCAAGATCTGTTACTATTTGCTACATTTGGTTGTAAAAAAGCCACTCCCACCTGCACATGAACATATGAAATAAATCCCATAAAGACTACACCGCGCAGATCTCTGCTGGAGCCAATGTCCATGGCCTATTATCACTGATTATAATTTGTCCCTTTTTATCTTATTAGACAACCACTTTAATATGCGGCGATCAGCTGATTGACACATATCTGTGCTAAATATTGATGGCCTAGCCTCAGGATAGATTGTCAATATCAGACCTGTGGGGGTCCGACACCCCCCATGATCAGCTGTTTCTTGTTCCAGCAGCTATTCCTGAGCTGCAGTACGATGGCACCGCCACTACACAGTGTACTGAGCTGTCTGCTTCCATTTCCATCAAGTCTATAGTTTCCAGTGTCAGAGGCTGTCCGAAACAGCTGGTAGGTAGGGGCGACCCAGGTGATGGATTTCGGACATCCGCCAATTTGATATTGATGACCTCTGTTGAAGATCGGCCATCAATATCTAAGTCCTTTAAAAATCTTTATTTGGAATTTTTTTTTAAGTTAAATAAATAAACAAGTAATATTAACCCCTTAAGGACCCTGCCATTTTTCACCTTAAGGACCAGGCCATTTTTTGCAAATCTGACCAGTGTCACTTTATGTGGTGATAACTTTAAAATGCTTTTACTTATCCAGGCCATTCTGAGACTGTTTTCTCGTCACATATTGTACTTCATGACAGAGGTAAAATTGAGTAAAATTAGATATTTTTATTTATAAAATTTTTAACATTTTCAAAAAAAATTGAAAAATTAGCAAATTTCCAAATTTCAATTTCTCTACTTTTATAAAAGATATTAATACCTCCAAAAATAGTTATTACTTTACATTCCCCATATGTCTACTTCATGTTTGGATCATTTTGTGAATGACATTTTATTTTTTGGGGACGTTAGAAGGCTTAGAAGTTTAGAAGAAAATCTTAACATTTTTCAGAAAATTTCCAAAACCCACTTTTTAAGGACCAGTTCAGGTCTGAAGTCACTTTGTAGGGCTTAAATAGTGGAAACCCCCCATAAATGATCCAATTGTAGAAACTACACCCCTCAAGGTATTCAAAACTGATTTTACAAACTTTGTTAACCCTTTAGGTGTTCCACAAGAATTGATGGAAAATAGAGATGAGATTTCAGAATTTCCCTTTTTTGGCAGATTTTCCATTTTAATCTATTTTTTTCCATTAACAAAGTAAGGATTAACAGCCAAACAAAACTCAATATTTATGGCCCTGATTCTGTAGTTTACCACAAAATATGTGGTCGTAAACTGCTGTACGGGCACATGGTATTGCGCAGAAGGAAATTAACGCCATATGGTTTTTGGAAAGCAGATTTCACTGGGATAATTTTAAGCTGCCATGTCACATTTGAAGCACCCCTGATGCACCCCTAGAGTAGAAACTCCAAAAAAGTGACATCATTTTAGAAGCTACACCTCTCAAGTTATACAAAACTGATTTTACAAACTTTGTTAACCCTTTAGGTGTTCCACAAGAATTGATGGAAAATAGAGATTACATTTCAGAATTTCCCTTTTTTGGCAGATTTTCCATTTTAATCTATTTTTTTTCCAGTTATAAAGCAAGGGTTAACAGCCAAACAAAACTCAATATTTATGGCTCTGATTCTGTAGTTTACAGAAACACCCCATATGTGGTCATAAACTGCTGTACGGGCACACGGCAGGGCGCAGAAGGAAAGGAATGCCATATGGTTTTTGGAAGGCAGATTTTGCTGGACTGTTTTTTTGACACCATGTCCCATTTGAAGCCCCCCTGATGCACCCCTAGAGTAGAAACTCTAAAAAAGGTGACCCCATTTTGGAAACTACGGGATAAGGTGGCAGTTTTGTTGGTACTATTTTAGGGTACAGATGATTTTTGGTTGCTCTATATTACACTTTTTGTGAGGCAAGGTAACAAGAAATAGTTATTTTGGCACCGTTTTTATTTTTTGTTACTTACAAAATTCATCTGACAGGTTAGATCATGTGATATTTTTATGGATCAGGTTGTTACGGACGCGACAATACCAAATATGACTAAAAAAAAAATTTTTTTGTGTCTCCACATTCAGAAAGCCGTAGTTTTATATATTTTGTGGGCGACTGTCTTGTGTAGGGGCTCATTATTTTCGGGATGAGATGACGGTTTGATTGGTACTATTATAGGGTGCATATGACTTTTTGATCGCTTGCTATTACACTTTTTGTGATGTAAGGTGACATAAAATGGCTTTTTTTTTTTTACGGTATTCACCTGAGGGGTTAGGTCATGTGATATTTTTATAGAGCAGGTTATTACAGACGCGGCAATACCTAATATGTCAACTTTTTTTATTTATGTAAGTTTTACACAATGATTTCATTTTTGAAACAACAAATCATGTTTTAGTGTCTCTATAGTCTGAGAGCCATAGTTTTTTAAAGTTTTTGGGCGATTGTCTTAGTTAGGGTATGATTTTTGCGGGATGAGATGACTGTTTGATTGGCACTATTTTGGGGTGCGTATGACTTTTTAATCACTTGCTATTACACTTTTTGTGATGTAAGGTGACAAAAAATGGCTTTTTTTAGACCTTTTTTTTTTACAGTGGTCACCTGAGGGGTTAGGTCATGTGGTATTTTTATAGAGCAGGTTGTTAGGGACGCGGCAATAGCTAATACAGTTGTACTTTATAATGACACCATTTGCTGTTGTATAAAATGTAGGGGGGGGGGGAAACTAATAGGTTGAATTAGGAATAAACAATTCCTCCACAGTTTTACGGGTTTTATTTTCACAGCATTTTCTATGCTGTAAAAATGACCTGTTACTTTCATTCTCTGGGTCAGTACAAATACAGCGACATCACATTGAAATGTTTTGGGGGTTTTTTGTGCATTTTAATACTGTAAAAAAAGAAAAACTTTGGAAAAAAAAATTTTTTCTTTGCATCACATATTCTGACCACGATAACTTTTTTTATTCTTATGTGTACGGAGCTGTGTGGGGGCTCCTTTTTTCTAGGGCAATCTGTGATTTTTATTGATTTTGAAGTGTGTATTACTTTTTGATCACTTTTTGGTTGGAAGTGAAGTGACAAAAAAATGGCAAATCTGTGATTTTGATGTTTTTTTCCCATTACGTCTTTAACTGTATGGGATAAATATTTTTATATTTAAATAGTATGGGCATTTTAGGCAATGCCTATGATGGTTCTTTTTTTAATTGTTTATTTTAAATTTTGGGAAAGGGGGGGTGATTTGAATTTGTACGGCATTTTATTTTTTATTTTTAAATGTGTTTTTTCTTTTTTTTTTACACTTTTCAATAGTACCCCTAGGGAACTTGAACAAGCAATCATTAGATTGGTTCTCTCATAGACTTCAATGCACTTACAAGGTGTTCAGTGTGTTTCTATGGAGCCCTGCCACAGGTAGGTTCTCCATAGGGACCTATGTGTGGCAGCCTCGGTTCATTAGCTTCCCCGATCCCCACTAGAGGGAGCTGTTGCATTCTGGGGAGTGCACACTCCCAGGTTTTTGAGCTCCCAGATGACGTAGTCACATTTGACCATTAAATTTGAGGGGCAAAATGTGTGCAACTGACGTTATTGTTGATCGCATACATTAGCCCGGGTGTCTGCTGTTAAAACAGTAGGCACCCTCTGGCTATGGTGCCCTCTGCGCTCACGAGCGGGTGTCATATTTAAATAGCCGACCTCCACCGTAAACTTACGGGAAGGGGTTAGGCAAGTGACTGCAACCTGCTCCCTGAAACAGAAGATTCACACTTACCTGCTCCACGCCGCCTCGGTCCTCTGCTCTGTCTCCGTTGTCTCCATCTTCTGGTCCTAGCAGGCACTTACTTAAAAATCTTATTTACTGGAAAAACCCCATTTAAAAACACACCGCTCAGTCAGATTTTTAAAAAAAATTAAAATAGGGTCCACAAGGTATAAATTTTTTATGGCAAATGCCTTCTTCTTGTTAAGGAGTGGATGTGGATCTGCTGTGTCACTTGAAGAGATATGACTTGGAGTTGCTCCTAAGGGCGTTGTCCTGGCTGCCTCCTGGTATCCACCATTTAACCCCTGTACAGGGATCTGAACTTCGCTGCAGAGGAACCACCAGGCCACTATTTCCTAGAATAGTCCTTGTGTGAGCCAGAAGCGACAAAAGATACTTGTGCAGAGCACCGAGGGATCAGGCTAAACTGTAGTCAGGAACAGGTCGAGGTCAGGGCAGGCAGAGTTTGTGAGTTAGGGCAGGCAGCTCTGGGTCAAAACGGAAATCAAGCAAGAGGTCAGGTCAGGCAGCGAAGGGTCCTGCCATTTATATTGATGACCTATAGTCAGGATAGGTCATCAATATCAGATCGGTGGGGGGTCCAACACCCGGCACCCCCGCCTATCAACTGCTGGAAGAGGAGGAGTCACTCACATTGGTTTTCTGTTCATTGCACTGCATGTCATCTCAGAAGTGCAGTGTGAATCTTCAGGTGACCGGTTCTGCTTGCGTTCATGGAGTTTGTTCTGAGCCTAAGATCTCGCTCCCGGATACGTTCTCCGGGGGTAGTGAGAATTTTGTTCGTTTTAGAGAGGCTTGCAAACTCCATTTTCGCCTACTTCTCCATTCCTCTTGTGATGAGGAGCAGAGGGTGGGGATCATCATCTCACTGCTCAGTGATAACGCTCAGTCTTGGGCCTTTTCGCTGTCGGTGGGGGCACGGCCCCTCCGATGAGTGGATTAATTTTTTGTAGACCTGGGTCAGATATATGATGATCCGGATCGTATTGCTCTGGCTGAATCTAAACTGCGTCTTTTATGCCACGGTATAAACAGTCCGCAGAGATATACTGTTCAGAATTTCGGAGATGGGCAGCTGATACTGGTTGGAATGATGCTGCACTCCGAAGTCAATTTTGCCATGGTCTTTCAGAGGGATTGAAAGATGCATTTGCCTTTCATGAGAGACCTACCTCCTTGGAGTGTCTCGGGCCGTATTGACAGGCGTCTTAGAGAGAGAGGAGAGATCACTCCTTCCTGTCATACTCAGTCCAAGGACAGTGGGGCGGTCTCATTCAGTGCGCAGGGGTCTCAGTCGCTCTCAATCCCCTCTGAGCAGGAGCCCATGCAGCTGGGTTTGCTTGCCTCTAACAACAGAGGATTCAGCTCTCAGAGGAGGGTTTGTTTCTGTTGTGGAGATATAAATCATTTGGCAAATGTTTGTCCCTCTAGGAGATTCAGGGAGTTTTTTGAGAGTAATAAAGAAACAAAGAAAAAAGTCCTCTAAAAATGTTCCATCTATTACTATTGGCAAGGTTGATGCGGAAATTGAAGGTTTTCCGTTTGCTTGTAGTTCCCGTTTTGTCCTACCTGCCAGGGTGGCGCTAGACAGCAAGAACATTGTTTGTGAGATTTTTGTAGATAGTGGAGCAGCTGTCAATCTCATTGATAATCAATTTGCTATAACACATGGTTTCCAGGTGCGCACTTTGGGAAAGGATATTCCTGTTTTTGCTATTGATTCCGCTCCACTTTCTCAAAAATCGTTAAAGGGCATAGTTCACAATATCCGTTTGACTGTGAGTGATGCTCATGTTGAGGATGTGTCATGTTTCGTCCTAAGCGGTTTGCCTACTCCTCTAGTGTTGGGGCTACCCTGGCTCACTAAACATAACCCCACCATTGATTGGCAAGCGAGGCAAATAAATGTTTGGAGTGACTTTTGCAGAGAGAATTGCCTCACGACATCTGTTTCAGAGGTTTCTACTAAGACTGTACCATCTTTTCTCTCTGAATTTTCGGATATGTTTTCTGAGAGTGGTGTTCAGGAGCTGCCCCCTCACCGGGAGTACGATTGCCCTATTAATCTCATCCCAGGCGCCAAGCTGCCTAAATCTCGTTTATACAATCTCTCCCAACCTGGAAGTGTCGCTATGTGTGCTTATATATCTGAGAGCCTAAGAAAGGGACACATACGACCCTCAAAGTCACCTGTTGCCGCTGGGGGTTTTTTTGTTAAGAAAAAAGATGGTTCTTTAAGACCATGTCTGGATTTCAGGGAGCTGAACAGTATCTCAATTCGTGACCCTTATCCGCTTCCTCTGATCCCGGACCTCTTTAACCAGATTGTGGGGGCTAAAGTTTTTTCCAAGTTGGATTTAAGAGCGGCATACAACCTGGTCAGGGTCAGAGAAGGGGACGAATGGAAGACGGCCTTCAATACCCCTGAGGGCCATTTTGAGAATTTGGTTATGCCTTTTGGTTTGATGAATGCTCCAGCCGTCTTCCAACATTTTGTGAACAGCATTTTTTATCATTTAATGGGGAAATTTGTACTAGTGTATCTAGATGACATTTTGATTTCAAAACTCATAGGGACGACCTACGTCAGGTCTTGCTCATTCTGCGGGAGAATAAATTGTACGCTAAACTGGAAAAATGTGTGTTTGCGGTTCCAGAAATTCAATTTCTGAATTTTCTTCTCTCCGCTTCTGGTTTTCGCATGAACCCCGAGAAGGTCCGCACTGTGATTGATTGGGAGCTTCCTGAGAAACAGAAGGCGCTGATGCGCTTTTTGGGTTTTGCCAATTATTACAGGAAGTTCATTTTGAATTATTCCTTTGTTGTTAAACCACTCACTGATATGACTAGAAAGGGGGTAGATTTTTCCTTATGGTCGGTAGAGGTGTGTAAGGCGTTTTCTAGTATCAAAGAGAGTTTTGCTTCCGCTCCCATCCTGGTACAACCTGATGTCTCTCTGCCCTTCATTGTTGAGGTGGACGCTTCTGAGGTGGGCGTGGTCTTGTCTCAGGGTCCCTCTCCTGCCAAATGGCGACCGTGTGCCTTTTTCTCGAAGAAACTCTCCTCCGCAGAGAGAAATTACGATGTGGGAGATCGGGAGTTGTTGGCCATCAAGTTGGCTTTTGAGGAATGGCGCCATTGGCTAGAGGGAGCCAGACACCCTATTACCGTGTTTACCGACCATAAAAATCTGGCCTACTTGGAGTCAACCAAGCGTCTGAACCCGAGACAGGCCAGATGGTCTTTGTTCTTTTCAAGGTTTAATTTTGTTGTCACGTTCCGCCCTGGGGTTAAGAATGTGAAGGCGGATGCCCTGTAACGTTGTTTTCCGGGAGGGGGGAACTTTGAAGACCTGGGTCCCATTTTAGCTGAAGGGGTAGTTGTCTCTGCTCTTTATCCTGAATTGGAGGCAGAGGTTCTGGCAGCCCAGGCAGAGGCTCCTGATCTTTGTCCTCCTGGGAGGTTGTTTGTGCCTCTCGCTTTACGACATAAGGTTTTTAAGGAGCACCACGATACTGTCCTTGCTGGGCACCCGGGGGGTAGAGCCACAGTGGATCTCATTGCTCGGAGATTCTGGTGGCCGGCTCTTCGTAAGTTGGTTGAGGGTTTTGTGGCAGCCTGCGAGACCTGCGCTCGTGCCAAAGTCCCTCATTCACGGCCATCAGGTCCTCTCCTCCCGTTACCCATTCCTTACCGTCCTTGGGCACATCTCTCCATGGACTTCATTACGGACCTGCCTCGTTCCTCGAGGAAGACTGTGATTCTGGTGGTGGTGGATCGTTTTAGCAAAATGGCACATTTTATTCCTTTTCCTGGGTTGCCCAATGCTAAAACGCTGGCGCAAGCATTTGTTGATCACATTGTCAAATTGCATGGTATTCCTTCAGACATAGTCTCTGATAGTTTGTTTCCAGATTCTGGAAGGCTTTCTGTTCTCGCTTGGGGGTTCGGTTGTCATTCTCTGCTTTCCACCCGCAGTTGAATGGCCAGACGGAGCGCGTCAATCAGAATCTGGAGACATATCTGCGTTGTTTTGTGGCGGAGAATCAGGAGGATTGGTGTTCTTTTTTGTCCCTTGCTGAGTTTGCTTTAAATAACCGTCGTCAGGAGTCCTCTGATAAGTCACCATTATTTGGTGCATATGGGTTTTATCCGAGTTTGGGACATTCTCTGGAGAGGGGGCTTCTGGTTTACCTGATGAGGACAGATTCTCCTCGTCTTTGTCATCTATTTGGCAAAAGATTCAGGATAATCTTAAGAGCATGAGTGAGAGATATAAGCGTGTGGCGGATAAGAGACGTGTGCCTGGTCCGGACCTGAATGTTGGTGATCTGATGTGGTTGTCTACTAAGAATATCAAATTGAAGGTTCCCTCCTGGAAGTTGGGTCCTACTGTCTTGATCTTCCTCAGACTTGGAAGATTTATAATGTTTTTCACAAGTCCCTATTAAAACCTTATGTCCAACCCACTGTACCCTCTTCTTTGCCTCCTCCTCTGAATTGTGGTTGATGGTAATCTTGAATTTCAGGTCTCTAGGATTGTGGCACATAACAAGAAGTACTGAGGACACCGTCCTCCCACCTGGGAATTGAAGGAACACAATCCTGGCCTGATCCGACCGTCCAAGAAATCGGGGTGCAGAGCTTGAACAGAATAAAATGGAGAACAAGATACAGAGATAAGCCGCACTCACCATTCGTGTTCACGCTTCTTTATTGTAGGGCATGTTGCGGGGGCAGACTCACATGGAGTATCAATCCACAGCTAAGTGAGTTAATGGTCCAAAAGAGCCGCACTTCTTTATCAGCGAGTTGTGTAACTTTGTACTCTAATGTCCTTGTACTACAGGACTCTAGCAAGTCCTTAGAGTTGCACTCCAAGAAATATGAGTCCGCCCCCACTCTGCCAGTCGTGACACTAGGAGTCGTGTCTTCAGCCATGGTTCCAAAAACAAAAACAAAACAAGAACATTAGAGTACAAAGTTACACAACTCGCTGATAAAGAAGTGCCGCTCTTTTGGACCATTAACTCACTTAGCTGTGGATTGATACTCCATGTGAGTCTGCCCCCGCAACATGCCCTACAATAAAGAAGCGTGAACACGAATAGTGAGTGCGGCTTATCTCTGTATCTTGTTCTCCACTCTAGGATTGTGGACTCGTATTATCCGCGGTTCTCTCCAGTACCTCGTTCATTGGGAGGGTTATGTGGGTTCCAGTGGCGGACAATAAGGCCACTCGTCTTATCAGGGCGTTCCATAGGTCCTATCCTGAGAAGGTGGGCTCTGAGTGTCCGGAATCCACTCGTAGAGGGAGGGGTACTGTCACCGCCAGATCTCTGAGAAGTTCTGACAGACGTTCTTCAGTACCTCCTGCATGATATTTTTTTGTCTTGGTTTTGCTTTGACATCTCTTCTTCCTCTCCCAGCTGTCATCTATTAGCAGTGATTGCCTCCCTTTTTATATCCCCTCCCATACTGCCTCACTTTGCGGTTTATTCTACTTTTTGGATTGTGTTCACTGCTTGAAGTTGCTACTGCTGGTTTCTCAGTTAAGTCTATTTCTGTATTTGTGTTTTCCTGTTGGCTTGATTGTAGGTGACCCTGACTCCCTCAGTATTAAGTGCAGGGAGCCGGTGGTCGTGTCCCCTCACTATTATAGGGTTTTCAGGTGTCACTCAGTCTAGGTACGTGGACATGCAACTTTCTATCATTGAGATCTTTGCATCGGCTGAGCAGTGAGGGAGAGCTCTAGGGCTTTAATAGGGCTCACCCTTTTGTTCCTTAGTTTGGGATCAAGTCAGTCAGATCTTTATTTGTTACTTCTTGTTTTCTGCAACACCATCCTTGACACCCAACAGCTGGAGATTAAATTGTATGGGGACAAACAACTTAATATGTTGGGGTGGTTGCCGGTGCCAGCCTTAATGAGAGCCGAGATATCTTGGGTTAAGGCTGCTACGAAGATATTTGCTGGTAGGATGAATTCAGGCGGTGCCTCTGTAGGCTGAAAAGCATGGAAGCTCCGAGATAATGCATCAGCCTTCACGTTTTTACTTCCAGGCCTGAAAGTAATGGAGAATTCAAAACGAGTAAAAAACAGTGCCCATCTAGCCTGACAGGGATTCAACCTCTTAGCAGATTCGAGAACATAAGGTTATTATGGTCATTGACAACAGTTACACAATGCCTTGCCCCCTCCAGAAAATGCCTCCACTCCTCAAATGCCCACTTAATGGCCAGCAACTCCTGATTATCTATGTCGTAGTTTCTCTTGGCGTAAGAAAATTTTCTGGAAAAGAATGCACACGGTCTCAAGTTAGTTAGACTAGCAGGACCTTGTGAAAGGACTGCTCCTGCGCCATCCTCAGACGCATCCTCCTCCACAATAAAAGGTCTCTCCTGATCTGGCTGGATCAGAATGGGAGCGCTACTGAATGCCTTTTTTAGTGTTTCAAACAAAGTAATGGCCTCAGTAGACCAGTTCAGGTTTAGCAATTCTTAATAAATTTACGGTAGTAATTGGCAAAACCTAAGAACCGTTGTAAGGCCTTTAAGGATAAAGGCCTTACCCATTCCTTAATAGCTAGTACCTTACCAGGATCCATCTTAAAGGCGTGAGGGGTCAGGACATTCCCTAGAAACAGTATCTCCTGTACACCAAAGACACATTTCTCTAGTTTAGCGGACAACTGATTCTCCCTCAACACCTCTAATACTTGACTAACATGAGACACATGAGATTTGAAATCAGGAGAAAATATCAAAATGTCGTCAAGATAGACAATGACAAATTTACCTAAAAACTCTCTAAGAATATCATTCATAAAGTTTTGGAACACAGCTGGGGTATTGCCAAAAGGCATAACCTGATATTCAAAGTGTCCTGCCGGAGTATTGAACGCCGCCTTCCATTCGCCTCCCTCCTTGATTCGGATTAGATTATATGCCCCTTTCAGGTCAATCTTAGAAAACCAGGTTGCCCCCAGAACCTGGTTAAATAAATCCGGAATCAATGGGAGAGAGTATCTATTCTGGATAGTGATCTTATTCAATTTCCGGTAATCGATACATGGCCTAAGACCACCATCCTTCTTCTTAACGAAGAAAAACCCTGCTCCCATAGGAGAGACAGAAGGTCTAATGTGCCTCTTACCGAGGCTTTCCTTATTATAATCCTCCATGGCCTTGCGTTCGGGCTTAGAGAGATTATAAATACGCCCCTTAGGAAACCTGGCACCTTCTACTAACTCTATGGCGCAATCATAAGGTCTATGGGGTGGTAGAACCTCCGGGGTAGGTGATGAGAACACATCAGAATATTCCCTAATGACCGTGGGTAATATATCAGATTCTACTGAGACCCCAGCTTGTACCACAGACAAGCACGAGTCACACTTAGGTCCCCATTTCACCAACTCCCCCCTGGACCAATCAATAGTGGGATTGTGTAATCGGAGCCAAGGCAACCCTAGTACCACCTCGACCGGTAAATTCTCCAGGACTAAGAGGGAACATTTCTCAGAGTGGCACACCCCCAAGGTTAAAGAAATCTCTGAGGTACATGACCTCACCATACCACCTACCAGGGGAGTGGCGTCGATAGCCATGACGTGGATAGGTGTAGGAAGTGAAAAAATTGGAATACCCAGTCTAATGGCGTACTTAGAGTCAATAAAGCTGGCCGCTGACCCAGAGTCAATAAAGGCCTTACCCGGCCATTTATTAACACCCAGAGATATTGTTATAGGTACCAAAAGCTTAAATTTTGTGATATCAGGGTGTACCTGGTCTTTGCCTTGCCTTGGGAGACTTAACGGAGAGAGGGCCTTCTTAGGACACTGGTTGATCCAATGGTCAGGATCTCCGCAGTAAAAACACACTCCACGTCTGCGGCGCAGATTCCCTTGAGTCATGCCGACCTGCATGGGTTCTTCGGTAGAGACCTCAGCGTTGTTTCTGGGATAGACTACAAGGGTCATCATCTCCTCTAGAGTCTCTGGAAGCTGATAACTCACTAGAAGATCCTTTAAGTTATCAGACAGACCTGACCTGAACTGACTCTTAAGTGCTAGTTAATTCCATCCTGAGGGAACACACCACCTTCTGAATTGGGTGCAATACTCCTCCGCAGGTAGATCGCCCTGTACCAGAACCTTTAGAGCAGTCTCGGCTACCATTGTCCTGTCTGGTTCATCATACAGGGTACCCAGGGCCTGATAAAACCTCTCCACTGATGTTAAACAACTGGCGTCAGCAGGTAAAGAAAACTGGCGTCAGCAGGTAAAGAAAATGCCCAGTCCTGGGGATCACCCTGTAACCGGGAAATGACAATGCCCACGGTTTAACTCTCGTGGCCAGAGGATACGGGGTGCAAACGGAAAAAAAAGTTTTTCTTTAAAGGAAAGAAACTTCTTCCAATCTCCAGAAAAGGGCTCAGGAAGCTTAATCTGGGGCTCTAAATTCGGACTGGAGGCCTGAGGGATGGAAGTACCTTGTCCTAGCTCAAAAGAACAGAGTTTCTCCTCTAGCTCCTGCACCATCTGCGTCAGGTTAGAGACATGGTCAGTCAGGGTCACCAGAGGATTCATGATACAGTGGTTAGGTTATGGTCTGTTAATCTGTGACGGTCACGTGCACTACACACAGGGGGGAGGATAGTGACCACGGCGCTCCACCCTCACCCCTGGCCCTGCCTACTTGCCTCGCAAGTCCTAATAACAGGGGACAATTAGACGGCAGTCCCTAACTTAGGATACGTGCTGGGAAGACAGACAAGACAAATAACGGAATGTGAACGGACCGGGTCAATACCTAGAGAGCTACGCAGTACTAAGGAATGAGCAGAGAACAGTCAGGAAAAGCCAAGGTCAAATACCAGGAGAGAAACGAAGTACAACAGGAGTCTGAAAAGAATCGTCAGGTGGAAGCCGGGGCCAGGATACCAGGAGAGATGCGCAGTACAGGAGGAGCAGGCAAAGGATCGTCAGGGAACAGGATCAGGTGAGTATTCAGTAGTCCAACAAATAGCCAGGAACCTAGAATTAACAGGCAACCTGTGGCCAGCAGGCTGCCTGTATTTATAGTGGGGTCTGAGCAGGGGCGTAGCTATAGGGGGTGCAGAGGTAGCAGTCGCTACCGGGCCCAGGAGCCTGAGGGGGCCCAAATACCCTTGTGCTGCATAAGAAGACACACAAAGCACTGAGGGAAGGGGGGCCCAAGTCTAACTCTTGCACCAGGGCCCATGAGCCTTTAGCTACGCCCCTGGGTCTGAGGATCATGTGACGTGGCCAGCGTCACATGACCGACAGACAGACAAGTCGAGCACCGAGTGATCAGCTTGGCGCTCAAGGCAGACCTAGGAGCAGGGAGCTTCCCAGCTAGCAAAGCCGCCCTGGGAATGAGGCCAAACACAGATCCTCGCTCCCAAAGCTAAGCAGCAGGTCTGCGGCTGATGGGAGACCGAGTGCGCCTTTGGCGCCCTGTGACATCTCTAACACCCTGGAATTTAGATAGCTTCTTCCAGCAATGGCTATTTCTCCCAAGCCTACAAACGCATGCATGCTGAGCTCAGCCATGCATGCATGTATTCTCAATAGAAAGAGGGATGTAAGCCTCTTCCACACATCTCTGGTAGCAGCTTATCTCCTCTCAGCTGGAAGGATTGGGCCTTATCCTTCTTACGCAATACTCATTCAATGATTGGTCAGTCCTGCCAAAATGGATGGGTACGGCTGATGTTTATTAAATGTGTTTAGTAATATAACAAATTCGAGCTGCCTGTATCCGTTCCTGCAGGAGGTTCCTGACCGCAATGATTTCCCTCATACTTGTCCCAAATTGTAGGAAGCCTTAGCTGCAGGGGGTTTTTGGTCCGAAGGTTGAACCATTAACCAGCAATTATATTGTTTTAGAATCTGAAGGTCACACATCGTAATCAGAGCGAAAGCCAAATCTCAAACCGAGCACAGAGGGACTTTCAATCTTCACATAAAAGCAAAAGGAAATCTCTGTGTTTTTTTTTTTGTTTTACTTGAGCTCTTCCTGCATATAATAATAATAATACTAATTCAATAAATACTCCGACCATCAGATTTTCACTGATTGGAAACAACTGTCCATAGCAATTATGCTAAAAGGGGGTTGTCTCATTACAGACATCCCCTTTAATAGGTGTTGATCGGCTGATTGACATGGAGCCAGCAGCTGTCTGCTGCGCGTTTCTCCAGCAGTGGCCACTACAGGAGAAATTTTGTATTACATGCGGCATGGCTATCTGTGTAATCCATGGACAGCTCAAGTCCTCCAGAACATGACCCTCTGGTAGACCTGGCGGGAGAAATTAACATTAAATATAAAGACGTTCTCTGGACACTGAGAGTGTTGCATTGAAGTGACAGGTATTTTAGTGCTCAAATAAACATTGTATTATTACACCCATGGCTTTAAAGACGATGTAGAAGAGCGGCATGGTGGAATAGGAAGGAAGCAGGAAATGGATCTCATTTCCCATCCATTTCAGGTTTGAGAAACTTAATTACACTGCAGAAAAACATTTCTTGGTAAAACAGATCAGGCAAACCAAGCTGTGAGGTTTCATGCTCGGTAAATAATATTAGGGTGTAATACTGGTGACAGTAGACAAGTATAAGTGTAATGGTACCCCACCCCCACATGTCCCCAAGAAGGTGTGGACCATTGATGACTTCGCCATTTTGACTATTTGCCTATGTTGTGGCTGGGGAGGCTAAATAAGATCCTACAAAATGGTATTCCAACCATCATCATGGATCAGCGACTAATTGTGGGGGTCCCATCGCTGGACCAGCAGGATGGCAGCCAAGCAACCTCTCTCCGATATAACATCGCTCCTGAACAGGCATGAATGTATGTCTGTGAAGGTCCTCATTTATCCAGGTCATGGTATATCTGTAAAGAATAAATCAAGGCAACTGGACTTACTGCAGATTTCTTGAAGGAGGCCATCTACGTAAAAATGGCGAAGCCAAGCTTGAATAGAGGCAGGGGGGGGGGGGGAGGGTGGTTAGACATCTATTGTCTGCCACATACAATGCTGTCTTGACACCTTTTTCTGGGAGGTCATTATCACCTACTGAATCCAATTAGGATAATAGAATCAACACCTTTGACCTGATGCTGGGTATAATAACCTCTGACCCCATGCTGGGTATAATTACCAGATGTGGATTCAGTTACATATTTATTCCCAGAGAATTCTTGTACAGTCACTCAGAATTGAGAAAGCTCGTTGGAAGAACGAGTGAAACATTTTCAAGAAATCTACAGTAAGTCCAGTTGATTTATTCTTTACAGATATAGGCATGAATGTAGCGGATTCCAGTTCCTAAAAAAAATTGGGTCAGGAATGGTGCTGTATAGGAGAAAAGCCATTGGGACAGGTGTGATCTACCTAGCATGGAAGCCTGCAGCTTGTTCTAGACATGGCAGAGTTTGGACCCTACACCATTTAGACATCTGATATTCATGGAAAACTCCGTCAAAGCCTTGTTACGGTTCTCACAAAAAAATCTCCACATTCTTCACCCTAAAACCACTAGTATGGTCTTTCTAAGGTAGATTTTCAGATCATGGTTTCTAGGCACGGAGTGTTGTCCCATGAAAAACATTCTACGGTTTTCAAACCAGCACCTGGATCTGAAGACTTTTGTAATTGCATGTAATTAAAAAAATGTGTACAGCCACCGAGTTATTCAATGAAATCTCATTGACAGCGCCTCCTGCTGTTTTTTCTTCTTCCAATTTCTATGCTCACCTCACTGAGGTGGACTCACATGCTCAGTTCCATCCTTCAACTGCAGCTGCAGCAGGCAGGACATGCGGCCTGAGAAACAACATGCCCCCTAAGCTGCCAGCTTGAAATAAATTTAGCAGAGCAATTGGAGCAATGAATGGGCAGATCTCTGGACCCATGTGAGGTACAGGGCTGGTTCTAGTTAGTTAGAAAGAGACTGTCATGTCCTACAGTATGTGATGTTTGATTTTCAATTTTACGTTAATCATGGGATAACTCATTTACATAGTGGGATTAAAGCTGGAAGACAATCCAGAGGAGTAAATGGAACATTACCAGAAGACAAGTCCATCTAAAGGCAATCAACTAGGGTTAACAGATGGTAAAGCCAGAAGGGACAACATAAAAGGGTAAATCCCAATGTGAAGCAGAAACCAGAGGTCACGATCAACACAGAAGAAAACAAAGGTTAGAAGCAAGTGTCCGTAACTTACACACAGGTAATGGTCAATGGGTTGATTTCTCTTGAAAGGGGTATGCTCAGCATGTAAAGCGATGGCATATTGCTAGGATGATCGTTGGGGTCCAACCATGATCTAGAGCAGTAGTCCCCAACCATTTTAGTGCCAGGGACCAATTTCACATTAAAAAAAATTCCGAGGACCGGTGGGGGAGTGACAACTTCACATATAATGCCCCCTAGTTGTGGCCTCTTCACATATAGTGCCACCCCCCCAGTAGTGCCTTACATATTGTGCCCCCCAGTTGTGCCTTTTGACATATTGTGCTGATCTAGAGAATGAAGATCACTGGTGTGCTCCTGTTTCATTCCCATCACAGTTTTTTTCCCTGCACAGTGACACCATGGCAGCTGTTTTGCAGGGAACTGGAGCATGTCCCTATTCAAGTGTTCCATGGTGGTCCCAGAGGTCACATAGGAATACCCCTTTAAATCTGGAAGAGGAGAGGCCACAACTGCAATAGTCAGGACTGGGGTATGATTAATGGAAAATTTCCCCAGTAGAAACAATAGGAGTCGAGAAAACTGAGATAAAAGGAGCTGTTTGATGGTGTTTTCACTTATCTATAGCTACTTCCAAGAAGGTCCTAAGTTTTGTGTCAATAAAATATCCCATCAGTTTCCCTAATGAACGCTTATGAAATTTCCCGCAAAACACTTTATAAACAGATACTGGACCAAGACACAAGATCACAGTAAAGCAAACAGAATAACAGGACATCATAACAGTGGAGGGCTCAGTGGGGCATCTTCTCAAGAACATAACGGCAGGCGGGGAAGGGTCTTGAATACTGTATATAGTTTTGAAAAATAAAATTTCCTGTGTTCTCAGCTTATTATTTCCAGGGAAGATGAATCACCAATGACTCCACCAATTATAAATACCCAAAGGTATTTCTAATTTTATGTTCTATGTATACATCCTATTATTCCTCCTGAATGTCAATGAAGGTGACATTAGTTTACGAACACTGGTCAGCACAAGTAGTCATATCTTCTTGTCTGAGCTAAGAGGCACTAACTAGTGATGATCGAGCACCAAAGTGCTCGGGTGCTCTGGCCGAACACATCGGGACCGAGCACCCGAGTATAATGGAAGTCAATGGGAGAACCCGAGCATTAAACCAGACACCCCCTGCTCTGAAGAGGGGAGGGTGTCTGGTTCATAGGAAAAGGTCAGAAATTGATGGAAACACCACCGAAATGGTTCTGGAACAGCATGGGGAGGATGTCTCGATGCATCTTGGCCTTCCAGGTCGCTGCTGGGAACCATGTTGTCCGAGTAGTACGCCACTTTTACAGACTGACAATAATGCGCACAAAACTGAAAAAAATAAATTACTTTAGAGAAAAAATTGTTAGGAAACATTCTCTCTGTATATTTTCTTGTATATAAAGTGCAAGTGCTGCCAAAAATTACAAGGAAGAGGCACTCCGATACAACCTGTATATCACATAAAGGAGGGCCTCATTCACATTGTGGTACAATTGTTCATGTAGTGGGACTCCTACACTCATAAAGCCTATGCACTAAGTGAAAGGGCTGCCAAAAATTACAAGGAACCGGCACTCCAAAACACCCTTGTTACACATAAAGGAGGGCATCATACACACCCTTAAAATATTATGATTGATGGCCTGCTGGTGACCCTCAAAAACATTTGGAGCAAGGGCCTGCTGATCTGACCATCTAAAACCTTAGGGGCGAGGGCCTGCTGCCGCATTGGTGACTCTAGATAACCTCTGGGCGATTGCACATCCCCGTGACGGCGACGATCCATTTGGATCAACTTTAGAGCAATTTTTCAACAAGGAACCTTCTGGTATTGCACCGTTTTGCTTGTCCTCTCCACCAGAGGAATGAGAGATGAAAAGTTCTCTTTGTAGCGGGGGTCGAGAAGGGTGAACAACCAGTAATCCGTGTTGTCTAAAATGCGTATAACGCGCAGGTCGTAGGAAAGGCAGCCTAACATGAAGTCAGCCATGTGTGCCAGAGTCCCAACAGGCAAGACTTTGCTGACCCTGTAAAACATTATATGCGACGGCCTGCAGGTGAGCTGACCCTGTAAAACATATGCGAGGGCCTGCAGTTGAGCTGACCCTGTAAAACATTGTAGGTGAGGGCCTGCTGGGGAGCTGACCCTGTAAAACATTATATGCGAGGGCCTGCAGTTGAGCTGACCCTGTAAAAGATTCTATGTGAGGGTCTGCAGTTGAGCTGACCCTGTAAAAGATTATATGAGAGGGCCTTATATGCGACGAATAAGCATGCTGATATGGAGGAGGAGGATGAGAAAATTAAGATTTAACCATATACTCTTTTTTGTGGTGGAAGGGGTGCATGGGAATACAGTGTATTGAGTACATTAAACAACACATTTAAAGTGCCTTTATGTTCAGCTGCTTTCCTCTGGTGGAGTCGAGAAGTCTGGGGCAATCCAGGCCTTATTTATTTTTATAAGAGTCAACCTGTCAGCATTTTCAGCTGACAGGCAGATGCGCTTATCAGTTATTATGCCCCCAGCAGCACTAAATACCCGTTCAGACAAAACGCAGGCGGCAGGGCAGGCCAGCACCTCCAAGGTGTAGAGGGCCAGTTCATGCCTCGTGTCCAGCTTAGACACCCAGTAGTTGTAAGGCACTGAGGGATCATTGAGGACGCTGACATGGTCTGCTATGTACTCCTTCACCATCTTCCAAAGCTTTTCCCTCCTTGTGACACTAGGCCACGCATCAGGGTGAGGGTGCTGGCGGGGTGTCATGAAACTGTCCCAGGCCTTGGAGAGTGTTGCCCTGCCTCTGTTGGAACTGCTCTCTGTTCCCCTCATCTCCCCTCCTCTGTTGCCCAAGGAAGTACGGATTCTGCCACCAGAGTTGTCAAAAGGAAATATTTGGAGCAACAAGGACATTCTGGTATTGCACCGTTTTTCTCATCCTCTCCACCTGAGGAGTGAGAGAGTGAACACCCAGTAATCCGTGTTGTCTAAAATGCGTATAACGTGCGGGTCGCGGGAAAGGCAGCCTAACATGAAGTTAGCCATGTGTGCCAGAGTACCAACAGGCAAGACTTCGCTGTCATCATCAGGAGGATCACTCTCAATCTCCTCATCCTCTTCCTCCTCTTCTGCCCACCCACGCTGAACAGATGGAATTAAACGTCCATGGGTACTACCCTCTGTAGCGGAGGCAACCGTCTCCTCCTCCTCCCTCTCTTCATCATCCAATTTGCGCTGAGAAGACGAACTGAGGGTGGTCTGGCTATCACCCTGCCCTCTGCTGCTCACAAAGCCTGGCCAACATGTGGAACGTGGAGTTCCAGTGCGTGCTCACGTCGCACAACAGACGATGAGCTGGCAATTTCAAGTGCTGCTGCAGCGTTTACAGACTGGCTGAAGCTGTCGATGACTTGCGGAATGTGCACACATGCATCGCACCTTCACCAGTAGCTCAGGCAAATTGGGGTATGTTTTGAGAAACAACTGAACCACTAAGTTTAAGACGTGGGCTAGGCATGCGATGTGTCTAAGCTATTATCACACACAACCATGCCTGGTTGTAGGTTGAGTGGCGAGAGCCACAGCTCAGTCTGGTCTCTTATTCCCTGCAACAGCTCTGCGGCGGTGTGCTGTTTGTCACCTAATCATATCAGCTTCAGCACGGCCTGTTGACGCTTCCTCACTGCAGTGCTACACTGCTTACAGCTACCGGCTGATGGCTGACTGGTGCTGCACATGGATAATTCGGAGGTGGAAGTGGAGGAGGAGGCGGAGGAGGAGAAGTGGAGGTTGGAGCCACTAACGTAGGTGCTGGCGGAAACCCTGATGGAAGTAGGGCCCGCAATCCTCACCGTCGGTAGCACCTGTGCCATCCCAGGGTATGACTTGCTCCCGGCCTCCACAACATTCACCCAGTGTGCCGTCAGGGAAATGTAGCATCCCTGGCTGAAAGCACTTGTCCATGTGTCCGTGGTTAAGTGGACCTTCCCAGTAACTGCGTTGGTCAGGGCACAAGTGACGTTTCGGGACACATGTTGGTGTAAGGTGGGCACGGTACACCTTGAAAAATAGTGCCGGCTGGGGACAGAGTACCGCAGGATGGCCGCCGACATAGGCTGCGGAAGGCCTCAGTGTCCACAAGACTAAATGGCAACATTTCCAGACCCAGTAATTTTGAAAGGTGCACATTTAGTGCTATGGCCTGTGGGTGGGTGGCTGGGTATTTGCGCTTGTGTTCAAATGCCTGGGGTAATGACATTTGGAAGCTGCGCTGGGACAGGGAAGTGGATGTGGTCGCTGATGGTGCTTGCAAGGTCCAGGTGCAGGGCAGGAGGCATCCTCGTCTGCGCCTTCGACAGGCGATTGGCGAGCACGTACCATAGGGGAAGAGGAGGCAGTGGTGTGAGCCGCAGACACAGATTGTGGACCCAGGCATTCGTCCCACTTATTACGGTGCTTGGATGCCATGTGGCTGATCATGCTGGTGGTGGTGAGGTTGCTAGTGTTAATGCCCTTGCTCATTTTGGTGTGGCACAGGTTGCAAACTACTATTCTTTTGTTGTCCGCACTTTCCTCCAAAAAGCGCCATACTGCGGAACACCTACCCCTTGACAAGGGAGATTTACGCAAGGGGGTGCTCCGTGGAACAGTTGCGGGCCTGTTTGGTGTGGCCCGCCTTCTCCCTTTTGCCACCCCACTGCCTCTTCCAGCCTGTTGCGGTGCTGCAGATCCTTCCCCCTCTGTACTGCTGTCATCGCTCAGCTTTCCACCTTCCCAGGTTGGGTCAGTGACCTCATCGTCCACCACCTCCTCTTCCACTTCCTCACTCTGATCATCCTCTTGATTTGTTGACCTAACCACAACCTCAGTGATTGACAACTGTGTCTCATCCTCTTCATCAACCTCTTGAGAGATTAATTGCGGTTGAGTCATTGGCAACTGTGTCTCATCATCATCCACCTCATTAAACACTAATTGCTGTTCCCCACCGTCATGTTCTTGTGACTGTGGATGCTCAAGAGGTTGGGAATCAGGGCACAAGATCTCATGTCCCTCTTCAAGCGTGCTTGGCAAGAGGGCCAAATCAAGTAATGGCGATAAAAAGAGATCCTCGGAATTTCCGAGTGTGGGATCACTTGTTTATCCAGACTCTCCATGGTGGGAGGAAGGAGGACTCTTGACTGTTGACCAGACTCTTGGCTACTGAGACTGGATTTGGTGGAAGACAGGGTGGTGCTTTACCGACTGGAAGCATTATCTGCTGCAATCCAACCGACCACCTGGTCGCACTGGTCTGACTTCAAGAGTTCTGCAACACCCTGCAAACTGGGACATGATGCTAGGTTTCGTGGATGATTGTTTTTCTTGTGCTCTGGCAGTAGGCAAAGTTTCAACGAGCCCAGGGCCATGGCCTCTGCGTGCACCATCAGCATCACAGCCACTTCCCCGTCCCTTACTGCTCACCTTGCGCATATTAAATGTTATATGCACGCTTGACACCAGGGCCGGACTGGCCTACCGGGATACCGGGAAAATTCCCGTTAGGCCGGTAGCTCTGACTGCCGCACGGCCGGCTGTGCCGACAGCGAGGAGGCTGAGGCTCCTTGGCCGGTGCAGTAACAGAGGAGACCATTCCCCCCATCAGCACGGCTGTCTGGCACGGACATTGCCCGGAGCCTGACTCCTCCCACACATGTGACTGATCACGTGATCATGACATCACACAAGGTCCTTTAGCCTGGTAGCTGCTGCTTGTGTGGAGCTGTCATCAGGCTGTTCAGCGCTGTCAGGTAGGAGGCTGACGAGGTCTTGAGGTCTAGTAGCCACACTGATGCTTCTAATGAAAATACTTCAATAGCAGCATCGAGGATGCACAGTCTCAGGCTAGAGGCACAATTATATAATCAAATGATCAGCCACATTCAGCAGTCTTGCCATACTGACAATGCCAAATCCAACCTGAGAGATCAAACTTTTGGCAGACAACAGTTTTCTATCATTGATCACAAATGATCCTGATCACATATAAATTCTCAACCCTAGCCAGCCAAAATTATCAACAGCTTTAAAAGATTGATGACTGGGCCCGGTGTTCTGCCAGATTCCTATACCTGGCAGAATGCTATACCCGGAAGTGACGCGGCCGCATCGGGATCAGCTAGAGGAGGGTGTGTGTGGATCTGCGCAAGCGCAGATCCACTGGATTCGTAAAAATAATTGCACCGCCGTGGGAGAAGCACCTACTTCATTTGCATGCGCAAAACTGTATACCGCGCGTGCGCACTCAGGGGTAGGTAGATTTTTCAGTGCAAAATGTTCTATCAGATCTCCCTACCCCTGAGTGCGCATGCGCGGACACATCATCTGGAGCAGTTCAGCCTCACCACATAGCAGAGGTGATTGCAGGATATTGGGGTGGTGGGATCACCACATAGCAGAGCTGAGTGCGCACGTGCGGAGTACGGTTTTGCGCATGCAAATGAAGTAGGTGCTTCTCCCGCGGTGGTGCAATTATTTTTACGAATCCACACACGCCCTCCTCCAACTGATTCCGGTGCGGCCTCGTCACTTCCGGTGCGGCTGCGTCACTTCCGGGTATAGCATTCTGCTAAGGTATAGGAATCTGGCAGAATACCGGCTGTGTCAGGGCTGTAGGAACCGGCTGCGCTGTATGTTTGTGCGTTATGTAGCAGAGGCTCAGACACGCTGCATCTTGCTTGCATAATGCGTTTATAGTGACTTCATGAATCTTACAGTGCCAATCCGTGTGGAGTCCGCTCAGCCAATCACCGGCTATAGCGGGACAGCGCTGAGTGGTCCACCACTGTCTGCCAAGACAAATACGGGCCCCATTCTGGAGATCGCTGGGGGAGTCCCATCCTGTGGATAGGGGATACATTTTTAATTACTGGATAACCCCTTTAAAGTCATACAAGTCTGTCATACTACAATACTACATTTATTAAAATTTCCCTCCTCTGTGCCCCCATATAGTACAGCCTCCCCGCATGTGCCCCCATATAGTACAGTCCCCCCCTCTGTGCCCCCAGATAGTACAGACTCCCCCTTTGTGCCCCCAGATAGTACAGACTCCCCCTTTGTGCCCCCAGATAGTACAGACTCCCCCTTTGTGCCACCATATAGTACAAGCTCTCCCTCTGTGCTGCCATATAGTACAGGCCCCCCTCTATTCCACCAAATAGTAAAGACACCCCCCCCCCCCCCCCTGTGGGGCTGGTATGCAACTTTTTCCAGGGCTGTTTTTTATCCCCAGTCCGGCCCTGCTTGACACACAAGATGTGGCACGGATGTCACAGTTCACAGCAAGCACAGTATATGCGTTCAGTGAAACTCGCACCATTTTGCAAGCAAGTTCAGTCAGTTTTGTCTGCAATTGCATTCGGTTGTTCATTTTTTTTCCGCGCGGGTGCAATGCGTTTTGATGCGTTTTTCACGCGTGTGATAAAAAACTGAAGGTTTACAAACAACATCTCTTGGCAACCATAGGTGAAAAACGCATCGCATCCGCACTTGCTTCCGGATGCAATGCGTTCTTCACTGAAGCCCCATTCACTTTTATGGGGCCAGGGCTGCGTGAAAAACACAGAATATAGAACGTGCTGCGTTTTTCACACAACCCAGAACTGATGGGTCTTTCACACAAGCGAGTTTTGTCTGGTATTACTGCTCAGCTACATAGAAGAGAATGGGGCTGAGCTGCAATACCACACACAACCTGTGGACAAGTGTGGTGCTGTTTTAGGAAAAGAAAACAGCCATATTTTTCTGATCCTGGATAACCTCTTTAAAGGTAGTATTTTTTTAAAACAAGAATGTGATCATGGTGGTAGCCGTCATGCAGCCATAGAGGCTTTAGAAAGCAGGTAAACCATTGTACAGGGATCCAGACTCTGCTGCTGGAAAGTCACCAGTCTCTGTTCAATGACATCTGATGCAGGCAGTAGTCATGTCAGGCAGCACAAGGTGAAATTCAGTAAACACACAGGGGTCCACCATGAGATATGGAATAATAGCATGCCTTTCTTATGGTGGAGGTGCCGGGGCATGCATATATTGACTGGAGAGAGATTTGTTTGTGGGTCGTGGCATTTTAGGAACCAGTGAGAACGTGTGCACCCACCCTAAGGAACAGGGGACAGCGCAGGACACGGGCACTGGCAGAGCAGCAGTTGAGGTGGGTTTTTCGAAAGTTGTGGCCACTGAGAGTAGGGAGAAGCCAATGGCCACAGCCCGTCGACATTAAACTATTAGCTGCTGAATCATGTCTGTGTTAAGTTTGCCTCTCTGTTTTTATCTGCACATTCTCCTCCCCCTCCCCTCTCCATAAACCTCTTTGTAATGATCTGAACTGATCCCTCAGAAAGTAGACAGCCTGTCTTGGTCTCGCAAGATGGATTTATCCCAAACTTCAGAGAGAAAGTTAGTTTAGAAAAGGGAAGGGGCAGCTGATAACTGGAGAACAAGGCATTTTTTTTTTCTGATAAGATATATTACAAAGTTTCTTATAGTCACCTGTACTTTTGATTTATGCAAAGTGGTTTGAAATTACAATGACCATTTACGCTACCATAATCTCCACTGACGTGCCCAAACTCACCTGCTGATTTCATTTTTAAATTAATTTTTCATTGGTCAAAATCTCAGTTTATCGGTCATGGTGACGGTCTGCACCCACAGCTGTTCTGCCATCCGGACAGACATGCATGCCGCAACACTCACCATGTTGTTACACAGTAGCCCAGTCCCGCTGGGTCCTCCCTGTCATCCAGTAGCAGGGCTGACTGCCTGGGTTCTGTGCCTGGCATTGGAGGCTACAAAGTTATGCCAGATATATTCCTTCCTTCTCAGTAGTAATGCCCACATGTGCCCCTCATAGTAGTTATGCCCACATGTGCCCCCTTCACAGTAGTCATACCCAAATTGTGCCCCCTCGCAGTAGTTATGCCCACATGTGCCTCCTTCACATTAGCTATGCCCAGATGTGCCCCCTTCATAGTAGTTATTCCCACATGTTCCCCCTTAATATTAGCTATGCCCAGATGTGCCTCTTGAAAATATTGAAGTAAATAAAATGGTTCCGCATATGGGCCGAAAAAAAAAAACAGAACGGACACGAAAAAATTTCCTTAGTGTGCATGAGCCCTTAGAAAGAGGTTGTCATGTACTAGATTATGTATGATTTTTATCATTTACATCAATCATGGGATAACCCCTTTAGGGTTCGACCACACGGTCTGATGCAAGTTTAGAAACCAAAACCAGGCGTGAATAAAAAAAAAAAAAAGAGGAGAAGTTGTGTCTGGCCTTCATACTTTCTCTCTTTCTATGATCTAGTCCTGATTTTGGCTTCCAAGACGGCGTGCAGAAACCTGAACATGTGGCCGTATCCTTAGGGGAGCTAAATAAAAATGTAAAAAACAAACTGTAAAAAAAATTTTTTTTTAAATATCTAAAAAGCCAAAATGGTATAAAAATTCTAAACCCCCTCTTTCCCCATTTTGCAAATAAAAATAAATAATAAAAAAGACAATAAATGGCAGATTCGCAGGTTTTTTTGGTCACTTCATCTTCCAAAAAATTGAATAAAAACTTATCAAAAAGTTATTCATGTCCCAAAATAGTATCATTGAAAAATACAGATCGCACTGCAAATATCCCTCATAAGGCTATGTGAATGGAAACGGTAAAAAAGTTAAGGCTCCTGGAAGGCCAGAGTAAAAAAAATTAAAATGAAAAATTGGAAGACTGCTGTATCAGGAAGGGGTTATCTGGGGACAATGCTGCTGCCAGTGGGGTGAGGGGTGTCCAAGGGGCAGTGGTGCTGAGAGGTATCGGATGCTGCTGGGGAGGTACTGTAATATGAGCTTTGTCATGGTATGTGTTGTTGTTTTGGAGGGTAACGTATGCCCCTGACCATGTGATTAGGCATTATTCTTTTCTACTTTTTCTTCCCTTTTTTGCATTGATGATTTACATAAGAGTTAAGCAAAATTTGCATCAGCATTGCACACCACTATTTTTACACGATATCTTATGTGGCTGGTGTGTAACTGTTGTGTAATTCTGGTCCTGCCCTGATCTCTTTTGACCCCTCATCTTCTCACTTGTTGTCTCTCTTTTCCTACCCTCACTCTTCTTCCTCTTTTTTCTACTTAGTTGCTTAAACCTTTTCTCCAACCTCTTTATTGCATACAAGGCAGTATCTGGAATTTTATGTTTATGTAACAGGTCCTCTTTTCCCTTACCAGAAAACCTTCCCTGCTATTACAGTACATCTCCTCCTCTATATCAGATCCTCCCCGCTATTGCAGCACGTCCTCCCCGCTATTGCAGCACATCTCCTCCTCTGTATTATTAGATCCTCCCCTCTGTTGCAGCACATTTTCCTTTCTGTAGCACCAGATCCTCCCCGCTATTGCAGCACATCTTCTCCTCTGTAGCACCACATCCTCCCCGCTATTGCAGCACATCTTCTCCTCTGTAGCACCAGATACTCCCCACTATTGCAGCACATCTTCTCCTCTGTAGCACCAGATCCTCTCCGCTATTGCAGCACATCATCTCCTCTGTAGCATCAGATCCTCCCTACTATTGCAGCATGTCCTCCCCGCTATTGCAGCACACCTCCTCCTCTGTATTATTAGATCCTCCCCTCTGTTGCAGCACATCTTCCTTTCTGTAGCACCAAATCCTCCCCGCTATTGCAGCACATCTTCTCCTCTGTAGCACCAGATCCTCCCCGCTATTGCAGCACATCTTCTCCTCTGTAGCACCAGAAACTCCCCGCTATTGCAGCACATCTTCTCCTCTGTAGCACCAGATCCTCCCCGCTATTGCAGCACATCTTCTCCTCTGTAGCACCAGATCCTCCCCGCTATTGCAGCACATCTTCTCCTCTGTAGCACCAAATCCTCCCCGCTATTGCAGCACATCTTCTCCTCTGTAGCACCAGATCCTCCCCGCTATTGCAGCACATCTTCTCCTCTGTAGCACCAGAAACTCCCCGCTATTGCAGCACATCTTCTCCTCTGTAGCACCAGATCCTCTCCGCTATTGCAGCACATCATCTCCTCTGTAGCATCAGATCCTCCCTACTATTGCAGCATGTCCTCCCCTCTATTGCAGCACGTCCTCTCCTTTATTGCAGAATGTCCTCCCCTCTGTTGCAGCACATCCTCTCTCTATTGCAGCACATAATCCCCTCCATTTCTTCCCTTCTATAGCATCTTTCCTTCTAGATCATCACATACTATCCTCTATGGCAGCACATAAGCTCCTCTATTGCAGCACATATCCCTCCACTGCAGCATACAATCCTCTCTATTACAGCATATCTTCTCAACCATTGCAGCACACAGTCCCCTCTGTAGCTTTACATGCCCCCCTCTGTTGCAGCATATCTGTATTGTAAAGTTGTTTTTTAAGTACTGGTTCTGTCCCTTTCATTATTACCATTCTGTGTAACGATGTGCCTTGTAATGTAGTACAATTGTGCTAATAAGACCACATCCCTGAGTGATCTCAAAAACATGCGTGCTGCACACTGGAGGAGGGGCTAAAAGGTTTAAACTCTGTGGCACATATACATTTGGGGGACTCCGCCTAAAACTTCGTAAGTGTAAGTGTAAGTATTGATTTGCCCTATCTCTTACACACCCAGGGTTGTCGGTCAGCTATGTGTTAGCATGATCGACTGAGTCTCACCCCATTTAGGCTTGTGATGTATTTACTTTGTATTATTCTGTATTTCCTTATATTTAATCCCACTTAGTACATACATTTATTCACTTAGCCTGCATAAGCTTATTCATTCTCAAATCTTTTGAATTCACGTTTTGTAACAATATCATTCCCTCCAAGGCAACACACAATCCCAGTCAATTGCAGCATATCTTCTCAATCATTACGGCACACAATCCCATCTATATCATCACATCTTCCCCTCGATTGCAGCATATCCTTTCTTCCATCACAGCACATCTTCCCTTCTATTGCACTGCATACTATCCTATACTATACTATGGCAGCATATCCTCTCACCATTTTGCAGGAGTCCTTAATACTCACTGCAGCTTTGTCGCAGAGACGGCCAGCAGTCAAAACACTGGAGGTCTGACTACTCTCAAAAGGAATGGAGTAACTAGGAATAATTCTCTTTTGTGTAATTATGACGACTTTGCACCAGGGCACTAGAGAAGAAGCTGCACAGTTCCCTTTAAATTGTACAGTTTTCAGAATCTGTGATGGTCCAGGAGACACTGAAAGTGAATGTAGAGAAAAATAACACAGGAAACCGCCCCAGCATCAGCAAAACAGAGCACTTTCTTCATGTGAAGGACAAGGGTCATGGAAGGTCCTGCTGAGACCTTGAGAGGATGTCAAGGAATGTTCTGAGTAAACATCAGCGGCAGTAGGAGGACATAAGTCATTATGAACAGCCAGGACACATTTTCTATAGTATGCAGTAATGGGGGAGTGGGGGGGGGGGTGAAATATTGGACCATTCCAATAGTGTTCCAGCAGCTTGGATGTGAGTGTCCAGCTGGGTAGAAGGCCAAAGGGTCACACAAAAAACTGAGCTCGGAGCCAAAAATAACATTTCTTATCATATCCTAGGGGTGCATCGTCTCCTCGTGGAATCTGGTAATTACGGATGCTGTAAATGAGGAGGGTCTGAGGCTTGAGAAATCGTGTCGAGAAATTTTGGGAAGTTACGCCCTAGCAGGAGGTCCAAAAAGTCATAAAACAGCCGAAGAAAATTGCGTCTTTTTTTTCTAGAAAAGTCATAGTTTTATCTATTTCTGGGATAAAACAAATATGGCTGCCATACACAGGGGCCTACACAGAACGTATGGGGCCCTATAACAAAACTTAGTATGTCTCATTATTCCCTTCAGTACGAGATATAATGTGCAGCTTGCAGATGCCACTAAGGGGAGATCCCCCCCCTAGTAGCGGCTGGTGAAAAATACCATCAGTTTATGTTGGGAACTGAAGTTCGGTGTCATGTAGTGTCCAGACAGAACCAGCGTCCACACAACACAGATGACCTGAGACTGAATAAGCCCCACTGGCCCCTGTACTGACCACTATGGCCAACTCTGGGCTGAGTCAGTGGTCATGAGTAGTGTACGTAGTCAGAGAACACAGCGCTGAGAGGGGGAAGCCGAGAGAACTCCGCAATCACTGGCATACAGAGGAATGGCCTTCCTGAGTGGTAGTTAGCTAGGTAGTGGAGGTTGAGTGACGCTCGTTAATTGGCGCACCACTGTACGGACAGCCACGGAAGAGGACATTTCAGGAAGAACACGGCGGCCAGCTTGCCGCCTAGAGGAAAACAACAGTACAGAGACCAATCTGAGTGTGACGACAATTATGGCTGACCGCCGCCACGCCCGAGGACTGTGTCGTATATAGTAGGAGACAGCACTCCATAGAATTCATATCATTGCTTTTTTATTCAATTCTTATTGTTTTTAACACCAATGGTAGAAAAGTGCATTTCAGTGCAATATAAATGATTCAGTAGCAATATAAAAAAATAGTAGACATTATTTATTCATAAAAGACAAACATAATTCAGAAGACACAGATGTGTTTGGGACAGTCATAGGGGAGCGTACGGGCTGGAACCCTAAAGGGGGAGGGGGGGGGGGGTTCTTTAATAATGTCTACTATTTATATCCATCAGCTTGATAAAGGGCTCCCACCAATTCAGGTGACGTGCACCTACGGAAGCCTCTAAAGGGGAGAGTGCTGTGGTCAACGCCTAAGGACTGTGCGCGTGTGCGTGGCGTGTAGAGAAGCGCGACCTAATATCATGCACGCAAAAAGCGTGTGCCGTGGGCTGAGGACCTGTGAAACAAAGCAGTCACCCCCTCGCTCCTGAGCTGGCGCTATATGTAAATGGCGTGGCGCTGTTTTAGGAAGAAAGCAGCCATGTTTTTCTGATTCTTTGCCAGTCAGGGCTCTGGGAAAGCTGTGGGTGCAGAGACTGAGAGACATCATTAGGTCACATGGCCGCCATACCGCGTGCAGCAGTTTGGGCGGGTCTTCTGACTGGCTGCACATATGTGGTCTCCCATAGCAACCAATCAGATCATAGCTTTCACTTTCTAACCTCCACAGAAAATTGTACTGGTTACTATAGCAACTACCCCAGTGCTGCACTACTTACAATGTATAATGTATACACCACCTGGTATAGCCCTACATGGAATCTGTATAATGTATAAACTGCCCGGTATAACCCTACATGGAATCTGTATAATGTATACACCACCTGGTATAGCCCTACATGGAACCTGTATAATGTATACACTGCCCTGTATAACCCTACATGGAATCTGTATAATGTATACACTGCCCAGTATTACCCTACATGGTATCTGTTGTATAATGTATACACTGCCCGGTATAACCCTACATGGAATCTGTATAATGTATACACTGCCCAGTATTACCCTACATGGTATCTGTTGTATAATGTATACACTGCCCGGTTTAACCCTACATGGAATCTGTATAATGTATACACTGCCCGGTATAACCCTACATGGAATCTGTATAATGTATACACTGTCCAGTATTACCCTACATGGAATTTGTATAATGAAGGGGCCCCCCCAGAGCGTATAGCTTGGGGGACACATGGTGGCAGGGGCAATGAGCTTTATTTTGAGGCAATAAAATGGCTTTTTGGTGAATAAGGCTGTGGTGGTATTTCTCTCCCCCTTGTTTTGTCTTATATTTTAATTCTAGGTGTTTCTGACAGGAATCTGGTTTTGGCTGGTTCCCCTAGTGATCTGCCTGGTAACGGGACACTCTGATCAGCTGTCAGGATTGGCCAGCTGTTTCTAAAGCGGGAAATGCTGGACAGCTGATTGGCAGCTGTCAATTTGAGCGGGAATCCAGGTGAATAAAAGGTGACAGGAACAGGTATCCAGCTGTCAGTTCCAGTGGAGCACCCTTCAAGGAGCAGCGCCCCGCCCTCCCTCCCATTTTTAATGTCGTGTTGCAAGTTTGGGGGTGATCGGTCACCCAGCTCGTGCTGGGTGGACTTAATGGTCCATAAGTTTATGAGATTTAAGTATTTATTCAATTATTTATATTTTATGGTTGGATTATTTATTGATATTTATTAATTCAGTATTTTGATTGATTGGTATGATAACTTGGTAAAACCCCAAATAAAGCAACACGGCCTATTTATTCCACACTGATTTGTCTCTTGTTTTAATTATATATTAATTAAGTTTATATGGTTTCAAGAAATGTGTCCTCTGCCACCCATGTATACACTGCCCGGTATAACCCTACATGGAGTCTGTATAATGTATACACTGCCCAGTATAACCCAACATGGAATCTGTATAATGTATACACTGCCCGGTATAACCCTACATGGAATCTGTATAATGTATACACTGCCCGGTATAACCCTACATGGAGTCTGTATAATGTATACACTGCCCAGTATAACCCAACATGGAATCTGTATAATGTATACACTGCCCGGTATAACCCTACATGGAATCTGTTGTAAAATGTATACACTGCCCGGTATAGCCCTACATGGAATCTGTATAATGTATACACTGCCCGGTATAACCCTACATGGAATCTGTATAATGTACACACTGCATGGTATAACCCTACATGGAATCTGTATAATGTATACTCTGCCCGGTATAACCCAACATTGAATCTGTATAATGTATACACTGCCCAGTATAACCCTACATGGAATCTGTGTAATGTATACACTGCCCGGTATAGCCCTACATGGAATCTGTATAATGTATACACTGCCCGGTATAACCCTACATCATGGAACCTGTATAATGTATACACTACCCGATATAACCCTACATGGAGCCTGTATAATGTATACACTGCCCGGTATAGCCCTACATGGAGTCTGTATAATGTATACACTGCCCAGTATAACCCTACATGGAACCTGTATAATGTATACACTGCCTCGTATAGCCCTACATGGAATCTGTATAATGTATACACTGCCCGGTATAGCCCTACAAGGAATCTGTATAATGTATACACTGCCCGGTATAACCCTACATGGAATCTGTATAATGTATACACTGCTTGGTATAACCCTACATGGAGCCTGTATAATGTATACACTGCCCGGTATAGCCCTACATGGAGTCTGTATAATGTATACACTGCCCGGTATAACCCTACATGGAATCTGTATAATGTATACACTGCACAGTATAACCCTACATGGAATCTGTATAATGTATACACCGCCCGGTATAACCCTACATGGAATCTCTATAATGTATACACTGCCCGGTATAACCCTACATGGAATCTGTATAATGTATACACTGCCCGGTATAACCCTACATGGAATCTGTATAATGTATACACTGCCCGGTATAACCCTACATGGAATCTGTATAATGTATACACTGCCTGGTATACCTCTACATGGAATCTGTATAATGTATACACTGCCCGGTATAACCCTACATGGAATCTGTATAATGTATACACTGCCCGGTATAACCCTACATGGAACCTGTATAATGTATACACTGCCCGGTATAACTCTACATGGAATCTGTATAATGTATACACTGCCCGGTATAACCCTACATGGAATCTGTATAATGTATACACTGCCTGGTATACCTCTACATGGAATCTGTATAATGTATACACTGCCCGGTATAACCCTACATGGAATCTGTATAATGTATACACTGCCCGGTATAACTCTACATGGAATCTGTATAATGTATACACTGCCCGGTATAACCCTACATGGAACCTGTATAATGTATACACTGCCCGGTATAACTCTACATGGAATCTGTATAATGTATACACTGCCCGGTATAACCCTACATGGAACCTGTATAATGTATACACTGCCCAGTATAACCCTACATGGAATCTGTATAATGTATACACTGCCCGGTATAACCCTACATGGAACCTGTATAATGTATACACTGCCCGGTATAACCCTACATGGAATCTGTATAATGTATACACTGCCCGATATAATCCTACATGGAATCTGTATAATGTATACACTGCCCAGTATTACCCTACATGGAATCTGTATAATGTATACACTGCCTGGTATAACCCTACATGGAATCTGTATAATGTATACACTGCCCGGTATAACCCTACATGGAACCTGTATAATGTATACACTGCCCGGTATAACTCTACATGGAATCTGTATAATGCATACACTGCCCGGTATAACCCTACATGGAATCTGTATAATGTATACACGGTCTGGTATAACTCTACATGGAACCTGTATAATGTATACACTGCCCGGTATAACCTTACATGGAATCTGTATAATGTATACACTGCCTGGTATACCTCTACATGGAATCTGTATAATGTATACACTGCCTGGTATACCTCTACATGGAATCTGTATAATGTATACACTGCCCGGTATAACTCTACATGGAATCTGTATAATGTATACACTGCCTGGTATAACCCTACATGGAATCTGTATAATGTATACACTGCCCGGTATAACCCTACATGGAACCTGTATAATGTATACACTGCCCGGTATAACTCTACATGGAATCTGTATAATGTATACACTGCCCGGTATAACCCTACATGGAATCTGTATAATGTATACACGGTCTGGTATAACTCTACATGGAACCTGTATAATGTATACACTGCCCGGTATAACCCTACATGGAATCTGTATAATGTATACACTGCCTGGTATACCTCTACATGGAATCTGTATAATGTATACACTGCCTGGTATACCTCTACATGGAATCTGTATAATGTATACACTGCCCGGTATAACCCTACATGGAATCTGTATAATGTATACACTGCCTGGTATACCTCTACATGGAATCTGTATAATGTATACACTGCCTGGTATACCTCTACATGGAATCTGTATAATGTATACACTGCCCGGTATAACTCTACATGGAATCTGTATAATGTATACACTGCCTGGTATACCTCTACATGGAATCTGTATAACGTATACACTGCCCAGGATAACCCTACATGGAATCTGTATAATGTATACACTGCCCGGTATAGCCCTACATGGAATCTGTATAATGTATACACTGCACAGTATAACCCTACATGGAATCTGTATAATGTATACTCTGCCCTGTATAATCCTACATGGAATCTGTATAATGTATACACTGCCCGGTATAACCCTACATGGAATGTGTATAATATATACACTGCCCGGTATAGCCCTACATGGAATCTGTATAATGTATACACTGCCCGGTATAACCCTACATGGAATCTGTATAATGTATACACTGCCCGGTATAGCCCTACATGGAATCTGTATAATGTATACACTGCACAGTATAACCCTACATGGAATCTGTATAATGTATACACTGCCCTGTATAACCCTACATGGAATCTGTATAATGTATACACTGCCCAGTATTACCCTACATGGTATCTGTTGTATAATGTATACACTGCCCGGTATAACCCTACATGGAATCTGTATAATGTATACACTGCCCGGTATAACCCTACATGGAATCTGTATAATGTATACACTGTCCAGTATTACCCTACATGGAATTTGTATAATGAAGGGGCCCCCCCAGAGCGTATAGCTTGGGGGACACATGGTGGCAGGGGCAATGAGCTTTATTTTGAGGCAATAAAATGGCTTTTTGGTGAATAAGGCTGTGGTGGTATTTCTCTCCCCCTTGTTTTGTCTTATATTTTAATTCTAGGTGTTTCTGACAGGAATCTGGTTTTGGCTGGTTCCCCTAGTGATCTGCCTGGTAACGGGACACTCTGATCAGCTGTCAGGATTGGCCAGCTGTTTCTAAAGCGGGAAATGCTGGACAGCTGATTGGCAGCTGTCAATTTGAGCGGGAATCCAGGTGAATAAAAGGTGACAGGAACAGGTATCCAGCTGTCAGTTCCAGTGGAGCACCCTTCAAGGAGCAGCGCCCCGCCCTCCCTCCCATTTTTAATGTCGTGTTGCAAGTTTGGGGGTGATCGGTCACCCAGCTCGTGCTGGGTGGACTTAATGGTCCATAAGTTTATGAGATTTAAGTATTTATTCAATTATTTATATTTTATGGTTGGATTATTTATTGATATTTATTAATTCAGTATTTTGATTGATTGGTATGATAACTTGGTAAAACCCCAAATAAAGCAACACGGCCTATTTATTCCACACTGATTTGTCTCTTGTTTTAATTATATATTAATTAAGTTTATATGGTTTCAAGAAATGTGTCCTCTGCCACCCATGTATACACTGCCCGGTATAACCCTACATGGAGTCTGTATAATGTATACACTGCCCAGTATAACCCAACATGGAATCTGTATAATGTATACACTGCCCGGTATAACCCTACATGGAATCTGTATAATGTATACACTGCCCGGTATAACCCTACATGGAGTCTGTATAATGTATACACTGCCCAGTATAACCCAACATGGAATCTGTATAATGTATACACTGCCCGGTATAACCCTACATGGAATCTGTTGTAAAATGTATACACTGCCCGGTATAGCCCTACATGGAATCTGTATAATGTATACACTGCCCGGTATAACCCTACATGGAATCTGTATAATGTACACACTGCCTGGTATAACCCTACATGGAATCTGTATAATGTATACTCTGCCCGGTATAACCCAACATTGAATCTGTATAATGTATACACTGCCCAGTATAACCCTACATGGAATCTGTGTAATGTATACACTGCCCGGTATAGCCCTACATGGAATCTGTATAATGTATACACTGCCCGGTATAACCTCACATCATGGAACCTGTATAATGTATACACTACCCGATATAACCCTACATGGATACTGTATAATGTATACACTGCCCGGTATAGCCCTACATGGAGTCTGTATAATGTATACACTGCCCGGTATAACCCTACATGGAACCTGTATAATGTATACACTGCCTCGTATAGCCCTACATGGAATCTGTATAATGTATACACTGCCCGGTATAGCCCTACAAGGAATCTGTATAATGTATACACTGCCCGTTATAACCCTACATGGAATCTGTATAATGTATACACTGCTTGGTATAACCCTACATGGAGCCTGTATAATGTATACACTGCCCGGTATAGCCCTACATGGAGTCTGTATAATGTATACACTGCCCGGTATAACCCTACATGGAATCTGTATAATGTATACACTGCACAGTATAACCCTACATGGAACCTGTATAATGTATACACCGCCCGGTATAACCCTACATGAAATCTCTATAATGTATACACTGCCCGGTATAACCCTACATGGAATCTGTATAATGTATACACTGCCCGGTATAACCCTACATGGAATCTGTATAATGTATACACTGCCCGGTATAACCCTACATGGAATCTGTATAATGTATACACTGCCTGGTATACCTCTACATGGAATCTGTATAATGTATACACTGCCCGGTATAACCCTACATGGAATCTGTATAATGTATACACCGCCCGGTATAACCCTACATGGAATCTCTATAATGTATACACTGCCCGGTATAACCCTACATGGAATCTGTATAATGTATACACTGCCCGGTATAACCCTACATGGAATCTGTATAATGTATACACTGCCCGGTATAACCCTACATGGAATCTGTATAATGTATACACTGCCTGGTATACCTCTACATGGAATCTGTATAATGTATACACTGCCCGGTATAACCCTACATGGAATCTGTATAATGTATACACTGCCCGGTATAACTCTACATGGAATCTGTATAATGTATACACTGCCCGGTATAACCCTACATGGAACCTGTATAATGTATACACTGCCCGGTATAACTCTACATGGAATCTGTATAATGTATACACTGCCCGGTATAACCCTACATGGAATCTGTATAATGTATACACTGCCTGGTATACCTCTACATGGAATCTGTATAATGTATACACTGCCCGGTATAACCCTACATGGAATCTGTATAATGTATACACTGCCCGGTATAACTCTACATGGAATCTGTATAATGTATACACTGCCCGGTATAACCCTACATGGAATCTGTATAATGTATACACTGCCTGGTATACCTCTACATGGAATCTGTATAATGTATACACTGCCCGGTATAACCCTACATGGAATCTGTATAATGTATACACTGCCCGGTATAACCCTACATGGAATCTGTATAATGTATACACTGCCCGGTATAACCCTACATGGAACCTGTATAATGTATACACTGCCCGGTATAACTCTACATGGAACCTGTATAATGTATACACTGCCCGGTATAACCCTACATGGAACCTGTATAATGTATACACTGCCCGGTATAACCCTACATGGAATCTGTATAATGTATACACTGCCTGGTATAACCCTACATGGAACCTGTATAATGTATACACTGCCCGGTATAACCCTACATGGAATCTGTATAATGTATACACTGCCCGATATAATCCTACATGGAATCTGTATAATGTATACACTGCCCAGTATTACCCTACATGGAATCTGTATAATGTATACACTGCCTGGTATAACCCTACATGGAATCTGTATAATGTATACACTGCCCGGTATAACCCTACATGGAACCTGTATAATGTATACACTGCCCGGTATAACCCTACATGGAATCTGTATAATGTATACACTGCCTGGTATACCTCTACATGGAATCTGTATAATGTATACACTGCCCGGTATAACTCTACATGGAATCTGTATAATGTATACACTGCCTGGTATACCTCTACATGGAATCTGTATAACGTATACACTGCCCAGGATAACCCTACATGGAATCTGTATAATGTATACACTGCCCGGTATAGCCCTACATGGAATCTGTATAATGTATACACTGCACAGTATAACCCTACATGGAATCTGTATAATGTATACACTGCCCGGTATAACCCTACATGGAATGTGTATAATATATACACTGCCCGGTATAGCCCTACATGGAATCTGTATAATGTATACACTGCCCGGTATAGCCCTACATGGAATCTGTATAATGTATACTCTGCCCTGTATAATCCTACATGGAATCTGTATAATGTATACACTGCCCGGTATAACCCTACATGGAATGTGTATAATATATACACTGCCCGGTATAGCCCTACATGGAATCTGTATAATGTATACACTGCCCGGTATAACCCTACATGGAATCTGTATAATGTATACACTGCCCGGTATAGCCCTACATGGAATCTGTATAATGTATACACTGCACAGTATAACCCTACATGGAATCTGTATAATGTATACTCTGCCCTGTATAATCCTACATGGAATCTGTATAATGTATACACTGCCCAGTATTACCCTACATGGTATCTGTTGTATAATGTATACACTGCCCGGTATAACCCTACATGGAATCTGTATAATGTATACACTGCCCAGTATTACCCTACATGGTATCTGTTGTATAATGTATACACTGCCCGGTATAACCCTACATGGAATCTGTATAATGTATACACTGCCCGGTATAACCCTACATGGAATCTGTATAATGTATACACTGTCCAGTATTACCCTACATGGAATTTGTATAATGAAGGGGCCCCCCCAGAGCGTATAGCTTGGGGGACACATGGTGGCAGGGGCAATGAGCTTTATTTTGAGGCAATAAAATGGCTTTTTGGTGAATAAGGCTGTGGTGGTATTTCTCTCCCCCTTGTTTTGTCTTATATTTTAATTCTAGGTGTTTCTGACAGGAATCTGGTTTTGGCTGGTTCCCCTAGTGATCTGCCTGGTAACGGGACACTCTGATCAGCTGTCAGGATTGGCCAGCTGTTTCTAAAGCGGGAAATGCTGGACAGCTGATTGGCAGCTGTCAATTTGAGCGGGAATCCAGGTGAATAAAAGGTGACAGGAACAGGTATCCAGCTGTCAGTTCCAGTGGAGCACCCTTCAAGGAGCAGCGCCCCGCCCTCCCTCCCATTTTTAATGTCGTGTTGCAAGTTTGGGGGTGATCGGTCACCCAGCTCGTGCTGGGTGGACTTAATGGTCCATAAGTTTATGAGATTTAAGTATTTATTCAATTATTTATATTTTATGGTTGGATTATTTATTGATATTTATTAATTCAGTATTTTGATTGATTGGTATGATAACTTGGTAAAACCCCAAATAAAGCAACACGGCCTATTTATTCCACACTGATTTGTCTCTTGTTTTAATTATATATTAATTAAGTTTATATGGTTTCAAGAAATGTGTCCTCTGCCACCCATGTATACACTGCCCGGTATAACCCTACATGGAGTCTGTATAATGTATACACTGCCCAGTATAACCCAACATGGAATCTGTATAATGTATACACTGCCCGGTATAACCCTACATGGAATCTGTATAATGTATACACTGCCCGGTATAACCCTACATGGAGTCTGTATAATGTATACACTGCCCAGTATAACCCAACATGGAATCTGTATAATGTATACACTGCCCGGTATAACCCTACATGGAATCTGTTGTAAAATGTATACACTGCCCGGTATAGCCCTACATGGAATCTGTATAATGTATACACTGCCCGGGATAACCCTACATGGAATCTGTATAATGTACACACTGCCTGGTATAACCCTACATGGAATCTGTATAATGTATACTCTGCCCGGTATAACCCAACATTGAATCTGTATAATGTATACACTGCCCAGTATAACCCTACATGGAATCTGTGTAATGTATACACTGCCCGGTATAGCCCTACATGGAATCTGTATAATGTATACACTGCCCGGTATAACCCTACATCATGGAACCTGTATAATGTATACACTACCCGATATAACCCTACATGGAGCCTGTATAATGTATACACTGCCCGGTATAGCCCTACATGGAGTCTGTATAATGTATACACTGCCCGGTATAACCCTACATGGAACCTGTATAATGTATACACTGCCTCGTATAGCCCTACATGGAATCTGTATAATGTATACACTGCCCGGTATAGCCCTACAAGGAATCTGTATAATGTATACACTGCCCGTTATAACCCTACATGGAATCTGTATAATGTATACACTGCTTGGTATAACCCTACATGGAGCCTGTATAATGTATACACTGCCCGGTATAGCCCTACATGGAGTCTGTATAATGTATACACTGCCCGGTATAACCCTACATGGAATCTGTATAATGTATACACTGCACAGTATAACCCTACATGGAACCTGTATAATGTATACACCGCCCGGTATAACCCTACATGGAATCTCTATAATGTATACACTGCCCGGTATAACCCTACATGGAATCTGTATAATGTATACACTGCCCGGTATAACCCTACATGGAATCTGTATAATGTATACACTGCCCGGTATAACCCTACATGGAATCTGTATAATGTATACACTGCCTGGTATACCTCTACATGGAATCTGTATAATGTATACACTGCCCGGTATAACCCTACATGGAATCTGTATAATGTATACACCGCCCGGTATAACCCTACATGGAATCTCTATAATGTATACACTGCCCGGTATAACCCTACATGGAATCTGTATAATGTATACACTGCCCGGTATAACCCTACATGGAATCTGTATAATGTATACACTGCCCGGTATAACCCTACATGGAATCTGTATAATGTATACACTGCCTGGTATACCTCTACATGGAATCTGTATAATGTATACACTGCCCGGTATAACCCTACATGGAATCTGTATAATGTATACACTGCCCGGTATAACTCTACATGGAATCTGTATAATGTATACACTGCCCGGTATAACCCTACATGGAACCTGTATAATGTATACACTGCCCGGTATAACTCTACATGGAATCTGTATAATGTATACACTGCCCGGTATAACCCTACATGGAATCTGTATAATGTATACACTGCCTGGTATACCTCTACATGGAATCTGTATAATGTATACACTGCCCGGTATAACCCTACATGGAATCTGTATAATGTATACACTGCCCGGTATAACTCTACATGGAATCTGTATAATGTATACACTGCCCGGTATAACCCTACATGGAACCTGTATAATGTATACACTGCCCGGTATAACTCTACATGGAACCTGTATAATGTATACACTGCCCGGTATAACCCTACATGGAACCTGTATAATGTATACACTGCCCGGTATAACTCTACATGGAATCTGTATAATGTATACACTGCCCGGTATAACCCTACATGGAACCTGTATAATGTATACACTGCCCGGTATAACTCTACATGGAACCTGTATAATGTATACACTGCCCGGTATAACCCTACATGGAACCTGTATAATGTATACACTGCCCGGTATAACCCTACATGGAATCTGTATAATGTATACACTGCCTGGTATAACCCTACATGGAACCTGTATAATGTATACACTGCCCGGTATAACCCTACATGGAATCTGTATAATGTATACACTGCCCGATATAATCCTACATGGAATCTGTATAATGTATACACTGCCCAGTATTACCCTACATGGAATCTGTATAATGTATACACTGCCTGGTATAACCCTACATGGAATCTGTATAATGTATACACTGCCCGGTATAACCCTACATGGAACCTGTATAATGTATACACTGCCCGGTATAACCCTACATGGAATCTGTATAATGTATACACTGCCTGGTATACCTCTACATGGAATCTGTATAATGTATACACTGCCTGGTATACCTCTACATGGAATCTGTATAATGTATACACTGCCCGGTATAACTCTACATGGAATCTGTATAATGTATACACTGCCTGGTATACCTCTACATGGAATCTGTATAATGTATACACTGCCCGGTATAGCCCTACATGGAATCTGTATAATGTATACACTGCACAGTATAACCCTACATGGAATCTGTATAATGTATACTCTGCCCTGTATAATCCTACATGGAATCTGTATAATGTATACACTGCCCGGTATAACCCTACATGGAATGTGTATAATATATACACTGCCCGGTATAGCCCTACATGGAATCTGTATAATGTATACACTGCCCGGTATAACCCTACATGGAATCTGTATAATGTATACACTGCCCGGTATAGCCCTACATGGAATCTGTATAATGTATACACTGCACAGTATAACCCTACATGGAATCTGTATAATGTATACTCTGCCCTGTATAATCCTACATGGAATCTGTATAATGTATACACTGCCCGGTATCACCCTACATGGAATCTGTATAATGTATTGGAGTGAAGCAGGCCCCGCCCTCACCAGCAGGAGGCGTGGCCCGCAGCGCTGATACGCCATGTGAACGGTATGTATCACGACTTACTGTATACAATCACACAGACAGGCCCCGCCCTCGGACAGCAGGGGGCGTGCTGCGGAGCGCTCATACACTATACATAGACCCCGCCCCAGACACTAGGGGGCGGGCTGTGATTCATAAACACTCTGCTGTCTCCGTACGCGCTGAGGCGGGCGCGTCCCCTCCCTCAGGCACTAGGGGGCGGGCTTCGCAGCTCTCATACACATACAGACTGGCCCCGCCTCAGACGCTAGGGGGCGGGCAGTGATTTATAAACACGCTCTGTTGTCTCCGTGTGCGTCCCCTCCCTCAGGCACTAGGGGGCGGACTTCGCAGCGCTCATACCTGATACACATACAGGCTGGCCCCGCCCCAGACACTAGGGGGCGGGCTGGGCAGCGGCTGGTCCTGGAGGAGACGTCACGGCGTCCAGTCTCCGCTGCTGGGATCCTGGGATGTGCACGGAGGAGGGAGCGGTGACTCACCCCGCACACTGCTCACCGCTGCGGACAGCACCGGCTCATGTGAGTCAGGAATGCGGGAGACACGCGGCTGGTGCCGGGGGACGGAGGCCCGGGGGCTGCTCCAGAGCCGCCACTCATTGTGTGTGGAGCATGTGAGCTGACATAGGGCTGCTGTATAATGTATACATAGGGCTGCTGGGTAATGTATACATAGGGCTGCTGGGTGACATAGGGCTGCTGTGTAATGTATGCATAGGGCTGCTGGGTGACAGGGCTGCTGTGTAATGTATACATAGGGCTGCTGTGTAATGTATACATAGGGCTGCTGGGTGACAGGGCTGCTGTGTAATGTATGCATAGGTCTGCTGGGTAATGTATACATAGGGCTGCTGTGTAATGTATGCATAAGGCTGCTGGGTGACATAGGGCTGCTGTGTAATGTATGCATAAGGCTGCTGGGTGACATAGGGCTGCTGTGTAATGTATACATAGGGCTGCTGGGTGACATAGGGCTGCTGTATAATGTTTACATAGGGCTGCTGGGTGACATAGGGCTGCTGGGTAATGTATACATAGGGCTGCTGGGTGACATAGGGCTGCTGGGTAATGTATGCATAGGGCTGCTGGGTGACATAGGGCTGCTGTGTAATGTATACATAGGGCTGCTGTATAATGGTGACATAGGGCTGCTGGGTAATGTATACATAGGGCTGCTGTATAATGTATACATAGGGCTGCTGGGAGACATAGGGCTGCTGTGTAATGTAGACATAGGGCTGCTGTATAATGTAGACATAGGGCTGCTGTATAATGTAGACATAGGGCTGCTGTGTAATGTATACATGGGGCTGCTGTGTAATGTATACATGGGGCTGCTGTGTAATGTATACATGGGGCTGCTGTGTAATGTATACATGGGGCTGCTGGGTAATGTATACATGGGGCTGCTGGGTAATGTATACATGGGGCTGCTGGGTAATGTATACATGGGGCTGCTGTATAATGTATACATAGGGCTGCTGGGTGACAGGGCTGCTGTATAATGTATACATAGGGCTGCTGTGTGACATAGGGCTGCTGTATAATGTATACATAGGGCTGCTGGGTGACAGGGATGCTGTGTAATGTATACATAGGACTGCAGTATAATGTATACATAGGGCTGCTGTGTGACATAGGGCTGCTGTATAATGTATACATAGGTCTGCTGGGTGACCTAGGGCTGCTGTATAATGTATACATAGGACTGCTTTGTGGCATAGGGCTGCTGTGATTGTTTCATTGGGGGTCATTACAGATGATGGGGGTGCTGTGTCTTTCTACATGTATGTAGCATGTGACGCGTGTCCTGTACTGTGTTGATGTGGCCGCTCCTGTACGTGCAGCTTCCCCGTTGTCCTCGTGTCTCTGCAGATATATAATATATATGTGATCTTTGTATTGATGGGACATGCTGTCGTCTGATCCGTAACGGTCCGGCCTCTGGGACCCCCATAATATTTAGGTCACGAAAGTTGTGTCATTTGGTAAAACGCAGCGAAATACGCATTTTTCCACCCGCACTGCGTCAAGCGTTACAGGAAGCGATTGTGGCAATTTCCAGGAAAAAGGGGGGGGGCAGGGACTCTTTATGCCCTGAAAACCGAAGGGTTAAGGTGTGGAGAAATCCGCCGTCCTGCCCGAGCTCCATTGTTTTTAATGGAGTTGCGCCATCAAAACTGTGTAATTGTTATAAATGTGCCCCATTCTGATGCGAGGAACAAATTCGGCTCTGCTACATGTGGCGCTGTGTATGCATTGTTGCTGGTTTTTCATGCGGACAGAATGTATAGGACAGAGGTTTGTTTTATGGTGGATGTTTTCTGTTGTCATGGATCATTGTCTGAAAAACTTCTGCAAAGAAGAATAAATCCTGCAGATGTTCCACTGAGTCGCCGGCTGCTGATATATAATGTGCTGTAGAGTTCCTCTGATTTGACATCCATGGGACCTGGCAGAACGGTCCGATATTCCAGATAATTCAGACGAGCGAGTTTTCCATCCCATCACATCCGGACTGAATCCTGACTTCGGGGTCGGTGCACACGAGCGTCGTTTATCGCCGGTCATCTCTGCGTTCAGGAAAATTCACAGAAGCTAATATTTTGAGCGTTTTTCACGCAGGCCCCGGCTCCATAGTAGTGAATGGGGCCTGTGTGAAAAACGGAAGGTGTCTGGATGCAAAGCACAGACTGAACGCAATCGCAGAAATAAACTTACATGGAAAACCATCCGCTTTTCCCTAAAAAGATCCATATTTCCCATGTGAAAGAGGCCTAAGAATCCCCTTTTAAAAGTGTGGTACGTTGTAAATCGGCGCACACCAGATCTGTGTGGGATAAGAACGCCGCTGAGACGTGGATACAGTTGTATCCAGTGTAGACAATGCTCTGTGAGCTAAACAGCCCGGGCTCCAGACTGATGCATTGTAACAAACTAGCACAGTTGTATCCAGTCTAGACAATGCTCTGTGAGCTAAACAGCCCGGACTCCAGGCAGATACATTGTAACAAAACTAGCAGAGTTGTATCCAGTCTAGACAATGCTCTGTGAGCTAAACAGCCCGGACTCCAGACTGATACATTGTAACAAACTAGCAGAGAGATTTGTGCAGCTGTTGCTGAAGAGTTTAGCTCACAGAGCATTGTCTAGACTGCATACAGCTCTGCTAGTTTGTTACAATGTATCAGTCTGGAGTCCGGGCTGTTTAGCTCACAGAGCATTGTCTAGACCGCATACAGCTCTGCTAGTTTGTTACAATGTATCAGTCTGGAGTCCGGGCTGTTTAGCTCACAGAGCATTGTCTAGACTGCATACAGCTCTGCTAGTTTGTTACAATGTATCAGTCTGGAGTCCGGGCTGTTTAGCTCACAGAGCATTGTCTACACTGGATACAACTGTCTTCACGTCTCGGCAGGACGAGCTGTGGACAGGATTACTGGCTCGGAGTATGTTCACATGTGACAGATAAGCTGTAGAGTTTCTATCATGGAATTGCATATTATTGTACCAGTGAAGTGGATGACATTTTAGGAGAGATCTGCTGCGTTATTGACCTGTGTTTAGGATTTTCAGTCTGCAGTGTGTCGCTCTGCTCTGCAGATTTTCACCCATTGGGATTACATAGGGTAAACTCTGCAGCTAATCCCTGTGTAATACGTGCAGATTTTGCCACCGGTTTATAATATCTATAAATGCTGCTGCACGCTGTGGCTCCGGAGACAGAAAGTAGCGTCAAGTCGAAATTAATAAATTTGCCTCATGAGCCAGCTGATTGCTATGTGTTTATGAACATTACAAAATCCTGGTGCAGGTCGGTGCCGTCCGTGCAGATGTAGCAGAGTTAAAATATATCCAGAAACATTCCTCATCCTGTACCAGTAGTGGCACCGATAATCGGATATTCTAGATTATGGAACGTCATGGTTTATAAAACTCATAAGGAGGAATGCGCAAAATAACATCGTGATGCAAGTTTAGCTGCACTAATTAAAAAATCTGATAAATATTCTACTACAACCCTGAACATTTCTTTTCTTGGTCGTCTTCTTCCAGACCTGTGAAATTCCACATCCTATGGCGAGTCTGTGCTAAAAGACAGGGGTGTAATGGATGAGGGACAACAAAACTGTGGTAGCTGCTCTTGCTTGTTGGTAGATGAAAGGATCCTCTGGGCCATCCGGAGCCTGTGCTCCCTGTGTGCGCCCTCATGGAACCACTGCTCGTAACGCCCAGAACGGCCTAGATGGTGGGACTTTTCTCAATAAGACCATCCTGCGCCTCTCAGTCCAGTGATGCGCCCCCTCTGTCTGTCAATTGGGCAAAATGTCTTTGAATGTGTCGTAGCAGTCAGCGATCTCTCACCCAGAGGTACACTACCCAAAAGTAGCCTCTGAGAGCGTTTTTATAGGGTAGCGGGGGAAGCACTTTTATGCCCTCTTGTGGCAAGACCCGGTGTCTAATTGAAGTCCACCTGTAATAATTTACATATCTGCCGGGGACAGAAAAGCAATCTGACATTTCTATCTGGTTGGTATTTTGTTTTTGTTGTGTATAATCATTTTTTGTTATTATTTTCTCAAATCCAGTTGCGTCCATTCTGCTACTTATCAGTTACTGTTCCTGAAGGGCATAACATATCAAGGACTTTCATTTTTTATTTTCACTGTTTACCAGTTTCCCAAGGAAGGTCACTACTTTTACCTTTGAAATCTAGACAATTTCCTTGAATTCTGGTATTTTCCAGGTTTTGACCTTTTTATACTGAGACTACAAGGACATAACTGAGAGCTTTATGTCCCTTGAGAAGGTTATGGAGGGCGGTAGTATTGTAGAATGTGTTACGTTTCAGAACAGCAGCAGATGGTGGTGGTATTCCATTACTGGGAGTGCGGAGGTATAGGTAAAGTGGTGCGGTCAGGACATATGCCGTATTCAGATAGTACCAATGAAACATTCAGAAACCTTTTAGAGACTGTTTCAATTCCTCGCTATTTCCTAGATCTGGTCAGTGAATGAGGACACTGTTTCCATTCAGAGGCAGTAATCCTGTCCATAGCCGGTCCTGCTCTCAGCTGAGAAGTGGAGACAATTGTGTCCAGTCTAGACAATGCTCTGTGAGCTAAACAGCCCGGACTCCAGACTGATACATTATCAGCAAGGTTAGATGCCAATAACTTTGAAAATCATGAATATCGGCCGATAATATCGGTAACTCCGATAATTGGTCAATCCCTACTAAACAGCCCGGACTCCAGACTGATACATTGTAACAAACTAGCACAGTTGTATCCAGTCTAGACAATGCTCTGTGAGCTAAACCCATCATCAGCAGCTGCACAAATCTGCTAGTTTGTTACAATGTATCAGTCTGGAGTCCGGGCTGTTTAGCTCACAGAGCATTGTCTAGACTGGATACAACTGTGCTAGTTTGTTACAATGTATCAGTCTGGAGTCCAGGCTGTTTAGCTCACAGAGCATTGTCTAGACTGGATACAACTGTGCTAGTTTGTTACAATGTATCAGTCTGGGGGCCAGGCTGTTTAGCTCACACAGCATTGTCTAGACTGGATACAGCTCTGCTAGTTTGTTACAATGTATCAGTCTGGAGTCCGGGCTGTTTAGCTCACAGAGCATTGTCTAGACTGGATACAACTGTATCCACTTTTAAGCAGAGGGCAGGACCGGCTATGGACAGGTTTACTGCATCTGAATGGTGACTACTGTTCTCATGATGGTGTCTAGATCGGAACCTCCACTTAGACATGCAATGGTTAAAACGATAAAATACCAAACGCAGCGTGATTTATATTCACTAGTAAATGTTGCTTCGCCTTCCCTGTGTAAATCTGTAGCTTTCATTACTTATTGACCAGTCCTCTACCGGTAATGAATGCAGTCAATAATTAATCCCTGTGCCGCACCCCGGGGTCAGGTCTGATGCCCCCTAGGTCAATGTCATTGATTGTAATCCATTTGTATTGCCTTTTTATGGGTTATTTGTGATGAAAACACATTGAGGGAGATTCCATCTCTTGCATTTTTCACAGCTGCTTTAGAAAATGTAAGGTGCGATCTGATTGGTTGCCGTGGGCATCTAAATCCCCCCGCCCCCCCCATTGTTCTTGTTTTCACTGCAAACGGCGCCACCCTTGTCCAATGGCTGAGTGTGGTATTACGCTGTTTAATGGCATGAGAACGACTTGCCCTCTCGCACACAGCCGGTGGAGTGCGGTGGGACTTTCTGAGCAATTGTTCACTTGCTTTTCCAGAATCTGAAGGAGCAAATCTATCAAGACGTTAGACATACCTGTGACGTGTGCAAGGGGAACTCCTGTTTTAGTGGAATCGACTAACCTGAACACCCCCTTTTAAGGATGGGTACTGTGGGGGGTCAATGGCGGGGATCCCCTGGTAGGACATAGGGCTTGGTGTACAGATGAGAGCTTTGTCCACATTGTATACTTTTATATCCGCCTCTTGGTGTATTTAGTGATGAGTTTTTTCCTCCTTCTTGTTGGCTCAGCCGCTCGCCTCCGCCAGGCATCGCCCGTTACATTGGCATCAGCGGAGCTTGGCATCCCTGCTTGCTGTTTGCAGATTCTTAGCCCCGTGACATCACCCTCAAAGGGCCCTTCCTCCTCAAGCGCTGTGACTTGGCTTTAAGGGCACGGCTGCTTGTTTATCTGAGTATTTTCCTGTCTCCACCTCTGCAAACTATTGTTCTAATGGTTCCAGTGTAAAAAGTGAAGCCGCCTCGCAAGGAAAGGGAAAATCTCCTACCGTTTTCGGTCTACGGGACCTATTGTGACCCATCTGTCTCCATGGTAACAGACTACAAACAAATGCTGTGTAGTCAGTCTGGTCCTGCATCTGTCAGTAAGGGCTCATGCACACAACCGTATGGCTTTTTCAGTGTTTTGCGGGCCGTTTTTATGGGATCAGTTGTTTCAGTAGTGGTTCCGTTTTTCCGTATGGCATAATGCAGTAATTACATAGAAAAAAATTGGGCTTGGCATAACATTTCTAATCGATGGTTCAGCAAAAACGAAACGTATACGGAAGACCTACGGAGTAAATTTTTTATTTTTTTATTTTTTTTGCTGACCCATTGAAATGAATGGTTCAGTATAAGTAACGCATTCTGAACTAAAAAAAAATGGCCAGTATACTGAACTGAACGCAAAAAACGTTTGTGTGCATGAGCCCTTAGGCCTCTTTCACACAACTTTTTATTTATTTCTCTTTTTTTCCGTTTGCTGGCCGTTTTTTGCGTTCCGTATACGGAACCATTCATTTCAATGGTTCCGCAAAAAAACGGAATGTACTCCGTATGCATTCCGTTTCCGTATTTCTGTTTTTCTGTTCCGATGAAAGATAGAACATGTCCTGTTATTGCCGGCAAATCACGTTCCGTGGCTCCATTCAAGTCAATGGGTCTGCAAAAAAACGGAACACATACGGAAATGCATCCGTATGTCTTCCGTGTCCGGAACAATCTAATTGAAAATTTTATGCCAGCCCAATTTTTTTCTATGTAATTGCTGTATATGCCATACGGAAACAAAAAACGGAGCAACGAATCCGTGAAAAACGGACCGCAAAACACTGAAAAAGCCATACGGTCGTGTGAAAGAGGCCTAAGTATAAGGGGACGGCGAGAACAGGAGGGTTCATTTGTAGTCTGTTTACTATGGAGATAAATACGATAAAAAGGATTTTTTTCTCAAATTGCCTAATTTTTCATTTTAGGTACAATGAAAGAATACAAAAAACAGTAAATAGGCCTCACCTCCAGTGGGTCTGGTGCCCGGTCTTTGCCCACCCTCCTGTACACTTGGCTCAGCTGAGTATTTAGTTTCCCCTGACGTCTGCTGTTTCAGGACGCCTAGAAGGAGTTCAACGGGAAACGGCAGACCTTAAAGGGGATGTCTCAGGCACTTCCTCTGTCCATATGTCTTAAAGGGGTTATGTCGTCTCAGACTTTGAGGGCTTATCCTAGTGATATGACATCAAAATCGGATAGGTGCGGGTCGCACTTCTGAGACTAGCACCAATCGCAGGATCGGGGCCCCCCAGAAGTGAAGGATAAGACATCGCACATGTGCGTCGTGCGCTCCTTTAATTTCTATGGAAGTTCTGAAACCATTTTTGGAAACGAATGGAAAGCACGCATCTGCAGCCACAGCTCCATTCACTTCTATGGGACTGGCCGAGATAGCCGAGCCGGCACTAGAATCTTTTCAGCAGTCCCATAGAAATGAATGGAGGACGTATGCTCCGTTCACTTGAGTTCCCATTAGGGGGATAGCTGTGGGTCCCACTTCTGGTACTCACGCCTATCTGACATTGGTGGTACAATGTGTAACATGAGACAACCCCTATAATGGATGTTATACCGCAGGGTTCAGCAACCTTCGGCTGCTGTGAAACCACAACTCCCAGCATTCACGGTGGCTTGGCTATTCTTGTAAATCCCATAGAAGTGAATAGAAATGGAGCATTCTGGGAGTTGTAGTTTCAGAACAGCTGGAGTGCCGTAGGTTGCTGATCAATGTTCCCTATTTTAGGGCCCACTGTGCTACCTGTCATATTCTTCCCCTGCAGCTGATCGCCGGGAGCTTCAGTGCATTTGAACGTCATGATTGCAGGGGGGGGGGGGGGGGGGGCGGGGCGCGGATTTAGTCCCTGATGTGATTGCAGCAGCCGTCCAGTTATAACCTATTGACCGGCGCTGGTCAGCAGCACTCACAGATCTGCTTTGTGGTTGACATTTGCTGAGTGTTCCAGTTTTAAGTTATCACCCTCCCTGTGACCCTGGTGCCATTCAGGCTGGAAAAGGGAGGGGTGGGGGTCACACAAGGGCTGTTTTAAAAAATTGATATCCCTGTAAAACAACTTCCCTGCAAGTCTTCATGCTTGTATGCAAAAGGGAGGGAGATAAAAAAGGAAGTTGTGACCATGCTGCTGAAAACACTAGGTGGGGGGCTGGGGAGAGCAATGGAGACATGCCTTATTTGTAGTTTTTCTCATCAGGAGTAGTGTGAATATGAAGTTTTATTCTGCCAGAATCTTCTCCTGCAAGTGCCCAGGAGGTGGAGCTTCACTGTGAAGTGCTCTCTGCATTCAGCTGCTTCACGGCCCCTCCTTTCTGCTTTTGAGTGACAGCAGTAGCATCCAACCAGGAGACCACTACAGCTGTCACTCGGTGCAGAGGGGAGGGGCTGTGAAGCAGCTCAATGCAGAGAGCACATAATAGTGAAGCTCCTGGACATTTGCAGGAGCAGAACCTGGCAGAATAAATACTTCATATTCACACTACTCCTTATAATAAAAGCTTCACAAATGGCATGTTTGTCCCCTGCTCCCTGGCCCCTATCTAGTGCCATCCAAACTGCTGACAGATGCCCTTTAAGGCAATGAATGCTGACAGAGGCTTTTATACCCCCAATTGGGGGGGGGGGGGGGCTGCTATAGTGGCCATGGCTGTCATCCAGCTGCCTCAGACCCCTGAAAGACAAACCTTCCTAATGATTTGCCCCCTCTTGTTGCCTGATTGACCTATTTGGCGCCTGTTATAAGGGGATAATGACCCTTGTGGATTCTAACGTTGGTCATGTTGTTTTTCAGGACTGACGAGGGCATTTTCCTCCCCTGTAGTTTATTCACGGTGACATTTGCTGATTTCCAAGAATAGCCTCCGTCTATGAAGAACATTAGATAATGTCAATGACGAGCTGAGTACATAACAGGGTGACCCGCAACTAAATATAGGCCTGATGAAGGCCAGACGTGTAAGTAACGTCCACCTGATGACCCTCATCATTCTCCGCGCTGGAGCAGAATATTCTCTATTACCTCGGTCACATCCCCTGGTTGGGTGGGAAAGCTCATCGGGACCGAGCATCCAGGCTAGACGCTAATTATGTTGTGTCTTTCATGGTTTTCCCTTCTGTTTCATCCGGTTGAGTCTCTTGAGCTTCCATCTTTGTGGAGAGCTCCGCTCCACTCCCTCAGTGACGGGGGACCGAGGAGGAGATGCAGGTTTCCTGTGGTTATCCTTTTTTAGTACACCTTTGTCAGGTTTTTTCTTCCTACTTTTTTATTTTTTTTATTTTTTTGTGTTATAAGCTGGATTTTTCCACCATTTTTGTGATCAATGTTTTGTTTTTGTTTTCATTCTATTGTCTTTTTGAGTGTTTTGGGCTTATAGTCAAAAAAAGACTATTAGCCCAAAATGAGTTGGGCCCCTTTCACGCGAGCGACGTTTTCCACGCCGGTGCAGTGCGCGACGTGAACGCATAGCACCCGCACTGAATCCTGACCCATTCATTTCAATGGGTCTGTGTACATGAGCATTTTTTTCTCGCGCATCAGTTCTGCGTTGCGTGAAAAACGCAGCATGTTCTATATTCATTTTTTATTTTTTTTGCGCAGCCCTGGCCCCATAGAAGTGAATGGGGCTGCGTGAAAAACGTAAGCAAGTGTGGGTGCGATGCGTTTTTCACTGATAGTTGCTAGGAGATGTTGTTTGTAAACCTTCAGTTTTTTATCACTCGTGTGAAAAACGCATTGCACCCGCGTGGAAAAAACTGAACGCAATCGCAGACAAAACTGACAGAACTTGCTTGCAAAATAGTGCGAGTTTCACTGAACGCGTCAGGACCTATCCCGTCATGCTCGTGTGAAAGGCCTTATATGCAATTATATTTAAAAAAAAAAGCCCCAAAAAAGGTGTCCATACACAAATACAAAAGCCTGCTTCCATCAGTCATGCGTTATATCAAAATTATGAATATATCTAAAAAGTTTTTTAGGGTAACACTGTATGATCACCAGAAATTTTTTTCAGACTATGAGCCCAAAACACTCAAAAAGACTATACAAATTTTGAGAAAAAAACACATTGATCACAAAAATGGTGCAATTTATTTTCATTTTTTTTATAAAAACACATTGGAATTTTTATTTTATCTTTAGCCTAAAATTAGTAAAATGCAACGATAAAAAAATTGTCTCCAAAAGCCTTTCATGTATATTTTATTTTTATAGCACTGTATTTGGAGAAAAGTACAGCAGCTCCAGTTACAGGGGAGATGAGCCCTGTTGGGGTAGGTCCACCCGTGACTTGTGTACTGCGGATTTTACACCCTGGAATTACAGAGAGAATTTGCTAAATTTTATGGCACCAGCAAAATGAATGTTGGGGAAACCGCATAGCCTGCCGCGTTCCGCGGTTTCCCTATCTCCCATGCACTGCAATGGACACTACTGAAACGGCAAGCATCGGGTGCTCCACTGTTTCCAGGCCGGCTGGCGGTCCGGACTGTGTCTCTAATCGCAGGGTCCATTCACAAGTCCGCAAAAATGGGTCCGCAAGTCCGGACCCATTCATTTTCAATGGAACCAGAATGTGCTGTCCGCATCCGCGGATTTGCACTTCTGTTCCGCAAAGAAATACATCATGTCCTATTCTTGTCCGCAATTGCGGACAAGAAAAGGCATTTTCTATGAGAGTGCTGGCGATGTGCGGTCTGCAAAATGCGGAACGCACATTGCCGGTGTCTGTGTTTTGCGCATCTGCAAAACACATACAGACGTGTGAATGGAACGGTCCATTCACACGTCCGTAGTGCATTGCGGATCCGCAATACACCCGGCCGGCACCCCCATAGAAATGCCTATTCTTGTCCGCAATTGCGGACAAGAATAGGACATGCTCTATTTTTTTTTTCCGGCTCCGGACCGGAAGATCGGGGCCCTGCTCTAGAAATGCGGATGCGGACAGCACACTGTATGCTGTCCGCATCTATTCCGTCCCCATAGAGAATGAATGGGTCCGCACCAGTTCTGCACAATTGCGGAACGGATGCGGACCACAGTTGAGGATGTCTGAATGGAGCCAGATGAGACGGCCCCTTTAAAAGATCTGGTAAGCCAATGCGGACTGACAGGACACTGGGAAGGACCAGTAACACCAGGGCTGCTTCATGTCTCCTCCAGCGTTGGCTTCTGACGTGTCCTGTTCCCTGGCAGAGCTCCTGAACGTCAGCTGTTTTGGTTTCGGAAGCCATTGACGTCTGTTTGGGAAATCTGAGTCCTGTCCGAGTCGCAGAGAGCGGACCCTGCACCTGTTCGTAGGTTCATTTGTGATAACCTTTGGAAATCTGTGTCATGAATTGTTCAGAGAATGGGGAAATGTAGTATTACACAGGACGTCTAGGGAACCTGCAGGGGGTTACTGAATGGGGGTTGTTTTCATGAGACCCTAAGTTTGCATACCCGAAATGGTGAAAAATAGAAAGTACAAGGTGTCCCTCAATACGGTCATTCACATTGGCACAGAGAGCTAAGGTGAAAAAATAAAAAAAATTTGGTCCGTAAAAGGATTTTCCTAGTATTTTGATCAGATCGAAACCCAGAGAATCGCCTGTTTAGGATTATCTTCAGTGCTGAAACTAGTGACAAACTACACGGCTCCGTCCATCCCCCGCCGCTCCCAGTTTGTGAGCTGTTTCCACTGCCAGACCTCCTGCAGAACAGCCGACTGGTAGGGGTGCCGGGGTTCGAGCCTCCGTCCATCTGATATTGATCAGCCATCAATATAAAAGTCAAGGAGAACAATCTGTGCCTCAGAATGTGGTGAGGTGGCGTCCTGAAGGCCAAGATTGGCCACATCATTAAGGGGTTAATATCCGGCAGCAGAAGGGATTGTGCGAAGCGTCCAATACGTTTGTGCACTTCAGGGAACGCAGCGTAACAAGGAGGCCCATTGTGGTAGAGGAAGCTCACGCCGTCCCTTCTTATCAATGGGCGGCCTGTCTAGTCCAGGAGCCGGTAGTGAGGTGTACTGCCCGTTATGGGTTACAGAGCAGTGCACGCCCGTGTAACGTAGAGCTGCTGATGATGAGCTCTTGCATTGACCTCTCGCCCCTCCGCTGAGTCTCTGCTCCCTCACTTTGTATATACAGCTCTACCCTGTCGACAGAGTGGGAACAATATTGCAGGAGCCATTCGCACCCTCAACTGGTAACCTCCATCTGGACCTTCTTTGCAAACTGCTAGTAATTCATTCATAACTTGTAGAAGGAGTAGTAGAGGAAAGAGAGATGCTCTAGAATTCTTATTACACAAGGAGTTACTAAAACAGACGTGTCAGGAGAGGTGATGGGTCCTCTGTATATCTTCACAGGCGGGTTTAGACGGGCCCATTGTGAGAACGCTTCCTTCCCGACAGTTGACTCAGTAAAGGACACATTTACATGCAGCGATCTCCTTCACAGTATGAGGACGAGCGATCCCTCATCTCCGTACAGAATCCTTATTTCTGGGAAGCCGATCGCCGTTTAGACCGCACAATCTGCTGCCCAGAAGCCATGATTGGTGGTGGCAGGATCACCCGATGGCCGAGCGCTTTCCTCGTTCATCAGCTGATCGGCAGCACATTCAGCCAGGTTATCGGGAATGAGCGGTCGGTCGTTCCCGATAATCTGGGTGGTTATTGGTTCATCTAAATGCACCTCGACTGTTTTTGTTACTTTGTTTCTTTTCTCTTCCGTTAGTAACTGTTTTATTATTTGGACCTTAGTGAAATGCAAACAAATGTTGCGGTTGAGGAGGCGCAGGAAACCTATACTCTGAAGGTAAACAACCACAAAATGCTTTCTGCTAATGAATAATGCAAATAGAGATAAACGCACAAGACGATCAGAACGCCGCGCAGGAGGAACTGTCACCAGATTATTCACGCTACATTATCAGATCAGCCAGTCCTGTCTGAATAGTCGGGTTCGGCCGATATTCATGTAACATTGTATGTCCATTACTGCAGCATCCGACTACACGGGGAGGGTTTGTAGTCTGTCACAGCGGAGACTCCTAGGTTTGCATGTGAGCTGTAAGATTAAAGATTAGTGGGATCCCATGAGGTGTCCTTATACTGTTACTTCCTTCCAAAAAAACTGGTTGTCGTCTTTCCCAGAATGCACTGTAATTCCGGACAGGCTGCACCGCGCGGTAGCGTAAAGGCTGTAGGTCTGGGATCTCGTATTGACCGTGGATTATTTGATATCTGATGTATTTTATATAGTTATCGCCTCATAGGTCGAAACGCGTCAGTCAGGTTCTTGTAAGGATACAGCTTGTTCTGTTTATTTAGGTAATTTCTCGGAGTAGCTAACACTTCAGTTGCAATGAGCTGAATGATTGAGGTCAGAACGACTTCTTCTGCCAGCTGCTGCGTTTCATTGACTTCCCTAATAGGTACCAGATGACTGGGGTCTGGTCTGTGGAGCCTGCCGCAGGACGGGGAACTTATCCCTTTCGTGTCATCACAATGTGGAATGTTCTGACGTGACCTCCATGTTTAGTGGTGGGTAGTGTTGAGCGAACTTGTGTTTTTTAAGTTCGGCGTCTAAAGTTCGGGTTATCGAAGAATCCCGTTATGGATTCCGCTACCAGGGACCATAACGGAATTTAGAATCCATAACTGGATACTTCGATAACCCGAACGTTAGACGCCGAACTTAAAACACAAGTTCGCTCAACACTAGTGGAGGGTTTTCGAGGTGGACACCATATTTGATTGCCATGGTGAAGTGTTTTTCTTGTCTGGAACCCTTTTTTTTATTTTATTTTTTGAAGCCCAACACCAGAGTACGGTGACCCATAGAGATTTAAATATTGGTGACCTCCTCCTCTGAACACTGTGGCCTCCTCTTTGACATCATGTCCATTGGTCCCAAGACTTTTCCACATCTAAGGCTCTGTCAGGTTGTTCCAGTAGAGTACTCTGGATCCGCCATTGCCGGATACTACTGCTTTTTCGCCGGACCCCATTAACTATAATGGGGTTCGGCAGAAATCGGGCCGCTACCCACCAAATTTGCAGAGAATCAGGCAGACTAAAACTGCTGCACATAGCGGCTTTTGTCCGGCCAATTCCTGGCATTGTCTATCGGATTTGCCGGTCGGAACACTCAAGTGAATGGGACTGAGCTGCATTACCGAGCATAGCCACTATATAATGTATGGCGCCATACTTGGTATGTAGTGAAGAGACTACGACCCCTTAAAACAGCAGGTCGATGGGGTGCCTGGAGTTGGACCGCCCCCCCACTGATCTAATATTTGACCTATTTTAAGGATAGCTCATTAGTATTTAAAGGGCACTCACCAGCAGGGTCAACCCCGTTAAACTAGACCTGTTGCGTGGCTGGGTTTATCCTGCTGATCAAGATGATACCTGCCTTGGTAAAATCGGTTCCAGTGTTCCCAAGAAAAAATACTTTTTTTTTTATTCTTCATGCAACTAAACGCTACAGTACATGACTGGATGGGGCCTAGTCACTAAGTGCCGGCCATGACCCATCCTCAGGATACGTCATCAATATCAGCTTCTCGGCACCCTCGCCAATCAGCTGTTTGAAGAGGCTGCTGCGCTCGTGGGTCTCTTCAAAGCATTGGATAGCGGCTGTGCTTGATATTGTAGATCAGCCCAATTCAACTGAATGGGACGGAGCTTCGCCTTGGCCAGGTGAACGATGTACGGTGACCTCACTTGCCTTGCAAGAGGCCTAAGCACTCACAAAGCACCGCAGCCTCTTCAACCGGCTGATCAGCAGGGGTGTCTGGAGTCGGACCACTGTCGATCTGATATTGATGGCTTCTCTTCAGGATAGGCCATCAATGGCCACTTCCTGGAGAACCCCTTTAACTGTCCTATTTTGCAAGAATGTTAAAGTTAACGGCTGGTTCAGTCCAACATCTCATTAATGACCAAATTGGTATATTCAGATCATATTGTAGAAGACGTCTTCTCTGACGCTTGCGTTTCCAAGAATTCTATTTTTATTTTCGGAAAATTCCTCCGTAAAGGAAATGTGGCAATTAGTAACGGGATTTCAGCGAGGAGTGTGCCCGGCAGGACAAGAGGAACTTATCAGCTCTGTGACATCGTGTTCTCTGAGTTGTCCTCACTGTGACCGCGTCTGATGATGGTTTCCAGTCACCATGCATGGATCCATCAATCGTGGACCATTCCCAGTATGCCAGCCGGTATCCCATACTCCTCCCAGTTAAACTTTCTCAAATAACTGGATGATTCTTCTCCATTTTAGGACCATTCATAGCAGACATTGCGCAGAGTTCATAGGGGATTTTGCTTTTTTTGACCTAAAAATTGCTGCATTGGGATTTGAATAATTATAAACATATGACTGTTATTAAAGGGAAACTCCGGGAAAAGTCCCATAATCAGTAGGATGAAGTTACTAGGATTATGTATCCCACCAGGGCCATTCCATTACACTGGTCCTTCAAATGCAAGTTCCCAGCATGAGCATAGGAAATATCTACTGGTGCACCTTACTGGGCTGTGCAGCAGAGGTTTCCAAAAGAACCTCCCCCTTCTGACATCACTTCCTGCTCTGCAGCTATTGGCTGAGGATGCTCTGCTGTGCACCTAATGCTGGTAATATGGGGAGCTTTCTAGTCCAAATGGTGGCGGAAATGTGTAAAATGGCGGAGAGATCTCTCAGTATTACCAGTCTCCAGTAGTTCAGTCTGTGCATACGGGTGGGCTGAACAGGAAGTCTTTGAGGTCCCACTCCAGCCAATAGCTGCATAGCAGGAAGTGATGTCAGAAGGGGGCGTCGGTTTGCCAACCTCCGCTGTACAACCCAGTAACTTTCCGCAGTAGTTGTTGTAAAGACCAATCGTAAATTGAAACGTGTGTTTGAGGGACCAGAGATTTTACGTGATTCTAGAAGAGCGATTGCAGTTTCACTTTAAAGCCCACCTAAAACTTTTATTTTCTATTAACTGTTCACATCCATCCTGCTTGTAGAGACCCCTTGAAAATGATCTGCCAAAAACCGGGCATTCGCTAAGAAAACCCTCCATCTGGGCGTTAACATTGCTTTCAGTTTTGATGCGTAAAGCTTTATACCTCGTGGCAGAGCGACGACCCTCATCTTGGCTTTGCCCGGTTCCCATGATTGTACAGGCCGATTTATATGGGAACTACGCAAGAAACAAATTCTGCTGACGCCGTTTACTATCGTAAAGTACAATCAGTTGACATAAAAAAATAAAATTAAAATAGAAACATTTGCTCCGAAGAAGTAGCGGAAAGAGATGGAGTAACTATTAGAAGGATCCTCTGAAGTAGTTATTTCCAACTTTTTGAAAACTTCAGTATAAGCTGCTGTCACAGGACGCGAAACGCGATGGGTCCATAGGGTCCAGTTCACCTGTCGGACGCTACAAGCGTCTTTTTCTGTGTCTGTCACTGACCAGAATAACTGTCATACTTACTGGTATTCTACAGCCCGCAGCAGTGATGTGCATTTATATTGTGAATAGCCAATTTAAAGGGGTTTAAAAAAATGATGGCAGTGGGATTTCAGTCGGTTAAAAAAAAATTTAAAATATAAGAACCGATACCTCGCCGGTGCCCCGCTGCTCCTTTTCCAATGCCGCTCTGGTCTCTGCTTCCTAGTCCCATCTTGGCATACAGGAAATGCCCACTCAGCCAATCAGTGGCCACGTCAGTATCCCGCCTCAGTCGGTGATTGGCTGAATCGGCGTTTCCTGTGTGTTGAGACAGGACCAGGATATTAGATGAGATGTGGGCAGTGTTAGAACAGGAGTCACAGGAGTACTGGCTCTTTTAGGCCCCTTTCAGACGAGCGGGTGTCATGCTCCGGACTCGTAGTGCAGCCCCCGGCCTGAACTTCCAGCACTGCCGGGGTCGCATAGCATTATATTGATTCATTATTATTATTATTATTATTATTATTATTATTATTATTTATTAAGCGCCATTCAGATGCTATGTAAGGGTCAATTCACACGTCCGTTGTTTCTTTCCTGATCTGTTCTGTTTTTTGCAGAACAGAAGAACAGATCTGGACCCATTAATTTTCAATGGGTCCTGAAAAAAATCGGACAGCACAATGTCTTATTTTTATTTTTATTTTTTCAGTTCCCATTGAAAATGAATGGGTCCAGATCTGTTCCGCAAAAAACGGAACAGATCAGGAAAGAAACAACGGACGTGTGAATGGACCCTAACCCTTACAGTTCTGGGATGTATTGGATAACATAGACAGCATTATGGCAGTGTTATCCAGTACATTCCAAACCTCGAAGGGTTACGCAGCATTATAAATCAGTATAATGCTATGTGACCCCAGCAGTGCTGGAAGTTCAGGCGGGTCCGGAGCGTGACACCTGCTCGTCTGAAAGGGGCTTTATTGTAATTTTTTTTACTTTTCTTCTGCTGGAAAATTCCTTTTAAGACCCTTATCAGATGGCTGTAGTAAGGCCGTATTTGCAGCTGTTGCGCTCCCCCCGTACTTCTACTGAATTAAGAAAACCATGGGGCTCCGCAGTGAATTGCCTTTCGGTCCTTCAGAACCACGCAGGGTCCACCCGTGATCTGAAGCCTAAAATTAGATCCTATTGTGGGAATAAGAAATGGATCTTAAGTGATGGAAGCGGATTTTATATCTGCATCATTCTGGACCGTCTTCAGGGTTCTGGAGTTTTTAAAAATCACATATTTGATAAACCAAAGTGCACAGACCTATTTAGGGGCTAATGGTATGTTACTGGGGTCTTGTTCAGGACGCCTATACAAGAGGCGTAACTTTACGCCACAAAAGCCTCATCTTACATCTAAATCTTGATGCAGATTTTCCCCGGATTGCAGTATAAATGTGGCATGGTCTGAGGGCGCCCTTCCAATGACTTCTTCCTGATGTCTTTTAATTGGGGTCTGGGGGGATTAAAATTGAATAGTAGTAAAAAGTAATATTAAAAGTTAATGTTTTTTTTTTACTATAATATTTACAATTTGCTAAAAGTAATCTGCATTGTAACAGCGTATAGATGTCAAGTATACAGTATGCCCATCTGAATGAGGCCTTACAATGCTTAAAGGGATAGTTTAGGATGTCTGTAAACGTGACAAACTTTACACCACAGATGGATCCGCCACAAAATCTGAGTATCTTGTGTGTCAATTTTGATGCAAACTTCCCCTCTGTATTGCAGCAGAATTGCTGTGGATTTTGGGTGAGCGCGCCCTTACAGTGACACGTCTCCTAACGGGCCTGAAAGAAATTTCTTTAATCGGGGCAGGAGAATAATAGTAATAGTAATAATAATATAAATGGTAATAAAATTATATGTAATTTTATTTTATTTTATTTATAGACAATAGAATAAAAATTATATTAATTACTAAATAATGATACTGTAAGATCTGCATTGTAACAGAGTATAGCTGTCAGTACTCCTAATGTAGAGTATAAAATATGCCCATCCGAATGGGACCTTACAATGGAACTTTATTTTCTGACATCTTAAAGGGGTCTTCTGGTATTTACTGTATATATTGATGAGCTTCCCTGCATCACTGATATCCTATAGGCAGGGCCGTCTTTACCAAGAGGCAAAAGGGGCAGCTGCCCCGGGCCCAGTTGCTCCTGGGGGGCCCAAGGCAGCTGCCTTTTGAGCCCTGCTAGCCACTGCCCCGGGTGTCAGGCTGTCAGCTACACAGGGGGTGCTGCCATGCCATGCCTGCCGGCACTAAGTCCAGGCAGTACTGTGAGAGCTGTGATCTAGGACCTTAGATGACATCACCATGTGACCAGTAACCTAGCAATATTACCTTTCACAGGGCTATGAGGTCATCACAGGTCCTACCAGGAGTGTTGCAGGAGAAGTTTGTGGACTCAGGACCTTTTAGATTACATCAGAAAAAGGTGACAGGGGTTGTTATGCTAATATACTATAAACTACTGTATAGTGGGGTGCTGTATACTGTGTGGGGGGCCTGTATAGTGTGGGGGGCTGTATACTGTGGGTGCTATACTGCTGTACTGTATACTGTGGGTGCTGTATAGTGTGGCGTGCTATACTGCTGTACTGTATAGTGTGGGGTGCTGTATCGTGTATAGTTTGGGGTGCTGTGTACGGTGAGGTGCTATACTGTGAGGTGTATACTGTGGGCTGCTATACTGCTCTACTATATACTGTGGGGTACTGTGTAGTGTGGGGTGCTATACTGCATACTAGGGATCGACCGATATTGATTTTTTAGGGCCGATAGCCGATAATTTATACCGATATTCTGGGAGTTTTCATTTTTTTAAAAAATTTTAAAAAAAATCCTACACAAATCTGCTGAAAATTAATGTTCATCGTTAATGTGTTTTATTTTTTATTTTTTTGTAAATCTTTCTTTTTCATTTATACTTAATATATATTTATTTTTTTTAAACTTTTTTTTTTTTTATTATTATTTTTATTTTTTAACTAACTTTTAGCCCCCTTAGGGGCTAGAACCCTTGTCCTAGTCACCCTGATAGATCTCTATCAGGGTGAATAGGAGCTCACACTGTCCCTGCTGCTCTGTGCTTTGTGCACACAGCAGCATGGAGCTTACTATGGCACTGCGCCACCAATGTTTTTAATACTGGGGTGGGGGTGGGGGGGCGCACTGCGCCACCAATGAAGCTTAATCTCTCATTTATTCATATACAGGAGGCGGGAGCTGGCTGCAGAATCACATAGCCGGCTCCCGACCTCTATGAGCAGTAGCTGCGATCCGCGGCACCTGAGGGTTTAACTACCGCAGATCGCAGCTATTGCTCATAGAGGTCGGGAGCCGGCTATGTGATTCTGCAGCCAGCTCCGCCTCCTGTTCAATTTGAAATTGGAATGAATGAGAGATTTCTCTTCATTGGTGGCGCAGTGGTCACAGTCCCTCCCCTTCTCTTGTCCCCTGTCCTTTCATTGGTGGCAGCGGCAGCAGCATCACAGGGGGGAGGAGACACTGCTTCCTTCTCCCCTGTGCTGCTGAGGGAACACGGAGAGCGCTGACAGCAGCACGATCTGTGTTCCCCATACGCTATCGGAATATCGGCAAAATAGATGCCGATGCCGATAGCGGTCAAAATCCTGAATATCGGCCGATAATATCGGTAAAACCGATAATCGGTCGATCCCTACTGCATACTGTGTGGTGCTGTTTACTATAGGGTGCTATACTGCATACTGTGGGGTGCTGGGGTGCACTGTAACACTAGGGTGAGCCGAGCCCCGGTCTCCTTCCTGCAGAGCGGTGCCCACTTCCAGCCTGAGCCCAGAGCACTGATCCTGAGCTGCTGGAGTCTTCAGAACTGGAAGTATTTACAGTCATTCACTGAACTCTACCAGGGGTGTGGATTTTTGGTGTGTGTTGTGGTGGAGGGTGTGATTGCCTGCTAAGGTGTGGGAAGGCAGGATCCAGGGGGCCCAAGTAAATTTATGCCCAGGGTCCAATCAATATTAGACGGCCCTGCCTATAGGTGGGGATAAGACTCCTGGCACCCCCACCAAACTGCTCTTTTGGGCACTATATAGCAGAATGCTCAATCCTCGGGGTCCTGCGGTATTAAAGTGAAAGCTGTCGGCGGAAACTACACAGTGAATAGAACCTTCTAGCCAGTGTAATAGTTTCCACCACCGCAACAGCTAATTGGCGGGAGTGTCGGCCCCCCCACTGATCCTATATGGAGGGCCTATCCTGAGACTCTGCCAAGTCCTGGGGGGGAAAAACCCTTTAAAATATGTTCAAAATGTTCTCAGCTGATCACGATGAAACCCCCATCCCTATAACATGCACCGGAAAGAAGAAAATCCTCATGCTAGTAGGGTCCTCACTAAAATCCGGTAAACCCCCCCCCCCCCCTACAAATTTGAAGTCTTTGTGGTGTTGCGTTGGCTGAGAAATTACTTCATCTGTTACTGGGAAAGATGGGGGACTGAGAAATCCTTGCTGCAGTATTGCCCTGTTATGTCTGCGATGGTTCCCATCTTCTTGCTGGTCATCCTCCTCCCAAATTCTGCGTCCCTTGAGGTTTTTCCCTCCAGCAGATGGCCTCGCTGCAGTTTTTCCTATTTTTCTTTCATTTTTTCTTTCCTCTAATAAATTAGATTAGTAACGGAAATGTCTGTGCCCACGGACATGGGGGCGATATTTCCAGCTGGCAGCGCGTCTACTCCAGGAACGTTACCTCCTCACAACTGAACCACCTCTGTTCTTCCTAAATGCTAGGCCCAGCTTTTCCGCTCCATGCCAGCGCAGCAACTGTTTGTGTAGTCACATTGGGGAGACGCTCGAGGCCACGGACACAAAGAGTTGAGTATACGTGTGATAGTACTCTGCGGGAACGTCTTCCCTTCCCTCCTGCGGGAAAAAAATAACTTGCTGGGAGGCGTCTTTCGCTTTCCTGAACATGTGACGGGGGAAGCTGGCATGTCGCCGACATGTACGAGCTGCCATGTAAAAATAACGTTCTAATAATCTTTTTAATATTGAGTTGAAAAAATTACAATGTAACAATTTTCCAACTTCTTGCATTGAATGATTTTGTAATCTGTAGCATTCGGCAAGTGAACAATGTAACCCTACAGGGGCTGAGCTGGGCGAGTGCAAAATGTGTTATTCACCTGATTTGTGGAGGTCCCTGTGTTTGAGCCCAGCACATTGTGAGGCAATGACGCCAATATTAGATACATTAAAACCCGTTTCAATTAAAGCAGACGTGCTCAATCTGCGGTCCTCCAGCTGTTTCAAAACTACAACTCCCAGCATGCCTGAACAGCCTACAGCTATCAGCCAACAGCAGGGCATGGTGATAGTTGTAGTCTTGCAACAGCTGGAGGGCCGCAGGTTGAGCATCCCTGAAGTAAAGGGTTTTCTAAAAATCTTATTGAAAAGTTCTACAGACTTTGCATCTCAGGATCTCTGATTGCCATTAATGAATTAGAACACTTTGGGGGTCATTTACTAACCAGAAGTACGCCTATATAAAGTCTATTTCTGGTGCAGATTGCGGTGCAACTTTTCCCTGGTCACTTAGAGTCTAAAAAGGGGTGGGACGTCTCATCTACCATGTTCTATGCCTGGTTTAAGTGTAGAAAAATGGTCTCAATGTAAGAAGGCAAGGAAGCAGCGGTGGATCCACAGCCACCTATAGGGGGTGTTTAAGATCGGTGTCTAAAACGCTGGTCTTAATAAATGACCCCTTTTTATATTTTAATTCTTTACCTTTCTTTAAGATCTGTGCTTGCTGTCAGTGACTTAGATCACTGTTTCCATTCAGTGGCAGTAATCCTGTCCATAGCTCGTCCTTCTCTCAGCCCGGACTCCAGACTGATACATTGTAACAAACTAGTACAGTTGTATCCGGTCTAGACAATGCTCTGTGAGCTAAACAGCCCGGACCCCAGACTGATACATTGTAACAAACTAGCAGAGTTGTAGTAAACTAGCAGAGAGGTTTGTGCAGCTGCTGCTGAGTTGAGCTCACAGCATTGTCTCATTCACTGACAACAAGCACCTTTCCAGTCCCTTACCAACTCCCCTCCGTAGGGTTTGACTTTTTCTAGTCCAGTCCAGAACATCTGGCAGTTTCATTGAAATGTCCATTGACCCACGGAATAACAACCCCTTTAAGACTGTTCTATTGTAGAGTTTAAGCGGTTGTCCCACCATAAGAACTTGTAGCCTATCCACAGGATTGGAGACAAATACCTGACCAGTGGGGCCCCAGGATCACAAGAACGGGGTCCCTAACACAGGTGGATCAATGGTCGTGCGTGGACGCTGTGTGCACGCGCTTAACATTCCCTTTGGATGATACATGGGGGTCCTAATAATCCGACCTCTGCGCCCGCCCCCCACAGTCAGATTCTCATTACTTATCCCGTGGATAGGCGATAAGCGTTTATGGTGGTAGCTTCATAAAGGGCAAGCTATTGAGGTCCACCCTTGCACCCACGCCCCACCATATTTGACCACTGTGACAGTGCCGGGTTGATCTCTGCCCCCTTAGCAGTTGTCGGCTGCCAGTTTGCTCAAATGCGTGGACATGCAGACCCTACTGGGCCACTTGTCAACAAACGCCCTGACGTCCTGCTCCGGGTTTGTACAGGCATTGTACAGAATTACATGGAGCTGCGCAGATGTGCCGTTACATCAGGCTGAGCCACATCCAGTCTCGCTGTCATCGCTTGTGTACGCCGCCGAGGGACATTGTGTCTTGGCAGGACATCGCTTCCTTTCATCTTGGCAGAGGACACGATTGTAGGCGGGAAACAAGTGGTTAAATCTAATAGGAAAAAAAAATGATTTCTTGGGAGCGAGCGCTGAGCCCTCGGAACTTTGTATGGAAAATCACCAAGAAACATTTCCGCTTCTTCTGACCTCGGGAAAGCGCAAACACGCGGAGGTTCTTCCTAGTATTGTGCCTACTGTGCCAAGGCTGAGCGCTCCTCAAGAGCCGGGGAAGGAAGGACGCCGAGGACTAGAGGGGCTTCCTCCTCCTCCTTCATTTTTATTTTCTGGGCTGGCTGTATCCATACCCCTGACTGATCTATTCTTGTTATTGTTTAACCCCTTAAGGGTGCGGCAATAGGTTTGACTTTTTTTTTTTTCAATGTGTTTTCAAAAGCCCAAACTTTTTTTTTTTGCCATTTTTGTTCTTTTTACACAGCGTGTGTTTTTTTTTTTTTTTTTTTTTTTTAAGGATCAGTTGTGTTTCTTAATAGACTCTTCTCGGGGTACATCTAATGTACAACATTTTGGGGGTTGTGGTGTGAAAAAGCAAAACTCGATTCTGCCATTTGTTTTGGGTTTTGTTTTTATAGTCTTCACTACGTGGAAGAAATGACAAGTTAATTGTATGCTGCAGGTTCTTATGATTACGGAGATGCCAAATTTATATGCTTCTATTTTATGTTTTACTACTTTTAGAAAATGAGTTTTAAAAAAATGACGTACGACCGAACATTTTTTTTTTTTTTTTACTTTTGTTTTTTTTATTTTTTCAGACGTATCTGTAGTTTTTGATACTAGTTTGGGTTACATGCAACGTTTTAGACTTTTTTTTGCGTTTTTTTTTTTTTTTTTTTTGGGGGTAGGTCAAGTGACGAAGACAATTCTAGCATTGGGGATTTTTCCAGCTTTTTTTTTAGACCCAGTGTAGGGCTACAGCTATCGATGATTTTTTTATTTTTTTTTGTAATCAATTATTCTACCGATTTTTAATCTAAAGATTAGTCGAGTATTCTAATAAGAAAGAACGTTTATATAAAAAGCCATCAGTTCCCCCTCCAATGCAATAAGTTTCTCCAGCAGTGCCCCCAGCTCCCTCAAGTGCCACCAGCTTCCTCATGTCATTAGTTGCTTCCCCTCCCAGTGCCATCAGGTCCCCCTCCAATGCCATCAGTTCCCCCACTCCCCATCCTAGCCATCAGTGCCCAGCCGCAGCGCCAGGGAACTAAAATACTTACCTTTCCTGTATGGGTGATGCCGACACTCCAGAGATCTTCCATCCTCTTCTTCACGCGCTGTCATCCTGAGGTCACACAGCATCAGGTCATAGTGTGTACTTGCGTGCACTACGTCCTGACTATGTGTGTATGTCAGGATCCAGTGCAGCGCTGTGCGGGCAGGCGGGTGACCGCGGAGCATGAGTAATAGCAAGATCTTCAATCACACTCCATGGTCACATGGCACAAACAAATCATCAATGTAAAAAATTTGCATCGAGGATTTATTTTTTGTATCGAGGTAATCCGAATAAATTTGAGTAATTGTTTCAGCCCTAACCCAGTGACACCAGCTATGTGTAGCTTTGTTTTATGAGAAACAGAAAAACATTACAAAAAATATACGGTATGTTGTTTTTTTTTTTGGTTTTTTTTTACTTTTCGTTTTTTTTTAAATACACTGCAATACTTGAGGGGTGAAACTGCTGGGATTGGAGTGAGAACCATTACAGCTGGCACCCTGAAGTGATGACGTGGGTACAGCTCCCGTGCCACCACCATCGGAGCACTAACTACCTTCCAGAGCACCTACCTACTGGACTATCAGGCCTCTTTCACAGGAGCGAGTTTTCCGTCCAGATGGGATGCATTTTCTAAACATATAGCATCAGGACTGAATCCAGACTCGTTCATTTGCATGGGTTCCGTGCATACGACCGTCGTTCGTCACTGATCATTTCTGTGTTCAGAAAAAAATTGCAGCGTGTTCTATATGGTGCTCTGTACTGACCCCTGATATATTTTATACATAGTAATTATATATATATATTTTTTTTCTAAAGTGAATAACCCTAATTTTGATAATCTTTCTGGGTCCTTTAGTTGCCCCATTCCAGTTATTACTTTAGTTGCTCTCCTCTGGACCCTCTCCAGCTCTGCTATGTTTGCCTTGTTCACAGGAGCCCAGAACTGTACACAGTCCTCCATGTGTGGTCTGACTAGCGATTTGTAAAGTGGTAGGACTATGTTCTTATCACGGGCATCTATGCCCCTTCTGATGCAACCCATTATCTTATTGGCCTTGGCAGCAGCTGCCTGACACTGGTTTTTGCAGCTTAGGTTGCTGTTTATTAAACTTCCTAGATCCTTTTCCATGTCAGTGTTACCCAGTGTTTTACCATTTAGTATGTACGGGTGACTTGCATTATTCCTTCCCATGTGCATAACTTTACATTTGTCAGTGTTATACCTCATCTGCCACTTCTCTGCCCAAACCTCCAATCTATCCAGATCCCTCTGTAGTAGTATACTGTCCTCTGTAGTATATATATATATATATATATATATATATATATATATATATATATATATATATATATATATATATATATATATATATATATAAGAAAAATAAATAACTGGCAGCACCACCGACCAAAATAAAATAAGGTAAAGCGGGTGCAATATCCGGATATGGTAACTGGTGCTTACCCACTAATACAAAGATAGAAAAACGGACTGCACTCCCAAGGATCTTCAGTGAAAAAAAGGTTTATTCACCCATAGGTGGCACAAGCTTGTGCCACCTATGGGTGAATAAACCTTTTTTTCACTGAAGATCCTTGGGAGTGCAGTCCGTTTTTCTATCTTTATATATATATATATATATATATATATATATATATATATATATATATATATATACAGCGTACTGTCCTCTGTAGAATATATATATGCAGTATACTGTCCTCATCAGTGTAAATTACTTTACACAGTTTAGTGTCATCTGCTAAAATTGATATTTTACTATGCAAGCCTTCTACAAGATCATTAATAAATATATTGAAGAGAATAGGGCCCAATACTGACCCCCTGAGGTACCCCACTAGTGACAGTGACCCAATCTGAGTGTGTACCATTGATAACCACCCTCAGATTTCTATTACTGAGCCAGTTACTTTCCCACTTACAGATGTTTTCTCCCAGTCCGAGCATTCTCATTTTATATACTAACCTTTTATGTGGTACAGTGTCAAATGCTTTGGAGAAGTCCAGATATACGACATCCATTGATTCGCCGCTGTCAAGTCTAGAACTTACCTCCTCATAGAAACTGATTAAATTAGTTTGGCATGACCGATCCCTCACGAAGCCATGCTGATATGGCGTTATTTGCTTATTTCCGTTGAGATGCTCTAAGATAGCATCTCTCAGAAAACCTTCAAACAGTTTACCCACAACAGATGTTAAACTTACCGGCCTATAGTTTCCAGGCTCTGTTTTTGGACCCTTTTTGAATATTGGCACCACATTTGCCATGCACCAGTCCTGTGGGACATTCCCTGTCAGTATAGAGTCCGCAAATATCAGAAATAAGGGTCTGGCTATGACGTTACTTAATTCCCTTAGGATACGGGGGTGTATGCCATCCGGTCCTGGCGATTTGTCTATTTTATGTGTCGGAGAAAACGGATCTGTCCCCATTGACTTACATTGTGTCAGGACGGATCCATCTCACTCCGCATCCCAGGACGGACAGAAAAACGCTGCAGGCAGCCTCTAGAGCAGAATGGTGACTGAATGGAGGCAAACTGATGCATTCTGAATGGATCCTTCTCCATTCAGAATGCATTAGGGCAAAACTGACCCGTTTTGGACCGCGTGTGAGAGCCCTGAACGGATCTCACAAACGGAAAGCCAAAACGCCAGTGTGAAAGTAGCCTAAGATACATGCACAACCGTCAGTTTTCCTTGAACAGACCTGGACTCATGTGACTTAAGCCTTAGGCCCCTTTCACACGAACAATACGGATTCTCTCAGGATGCGTTCAGTAAAACTCGCACCATTTTGCAAGCAAGTTCAGTCAGTTTTGTCTGCTATTGCGTTCGGTTCTGTTTTTTTCCGCGCGGGTGCAATCGGTTTTGATGCGTTTTTCATGTGAGTGAAAAAAAACGGAAGGTTTGCAAACAACTTTTCCTAGCAACAATCAGTGAAGAAACGCATTGCTTCCGGATGCAATGCGTTTTTCACTGAAGCCCCATTCACTTCTCTGGAGCCAGGGCTGCGTGGAAAACACAGAATATAGAACGTGCTGCGATTCTCACGCAACGCAGAACTGATGTGTGAAAAATGAAATGAATAGGCCAGGATTCAGTGTGGGTGCTATGTGTTCACGTCACACATTGTACCCGCACGGAAAACTTGTGTGATCTGTATCAGGACAGTGAAGTAAAATGGGACCTCCACAGCAGCCCATCCCCTTAACTTTGACCTTCACAGCAGCCCGCCCCTTTTAGGCTACATTCACACGTCAGTATTTTTCTATAATCCGAATTTCGGTCCGTTTTTTTGGCGGATCCGTTGTTCCTGAAAATGTTTCCGTATGTCATCCGTTTTTTGCGGATCCGCAAAAAACGGATAACATGTATAAAGTTCAATAATCAAATAAAGTTGTTTGGATTTCTTTGAAAAAAAATAAAAAAAATAAAAATTTGTTGTGTTTCCAGGAACGGATTCCGCATAAAACGGATGACATACGGAATGAAATCCGAATGTCTTCCGTTTTTTGCGGATCCATTGACTTTGTATTGTACCAGGATCCGAATTTTGCGGACAAGAATAGGACATGTTTTATATTTAAACGGACATGCGGAACGGAACAACGGAAACAGACAGCACACATTGTGCTGTCCGATTTTTTTCCAGGACCCATTGAAAATGAATGGGTCCAGATCTGGTCCTGATCTGTTCCGCAAAAAACGGAACAGATCAGGAAAGAAAAAACGGACGTGTGAATGGACCCTAACAGTGACCTCCACAGTACCCCGCTGCCTTAACAGTGACCTCCACAGCATTTTCCCCTTTAATAGTGGCCCTTGCCCTCTTCTCAGTAACATCCACAGTGCCCGCCCCTTTAATGCTAGGGCTACACGACATGTGTTGCGTGACATTTTGTCTCAACAATTTTTATAATAGTCTATGGTGTCGCACTGCGACATGCTGTGACAGTTGCAAAAAATCCATACAAGTAGGATTTTCTGCGACTGTCGCAGCATGTCACATGTCGCTGTGCGACACCATAGACTATCATTATAAACATCAGTGTCGCAGTGTAGTTGTGCCCTATGTGTCGTGCGACTTATTGTCGTCGTGCAGCCCTAGCCTAAAGCTGACCTACAGCAGTGAAGAAAAATGGCTGGGTCGTTATGGAAACCTGGAGTAAAGCTGTGTGTGTGGAGACTAAGGGCCTGCGAGCTTCTATTGGCTGAAAAGGGTCATGTGACCTTGTGTATGGCAGTTGGGATATGAAGAGAGGCTGGCAGGCTTGTATTGGCCAATGCAGGTCATTTTTGGGGAATATCTCAGGAACGGTACGTCCTACATAGCTGAGACCCCGCAAGATTTCTTTCCTGGTAGCAAGGGATATGTATACCAAGTTTGGCTGAAATCGATTGTTTCGTTTTTGAGTTATCGCGGAAATTACATGCAGATATACGTCCTTCTTTGTGTATATATACTAGCAGAAGGACTCGGCTTCGCACAGGTATATTTCATCTATTTCATTTAATGTTTCTGTGTGTCGTTAAAAGATATTGACCGTATCCCCCATAACAGTGACATCTACAGCACCCCGCCCCCTTAACAGTGAACGCCAATGCCCCTCACTCCTTAACCGCCTCCGGACGCCTAACGCAGGATCGCGTTCCGGAGGCGGCAGCGCTGCGCACAGTCACGCATATACGCGTCATCTCGCGAGACGCGAGATTTCCTGTGCACAGGCGCGCGCGCTCACAGGATCGGAAGGTAAGCGAGTGCATCTGCAGCCTGCCAGCGGCGATCGTTCGCTGGCAGGCTGGAGATGCGATAATTTTTTTTTTTAACCCTTAACAGGTATATTAGACGCTGTTTTGATAACAGCGTCTAATATACCTGCTACCTGGTCCTCTGGTGGTCCCTTTTGCTTGGATCGACCACCAGAGGACACAGGCAGCTCAGTAAAGTAGCACCAAACACCACTACACTACACCCACCCCTGTCACTTATTAACCCCTGATCATCCCATATAGACTCCCTGATCACCCCCCTGTCATTGATCACCCCCCTGTAAGGCTCCATTCAGACGTCCGTATGATTTTTACGGATACATGGATCGGATCCGCAAAACACATACGGACGTCTGAATGGAGCCTGACAGGGGGGTGATCAGGGAGTCTATATGGGTGATCACCCCCCCTGTCATTGATCACCCACCTGTAAGGCTCTATTCAGACATATTTTTTTTGGCCCAAGTTAGCGGAAATTGTTTTTTTTTTTTTTTTTCCTTTTTTTCCCTTACAAAGTCTCATATTCCACTAACTTGTGTCAAAAAATAAAATCTCACATAAAGTCACCATACCCCTCACGGAATCCAAATGCGTAAATTTTTTTAGACATTTACATTCCAGACTTCTTCTCACGCTTTAGGGCCCCTAAAATGCCAGGGCAGTATAAATTCCCCACATGTGACCCCATTTCGGAAAGAAGACACCCCAAGGTATTCCGTGAGGGGCATATTGAGTCCATGAAAAATTGACATTTTTGTCCCAAGTTAGTGGAAAGGGAGACTTTGTGAGAAAATACAAAAAAAATATCAATTTCTGCTAACTTGTGCCAAAAATTTTTTAAAAAATTCTATGAACTCGCCATGCCCCTCATTGAATACCTTGGGGTGTCTTCTTTCCAAAATGGGGTCACATGTGGAGTATTTATACTGCCCTGGCATTTTAGGGGCCCGAAAGCGTAAGAAGTCTGGGATCCCAATGTCTAAAAATGCCCTCATAAAAGGAATTTGGGCCCCTTTGCCCACCTAGGCTGCAAAAAAGTGTCACACAGGTGGTATCGCCGTACTCAGGAGAAGTTGGAGAATGTGTTTTGGGGTGTCATTTTACATATACCCATGCTGGGTGAGATAAATATCTTGGTCAAATCCCAACTTTGTATAAAAAAATTTGAAAAGTTGTCTTTTGCCGAGAGATTTATCTCGCCCAGCATGGGTATATGTAAAAAGACACCTCAAAACATATTCCCCAACTTCTCCTGAGTACGGCGATACCACATGTGACACTTTTTTGCCGCCTAGGTGGGCAAAGGGGCACACATTCCAAAGAGCACCTTTCGGATTTCACAGGTCATTTTTTACATTTTGATTTCAAACTACTTACCACACATTAGGGCCCCTAGAATGCCAGGGCAGTATAACTACCCCACAAGTGACCCCATTTTGGAAAGAAGACACCCCAAGGTATTCCGTGGGGGGCATGGCGGGTTCCTAGAATCTTTTATTTATTTTTTGTCACAAGTTAGCGGAAAATTATGATTTTATTTTATTTATTTTTTTCTTACAAAGTCTCATATTCCACTAACTTGTGACAAAAAAAATAAAAATTCTAGGAACTCGCCATGCCCCTCACGGAAAACCTTGGGGTGTCTTCTTTCCAAAATGGGGTCACTTGTGGGGTAGTTATACTGCCCTGGCAATTTAGGGGCCCTAATGTGTGCGAAATAGTTTGAAATCAAAATCTGTAAAAAAAATGGCCGGTGAAATCCGAAAGGTGCACTTTGGAACGTGGGTCCCTTTGCGCACCTAGGCTGCAAAAAAGTGTCACACATCTGGTATCGCCGTACTCAGGAGAAGTTGGGCAATGTGTTTTGGGGTGTCATTTTACATATACCGATGCTGGGTGAGAGAAATATCTTGGTCAAATGCCAACTTTGTATAAAAAAATGGGAAAAGTTGTCTTTTGCCAAGATATTTCTCTCACCCAGCATGGGTATATGTAAAATGACACCCCAAAACACATTTTTGTACCGTAGTTTGTAAACGCTTTAACTTTTACCCAAACTTTTTTTCTTTTTTATCAAAGACACGTAGAACAATAAATTTAGCGAAAAATGTATATATGGATGTCGTTAAATTTCGATTAATAACAAAAAAAGTAAAAATGTCAGCAGCAATGAAATACCACCAAATGAAAGCTCTATTAGTGAGAAGAAAAGGAGGTAAAATTCATTTGGGTGGTAAGTTGTATGACCGAGCGATAAACTGTGAAAGTAGTGTAGTGCAGAAGTGTAAAAAGTGGTCTGGTCATTAAGGGGGTTTCAGCTAGCGGGGTTGAAGTGGTTAAAGGGGTTCTGCACTTTCATTTAACTGATCATCTATCCTCTGGATAGATCATCAGCTTCTGATCAGCAGGGGTCCGACATCCGGGACCGCCGCCGATCAGCTGTTTGAGAAGGCAGCGGCGCTCTCACTGTTTACCGCCGGCCCGTATCAACTAGTGTGGGCGGGGCTAATCTCTGTTGACTTTAATGGAGCTTAGCCGCGCCCACGCTAGTTGATACTAGTCGTGACGTCACTGGGCCAGCGGTAAACAGTGAGAAGGCCGTGGCGCTGCTGGAGCGCCACTGCCTTCTCAAACAGCTGATCGGCGGGGGTCCCGGGTGTCGGACCCCCGCCAATCATCAGTTAAAAAGTGCAGAACCCCTTTAACACTGGCCCCGCCTCCTTACAATGGGACGTCTACAGCAGCCCGTCCCCTTAACTTTGAGCTTCACAGCAGCCACCCCATAACAGTGAGTTTCACTGCTGCAGGTCTGGAGGAGGCATCATGCTCAAGCATGGTGGTTGCGGCTTCTTTGGTACCTACCTTTATCTATTAAAGGAGTTGTGCCACAAAAAATATTCTACATTTTTAAACCGGCACCTGGATCTGACTACTTTTGTAGTTGCATATAATTAATTAGTAAAGCCAGTGAGCTATTCGATAGAATTTATCTGTATAGTGCCACCTGCTGTTTTTTTGTTTCCGTATTTCTTATCCAGTTTACTGAGGTGGTCGCACGCGTTCAGTTAAAATCTTTAACTGCCACCAGCCAAATGTTCTGTTAGAAGCTGTGAAAGTTGCAAGGAAAGAGCTGCAACAGAAAGGACACGCCCCCTGAGCTGTGATAGGGAGAGAGCTGCACCCCCTGAGCTGTGGTAGGGAGAGAGCTGAAGCAGAACGCCCCCCCCCCCCCCCCCGAGCTGCCAGCCTGAAATAAATCTAGCAGAGCAATGAATGTGGAGATCTCTGGATCCATGTGAGGTACAGGGCTGGTTCTAGCTTTGTTAGAAGAGTTAGAGGTTGTCATGTGCTGTATAATGTCAGATTTATTTTTTTAAGTAGTCATGGAATAACCCCTTTAATTTTTTTGTCAAAACTGAGGGGACGACGTGGTTGTAGGTATTGCTTTTGTTTGTATCTGGCGGTAACATCCCACCGAACCGTAACCATGGAGTGACCAGACCGAATAGTGTTCAGCGTCTGATCAGCGTACTCCATTACCATAGGGATAAGCGGCTAAGTGAGCCTCTGGTGGCTCTTCTCTCCTGAGGAGCAAAGGATCGCAGGCTGTAAAATTTAAGACTTGCATTTTGGGTACCGTCTACTTGCAGGGGAACATGCCATGCCTGACGGTGCCAGCATCCTGGACTGAATGTACGGTGAGATTGCTTTGCTCAATGTGTTTTGGCTGCAGCCCAAGTAAAGCCTGTACCTTGCTGACAGCGTCCTGAGTGATGGCCTTTCCCAGCACCCGCTGACATGTTTTATGGCAAGCCAGGCGGGAGGGATTTCTGCACAGAACACTAGTGCAATACAATCAAATAAAGATGCAAAATACTACAGTGCTTATGGGGGAAGCTGGCTGTAGGCGAAAGGGGCTTGTAGGTAAGCACAATGCCTGAAAGGTGCACTGAAAGCCGCTCTGCAATGTCTATTCTTTACTTGGTGTGGAGGAATTGCATTATGAGGGATTCCCTTCTGCTGTCCTGAAGTTTGATGGGCTGTAAAATCTGCAGTTACCGTCCGATGAGTACAGGGGCTGTTTATGGCGGTCTGTGTTTTGTGACTGGCGCCATGATATTCAGACACCTCTTCTCACTGGCTGAAATAGGCCGCATTGGGTTCCGGGGCATGATGGGAACTGGAGCCTGACAATAGCTGGAGGGCTACCGTAAGGCGTTCCGCCCAGAGCTGTAGCTGTAGGGGAAGCCGCTGATTGGAGGCCTGAACTCAGAAGGGCCCCGCCCAGGAGGAGATTTTGTCATGGCCCTCTCATAGGTATTATACAATTACATTATATACAGTGACAGGACATAGAGTATATACATGTAGGTGACAGACGGAGCGGCTACCGGGCCTCATTTGTGAGCGTGAGCTTGGGGGCTGCTCGTTCAGAAATTAGCTGTGGCGCCCAAGTCATTTCTAGTTGCGCCACTGGTTCTGCCCGAGGCGATATTCGAGCATATATAAAATAGAAGGTGATTGTTTATTCCGAGTCATTAAGTGACACGTGTGACAACCCCGGCCCAGAATCCGGCGTGTGGGAAAGCGGCCCGACCAGTTTTGTACATCAGATGTGTTTATTTTGGAGGAACGCACACAAGACTTTTGTCACCTTTAATTACGTCAATAATTGAGGCTTAGGTGCCAAGCGAAATAAATCATCAAATGTTCCTACACGCAAGCGGGAGCTTAAAGGAGAACTCCACTTCTAAATAACAATCCCATCTGCCTTAAAGGGGTTGTCCGGGCTTTTACTATTAATGACCTATCCTCAGGCTAGGTCATCAATATCAGATTGGTGGGGTCCAGCACCCTCGCTGATGGGCTGTATGAGGAGACGGCGCGCAGGGTGCTTGTGCTGTCTTCCTTCTCTCTTCCTGTTCAGAACTGCTGTCTACGGCAAAGACAGAAGGGAGACATACTCGTACAGCTGACCCCCGCCAATCTGATATAGATGACCTATCCTAAGGACAGGTCATAAATGGTAAAAGCCCCTTTTAAATGATGGATTATTTTGCTTATGCCTCGGCCTAGACTGGTAGACAATCTGCGGCCTCCAGACTGATACATTGTAGCCAACTAGAACAGCGTTGTCTATATCGGATACAATTGTAACCTTTTCTAGGCTGAAAGCAGGACCAGCTATGGACAGGGTTGCTGCATGTGAGTGGAAACCGACAGCAAGCAGATATTTTGAAAATGGCAACAAATGAAACTAAAAATCTATTTGGTTATTAAACTTTAATTATACAGATAGGTCTAATTTCAATTAAAATGGAAAACCCCTTCTAAATGTCAGTGTGCGTTCTTTGAGCGTGGCAGGTATATTGGAGAAGTAAGACCCCTGCTACATGGCAGTTTCTTGTGGCTTCCATGTAGGTGCAGGGTTCTCTGCCCATTTCCAACTGATTGTCGCTGTGCCCATCACTGTATTACCCACTGTATTACCCGCCCCTGTGAGGTTGTTGTGCGGAGCTCGGTACCTGCCAGGGAGCGGCCTGGGCTGTGCTTGCTGCGTGGCAGTGTTATCTGACTTATACAGGGAGCGAGTCCAAGAATATCAAGGATTTGCTTGTTCTGTTCCCTGGTTATAATGGCGGCGGGGCCCGGGAGCGGCAGCTGGAGGTGCACCGAGGTGACAGCTGCCTCCGAGCCGTGTTTTTATATGCCGATAATGTTTGTGTCTCATTAATCAGGCCTTTGTATTTAATGAAGGCTTTACTGGTGCTGGCGCAGGTGGCAGACGGTCTTGGCACAGATCCCCTGCCAAAGGCGGTGACAGAGGAGTAGGTTTTCATCAAGTAGAGTATGGTGACGTATTGGATGACCTTAAAGAGGTAGCCTGTCTGGCATTAACAAAAAAAATCACTGATCCTGGTTCCTCACTGCCCTCTGCTTTCTGACCCTCGATGCGCCCGCTCAGCCCGTCACCGCCAATCACTGCCCACAGTGGCCGCTTCCTATGCGTATTTCCTGCTGTTTTTGTGTTCGCAGCTCCTCTGCAGACCTATGTGTCCCCAGGTTTACCAGTGTAGTCTGATCCTGAACCCATAGACCTGTCCTTCCCTTTTATTAACACCCCCCCCCCCCTTCCCCATTAGTGTATTTATCAGGACTGGCGGATTTGGCCGAGACACTAATGCAGGGATCAGCAAACCTCCAGCTGTTCTGAAACTACAACTCCCACAATCCCCTTTTCACTTCTTACTGTAACAGCCAAGAAAGTGTGCATGCTGGGAGTTGTAGTTTCACAGCAGTGAGCTGATCCATGCTCTGACGTGTGGGGAGCTCTTGACCCTCCCCAGACAGATGGTCAGGATAGGAATGGACCGGGTTTTGAATTCTTTCTCCTTTTGCATTGTTGCTTTTGCTCCTTTGTGATGATCTTTCCATAATGCAGTAGGTGGTCACTGGGAATCGGTGGGTTTTGGGCGTGACGTGGTCAAGGGGTTCAGTTTCTGGACTGGACAAAGTCCAACGCCCTGCTAATCTCCAAAAGGGGGTTACGGACAGATATTGGTAGAGCGCCGCCCTGTCCACAGGTTATAGGTGGTATTGCAGCTCAGCTGTATTGATGTGAATGGGTCGTAGCTACAATACCAGACCTAGCCCATGGACAGCCCCTTTAAATGTCCCATAATAAGAATTTATATTACATTTCCAGTATCTGTGGAGCTTTTACCGGCATCATTAGCAATTGAGCACTTCTACAGTATTTTAGAGGAAAATCGAAGGTGACTTTGTGCCCCGTGTGGTTTTCAGATTTTATTTTCGAGCTTTGATTTGATCATTAATGTGGGATTTATCTCCTAGAAGTCGTTTTTATAAAAAGGCAGGTCTGGAAAGTCTCCAGCTAAAGCCGGGGAGTAAAGTAAACTTTATAGAAGGATCAGTGTACGTATAAGGCTATTTTCACACTGGCGTTTCTAGATCTGCTTGTGAGATCCGTTTCAAGGCTCTCACCAGCGGTCCAAAACGGATCAGTTTAGCCCCAATGCATTCTGAATGGATAAGGATCCGTTCAGAATGCATCAGTTTGGCTGCGTTTGGTCTCCGTTCCGCTTTTGAGTCGTACACCAAAAAGCCTCGGTGTCCGCCTGACGATGCGGAGCCAAAAGGATCCGTCCTGACTTACACTATAAGTCCATGGGGACGGATCCGTTTTTCACTGACACAATATGGTGCAATTGAAACCAGATCCGTCCCCCAATGTAAGTCAGGACGGATCCGTTTTGACTTAGACTTTTTTTATTTATTTTTTTGAATAATGCAAACGGATCCGTTATGAACGGATGCAAGCGTTTGCATTATCGGCGCGGATCCGTCTGTGCAGATACAAGACGAATCCGCACCGACCGCAGGTGTGAAAGAGTCATGTGCAGTTATAGGTCACCTCTCCATGTACTACGCTCAGGATCCTGAGCGTAGTACAAATGATGGTTTATATAGTGTGTGTGTGTGTGTGTGTGTGCACGTGCTGCAGTGTAAAGCATGGCTAATGACAGTGACCAGATACAGTTAGGGAATAGCCATGACCATATAAGGTTACACTGCAATCGTATCCTTCATAGCGGATGGGTGACGTGATTGCTACGGTCCCACTTCTTACGTTATTATTACAAAGGTATACAGAGTAGACTGAGACCCGGGAAGTGCTGTAATCTGGGGGAGACGTTCCTGGGAAACCCTCGCTGTATGCGGGCGAGCATCTCCTGCTGATGGATACCAGTTGGAAGCCCTACATGAGAGGAGCACACTGGCGGTGGGATGTCCTGCACATATCACTGAGATGCTAGTGTCCCTGGTATCACTACTAGGGGTGACCGACTGCCGTATACGATGGCCACAGATCCTCACCAGCAGGGGGCAGTGTGCCGCTCCACAGCAAAGGCAGTAATGAAGCGCTCACCACGAGGCCTCCATACTGGAACCTGACCATCGTCCTGGATCCATCACTGCCGAGGATACTGTTCTAGTTTGTAGCAGTCCAGGCTTCTTGTTCCTGACACCACTGTGACAGGGCTGACTGTCAATGGCAGGACATGAAATGAGTGGGGTGCCACCAAATGTCCTTCTGTTAGGCGTCTTGAAATAGTCTTGCAGCGTTTTGGTGTCCGTCTGATGAAACTGAGCCAAATCTGTCCTGGCACACAATGTAAGTCAACGGGGACGGATCAGTTTTCACTGACACAATCTGGCACAATAGTAAAAGGATCCGTCCCCCATTGACTTTCAATGGTGTTCAAGACGGATCCATCTTGGCTATGTTACAGATAATACAAACTGATCCGTTCTGAACGGATGCAGACGGATGTATTATCTGAACGGATCCGTCCATGACGGATCTGCACAAAACACGAGTGTGAAAGTAGCCTTAAATGGGTTTTCCACATTTTTTTTAGATTGATGACCTAGCCGCAGAATTAGCATTTGCCTCAACACCCACTGGTCAACGCCCAAACTACTCAGCTTGACCGGGAGCAGCGCTGCAGTAACCAGCTCCGTCCACTACACTGTGTGTGGCGCTGTATAGTTTCAGCACCTATTTCCTGGTTTGGAGCTGCTTGGAAGAGCTGCCCCGTGGGGGGTGCTGGATGTCGGACCCTTGCCAGTTAGATAATGATGGCCTATCCTGAGGACAGGCCATCAGTACAAAAATTCTTGAAAAACAGTGAAAGCGTCACACACAAAAAAAATGCAACAGAATGCTGTGTATCCAGCCTTAGTCCATAGAGAAGAAGCTCACATGCTCAGCAGTGATGGCCACACGGTACGAGAGCTGTTCTTTGTAGATCTACCCTCCCCCCCCCTTCTGTTATAGCTGCATGACCTGTATTTGGATAGTGGTCCTCTATGGCAGCCCCTCGTTTTCTGCTACTTTATAGTCTTTCTGTATCGTCCTTGTCCTCAACTCTGCTTGGCCTGGACCGACCACCTTGTCCCTGGGCCTCGAGTAACCATGAATATTGTATGGGTCACGGCTCCTCATCAGCTGGTGAATCAATTAAACTCTCAAGCCTGTCAGTCTCAGATTGCATTTCTGTAAAGCTAGCCACCTACCCACTGAGCCAGCCCTCCCAGGCCGGTGTAGAGTATCCATATGAACGCATGTTTGGCCACGGGCCTGGGAGATCCTTGCACTGTATGATTGACTTGCATCTGGTGCCAGCAGCACCTGTAAATGAGATATAGACTAACACTGCGGGGGGGGCGACGACCACGGGTTTAATGGGGATGTTTGGGTCAAAAGCGTGAATACACAGATTTATGAAAACAAAAAGTTTTTTAGGTTTTCTTTTTTCATATATATGATTTTTCTTTTCTTTTTTTTCTCTTGCAGGATTTGGTGAATAGATAAGAAATGCTGCTAATAACAACATAGCAAACCCAGAGAATGTGGCGTATTTTCAGTGTGGTCAACGTGCTGGCTGCTCTGCTGCACCATGTCTGCGGTCAGGACTCGGGTAAGTGATCCTTCCTGAAACAACACAATTTCTATATCACTGTTGATGTATTTTCTGACCCTGGATAAAATTCTGTCTGCCTGCTACCACTGCTAGAGGAGGCTCAGGAGATTACTACATACAGATATATACAACCGCTACTAGAGGGAGCTCAGGAGATTACTACATACAGATATATACAACCGCTACTAGAGGGAGCTCAGGAGATTACTACATACAGATAAATACAGCCTCTACTAGAGGGAGCTCAGGAGATTACTACATACAGATATATACAACCGCTACTAGAGGGAGCTCAGGAGATTACTACATACAGATATATACAGCCACCACTAGAGGGAGCTCAGGAGATTACTACATACAGATATATACAGCCACCACTAGAGGAGGCTCAGGAGATTACTACATACAGATATATACAGCCACCGCTAGAGGAGGCTCAGGAGATTACTACATACAGATATATACAGCCACCGCTAGAGGAGGCTCAGGAGATTACTACATACAGATATATACAGCCACCGCTAGAGGAGGCTCAGGAGATTACTGCATACAGATATATACAACCACCGCTAGAGGGGGCTCAGGAGATTACTACATACAGGTATATACAGCCACCACTAGAGGGAGCTCAGGAGATTACTGCATACAGATATATACAGACACCACTAGAGGAAGCTCAGGAGATTACTACATACAGATATATACAGCCACCGCTAGAGGAGGCTCAGGAGATTACTACATACAGATATATACAGCCACCACTAGAGGAAGCTCAGGAGATTACTGCATACAGATATATACAACCACCGCTAGAGGGGGCTCAGGAGATTACTGCATACAGATATATACAGCCAGCACTAGAGGGAGCTCAGGAGATTACTGCATACAGGTATATACAGCCACCACTAGAGGGAGCTCAGGTGCTTACTGCCTACTGATATAAATTGGCAGTGCAGGTTTTGCTGCGTTTTTGAGTTGCATACAGTTTTATTTGTTGCGGATTTACCCCGGATTTCATCCTTTGCCATGCCATGGGTGAAATACACAACGAATATCCACACAAATAATTGACATACTGCAGATTGCGCTCCTCAGGTCAGTTTCTGAGAACTTCCGCACTGTGTAGATTGGATTTTAAAAATGCCTTCTGCTTTGCTGGTCGTGTATTATGCTGTGGATTCAGTGTGTAATATGCAGCATGTACAGGTGCCCCAAAGATTCGACCGTATGTGGGGGTGACCTGGACATAGACCGGTACCGTGGTCCTCTGAGTCTGGTTAGGTTTCTATGAATGAGGCTTCCCCCGGTTGTTTGGCAGAGCGGTATCTCTGCTTCTTCCTCCCCCTCGGTCTTGGCTATGACCACCGTCAGTCATAATGGGGATGGATGCTCAGCACTGAGCCTTGGAGGCAGCTTCAAGTGCAACTCCAGTAAACAGCCATTAAAGTGTTGACCTAAGGAAGAGTGCGCATCATAAAAGCTGCAAATCCCCAACGTGTAATAAATCGTAGGGGATAATAAAATCTTGGCGGAGGTCTTTATTCCCAGATTTTGGTTTTACTTTTCTCCTATTGAAATTTTTTCAGGGGCTGGTGAACTGCCGCTATCCCCACGAGATCACTGCATACAGTGTCACGGGGAATCCTTGCCCGATCCTGTGTGTCACGGGGAATCCTTGCCCGATCCTGTGTGTCACGGGGAATCCTTGCCCGATCCGTACATCTCAATGGGTCTATTAAAGGACCCCAGGACCGTCTGACACACCTCCTGTTGTGTCCTTCCTTTTCTTCTAGGCTCAAGATATCCTGCGATGAGTGGCGCACGAGGACCAACTTTGCGAAAAATGTTTGCATTACTTTGTTGACTGTAAAAAAAAAATGTTTTCATTTTTTTTTTAATACAAATATCTGGTTATCTCGGCCATTCATCTCGGAATCTCTTGAGGCAAGAGGAACGGTAAGGAAGGCCACAGCACTCAGTTGAGCGCTGCGGCCTCTTCCTTAACCTGACGCGTCGTGTCCATTGGCCCCACGGCGTTAGTGCAGTTCAGTCCCATTCAAGTGAATAAGATTGAGCTGCAGTACCACGCACTGCCACTATACAATATATGGCGCTGTTCCAGTGCTTGACCGAGCGCAGCTCCCGGGGTTTCACAGAGACAAAAAGAGGGGAAAGTTTTGTCAGATGGTATTATACATGGGAGGAATGGATGTGGCAATGAAACCTAATGGGATTTCATCAGTAAACCTATGCTTATTCCAAAAATTTCAGTCATGACCCTGTCCCACGTGGGTCTGAGGGGCTGTGCTGTAGTACCAGGCAGAACCCACAGATGAGAGGTGCAGCCATGTTTTTTTGGCAGCCCCTTTATACTCCATGACTCTGCGGTGTCTCATGTGTTAGTAGTTATTTATGCAGCCCTAGAACGATGGACGCACCTAGACCAGACGTTACTGCGAGGGCTTCTCCATTATTTTTTGTTTTTTTATCTTTAAGCGTCTTCAGATTTTTTCAAGAACCTTCACTGCGTCACGCATGATTTTCTGAACATGTCCTGTCAGTGGGACACACCTCATCCTCCTGACCAGCAAATCACCTACAGGGTTTGTTCTAGGTAAGAATCAGAAACTCCTTACTGACTGTCTCCTTTCAACTGCGGAGAAGGTTGGCTGGTACAGGGAGTAATCCTGTCCATAGCTGGTCCTGCTCTCAGCTGAGAAGTGGAGACAACTGTATCCAGTGTAGACAATGCTCTGTGAGCTAAACAGCCCGGACTAGAGACTGATACATTGTAACAAACTAGCAGAGTTGTATCCAGTGTAGACAATGCTCTGTGAGCTAAACAGCCCGGACTCCAGACTGATACATTGTAACAAACTAGCACAGTTGTATCCATTCTAGACAATGCTCTGTGAGCTAAACAGCCCGGACTCCAGACTGATACATTGTAACAAACTAGTACAGTTGTATCCATTCTAGACAATGCTCTGTGAGCTAAACAGCCCGGACTCCAGACTGATACATTGTAACAAACTAGCAGAGAGATTTGTGCAACTGTGCTAGTTTGTTACAATGTATCAGTCTGGAGTCCGGGCTGTTTAGCTCACAGAGCATTGTCTAGGGCTGTTGTACATGGATAACATCTGCTCTTACAGCTTTTTGCCAGGATGATCAGCAGGATTTGTGACTTTCTTTACCAGACTCAGATCCATACATGACATCTTAGGAGACCTCATTAGACTTGTATACAAGGCTACACGATGGAGTCACTGATTGCTGTTGGCTCGCCTCTTACACAGGTCCGCTATCCCGCCCATGTGTTTCGACACAACTGGAAACAAGCTAGAAGTGCCGTTTCAGGTTTTCTCAACGTCTGATATACACGTAGAGGCCAAAGATGGTTCAGAGAACCGATCAGTACGCATCCAGAAGCCCACCTCAGATATTCGTAAGTCTCTAGTGTCTTGGGAGGGTCGAAAAACTTGTATAGAAGTCTGTCTTGTTACTCATCATGACACCGCCTGTTACATAATTTGTAGGACATCCCCTGCTGTTTCATGCTTGTAATAGCACCCCCTGCCAGTATTTAACAGCAGGGGGCGCCATAACAGGTATGTGACATCGATATATACAGGTGTAGAAACGTTCTGTTTCCTGCATCGGCACAGCTCCTGATTAACACATTGGTGTTTAGGGGTTAATGGCTACGTACAGCGGTGGTCAGTCAGCACACAGGAGTACCCCGCAGAAGTATGGGGAGAAAGAGATGGATTTCAACAACCAAGTACTTTGCAAAAGTGCTGTGTACCATTGCCATAGGCATTATGCAAAAATATTCAAACGTGCTGAAAAAATGCATAAAATCTATGGGGGTCATTTTCTATGCTGAAATTAGGCATATTTCAGGCGCAGATAGTGGCGCAACGGTTAATTGCACAGCTATCTGCAACTTCGGCCGATCCACCAATGCCGGTCTTAATAAATGTGCCCCTATGTGTTTTCCAACCTAACGTGTTTTTTTTTTTTGGTACATACGTGGCCATAAACTCTTCTGGGGAATGGGATAAACATTGTGCGGAATGGCATAGGAAAAAGCTCCATAGCGGACTGCGATTGTTACTCCATGTGGGAGCCATATACAATATAATATACCGCATCTTGTCTCCATAACGTGCTGCGTTGACCACCACTGGTCTATGACCAGCATTAGCTCAGCATGGTGCTCGCATGGGGTCCTATGTACCCCCAGCAGAGGAGGGGTTAAATCCATTTCCTGTAAATCCCGCACTGACACATTGTATCCTGAGCCTGTTCTGCTGATTAGCTGCATCTTCCTGTGTGTGATTTCATTAGTGAGATGGACATAATGGAGGCTGCTTTTCTAGGAGAGGTTGCGCCGTGTTGCGCTCCCATACTAAGTGTGTGTTTTGTTTCTTGCAGCTTTTGTTCCGTACCCGCCGGAGATTCGCTCCCTGGACGCCGACTATCAGTCTGACATGCTGCTGGTGGAGTGGACGGCGAATTCATCTTCTATCCTAGAGGAAGCGAGATTGACCTGCGAGATGAATGTGCTGCGTGGAGAAGACCTAGTTGTCCAAAATGTACGTTCATGCCTTCACAGGTGTAAGGAGTTATACCCACTGGCTGTTTATGTAATGACTGGGCAGACTGCTTTATAGATTGAACTATGCCCCTGCTCTTCTCAGTGCTGCACCCTCTCCTCTGCCCCCTGCTCTTCAGAGCTGCACCCTCTCCTCGGCCCCCTGCTCTTCAGAGCTGCACCCTCTCCTCTGCCCCCTGCTCTTCAGAGCTGCACCCTCTCCTCTGCCCCCTGCTCTTCAGAGCTGCACCCTCTCCTCTGCCCCCTGCTCTTCAGGGCTGCACCCTCTCCTCTGCCCCCTGCTCTTCAGGGCTGCACCCTCTCCTCTGCCCCCTGCTCTTCAGAGCTGCACCCTCTCCTCTGCCCCCTGCTCTTCAGAGCTGCACCCTCTCCTCTGCCCCCTGCTCTTCAGAGCTGCACCCTCTCCTCTGCCCCCTGCTCTTCAGAGCTGCACCCTCTCCTCTGCCCCCTGCTCTTCAGAGCTGCACCCTCTCCTCTGCCCCCTGCTCTTCAGAGCTGCACCCTCTCCTCTGCCCCCTGCTCTTCAGAGCTGCACCCTCTCCTCTGCCCCCTGCTCTTCAGAGCTGCACCCTCTCCTCCGCCCCCTGCTCTTCAGAGCTGCACCCTCTCCTCTGCCCCCTGCTCTTCAGAGCTGCACCCTCTCCTCTGCCCCTGCTCTTCAGAGCTGCACCCTCTCCTCTGCCCCTGCTCTTCAGAGCTGCACCCTCTCCTCTGCCCCTGCTCTTCAGAGCTGCACCCTCTCCTCCGCCCCTGCTCTTCAGAGCTGCACCCTCTCCTCCGCCCCCTGCTCTTCAGAGCTGCACCCTCTCCTCCGCCCCCTGCTCTTCAGAGCTGCACCCTCTCCTCTGCCCCCTGCTCGTCAGAGCTGCACCCTCTCCTCTGCCCCCTGCTCTTCAGAGCTGCACCCTCTCCTCTGCCCCCTGCTCTTCAGAGCTGCACCCTCTCCTCTGCCCCCTGCTCTTCAGAGCTGCACCCTCTCCTCTGCCCCCTGCTCTTCAGAGCTGCACCCTCTCCTCTGCCCCCTGCTCTTCAGAGCTGCACCCTCTCCTCTGCCCCCTGCTCTTCAGAGCTGCACCCTCTCCTCTGCCCCCTGCTCTTCAGAGCTGCACCCTCTCCTCTGCCCCCTGCTCTTCAGAGCTGCACCCTCTCCCCTGCCCCCTGCTCTTCAGAGCTGCACCCTCTCCCCTGCCCCCTGCTCTTCAGAGCTGCACCCTCTCCTCTGCCCCTTGCTCTTCAGAGCTGCACCCTCTCCCCTGCCCCCTGCTCTTCAGAGCTGCACCCTCTCCCCTGCCCCCTGCTCTTCAGAGCTGCACCCTCTCCCCTGCCCCCTGCTCTTCAGAGCTGCACCCTCTCCTCTGCCCCTTGCTCTTCAGAGCTGCACCCTCTCCCCTGCCCCCTGCTCTTCAGAGCTGCACCCTCTCCTCTGCCCCCTGCTCAGCTCTTGTCCTTTCCTGAGAAGAGCCTGGAGAGGTGGTTAAACCACTAGACCACTCGGTGTTAACCTGTATTTTATACTGTACTAGTAAGAAACCAAATATTCCCAACCCCTTCCCCCCTGACCACCAGGCATTAAAGAGGATTTGTCACCAGCGACCTCCCTGTCCAACTGTTTGCATAGATACATAGCTGCGGTTCAGCTGATTAAAACACTGTTCTTCTTTTCTTGATCCTGGGCTCCTTCCTAAGTCATGATACTTTTTTCTTGGATACTTTTTTACATTTTTATAATATTTTTTTTGCTCTTGTTGCTCCCAAGCTCTACTCCTTTATGTGACCTGCTGCTCCCTTGCTAAATTGCCACTGCCTGACCTTGTCAATCAAAGCAGTAAGGGAGGGGCTGGCCACAGAAAGGAGCAGAGCTTGTGTGCAACAAAAGCAATGGTGACGCCCTCATTGCACCAAAGGCCTAATTTGTACATTTAGAAAAATTATCATGACTCTGGAACGAAGTCTCAAATCAGCAAAAGAAAAACAGTGTTTTAATCCAGTGAACGACAGCGATGTGTCTGTGCAGATAGTTGGATAGGGAGGTCGCTGGGACAGATTCCCTTTAACTTCACTATAACTGTGGATCATCGAGGAACAAAATATCACCACTTAATAAAACGTTGGTCCTAAGTGCTCGTATGTGTACCTCAGGGGGTGCATACCGTCTCCCTAGGGGTACACTCACTCTTAGGGCTCATTCAGACGGCCGAATGAAGGAGTCTGCATCCGTTCCACAATTTTGCAGAACGTGTGCGGCCCCGATTTATTTTTTAACCATTTGTGTGCCACGGGGCAGTGATTTTAATGTGGTTGAATACCTCTTTAGCCCCTTCTACTACTCCCAAGACCAGTACATGTTAAGGCCTTCTACTACCCTAGACGACCAGGTAATTAAATGTTAAACCACCTTCTGCCCTAGACCACCAAGTAAGGCTACTTTCACACTAGCGTTCGATCGGATCCGTTCAGTACGGATCCGTCTGCATTATTTTAGCATATAACAGCTAAGTGTGAAAATAGCCTCGGACGGATCCGTCCAGACTTTCAATGTAAAGTCAATGGGGGACGGATCCGCCTGAAGATTGAGCCATATTGTGGCATCTTCAAACGGATCCGTCCCCATTGACTTACATTGTAAGTCTGGACGGATCCGCACGGATCCGCACGCCTCCGCACGGCCAGGCGGACACCCGAACGCTGCAAGCAGCGTTCAGCTGTCCGCCTGTCCGTGCGGAGGCGAGCGGAGCGGAGGCTGAACGCCGCCAGACTGATGCAGTCTGAGCGGATCCGCTCCATTCAGACTGCATCAGGGCTGGACGGCTGCGTTCGGGTCCGCTCGTGAGCCCCTTCAAACGGAGCTCACGAGCGGACCGACGAACGCTAGTGTGAAAGTAGCCTAAGAAGGGCATAACCCTATTCTATTAGGGAATCAAATATAAACAGTAACTCTATCCTAGACCCCCAGAGGTGCTGCCATAGACCCCTCCACCAGCTCAGACCACCAGGCCATTCTCACTTAGTATTTGTTTTTGTCCAAAACCATTCAGTTTTCCTCTTGGAATATCCTTTTCACTTATCTGAGAAGCTTCTATCATATCTGTTATGTCCACTTGTGCTGAATTCTCCACCTCCGTTCTACAGACTTTCTTTTCTGTACATAGGAGACGGTGGTGGTGTATTGGGATACTGCGGTCAAGGTGTTCCACTGGAATTGGACGTCTGATTTCCCTTTAAATTGCTCATCGCACTCGGTGAGGGTCCGGTGCTTTGTCCATGAAGAGTACTACGATGGTGAAATAAGGATGAGCGACTGGAGTGCCACCAAAACAATCAGCGGTAATCAGCTAAAAGATGTGCATGATTCTCCTAAAATAAAGCGGCACCCATAGACTTGCCGTCTGCAATAGTAAAAAAAATAATAAAAATTGTGGTTTATTCCATTGCATGCTGAGTAGGAGCGGTGTAAGCAAGCATTGCTTGTAGGGGAGAATATTTCTTTAACATGGGGCTGCATGGATCAACCAATATTAACCGGACAGAATAAATATCGAATAAATCGAAAAAACGGACCCCCAAGGAGTCGTAATAATCACCAAAAAATGAAACTGACTTTCGTATATATGCATGGAGCACAGTATGGCCGTGCACAGAGTGGTATATTGTCTGTAGTGCAGTGCACAATGTGGCACCGATAGACTTGGGACTTATAAAAATGTTACCGAATTGCTTGTAGGAAAGAATATCTCGTGATATGGTGCTGCACGGTGTGCAGAGGTGATAGATGGTCCATGATGGGCATGCTGCTGCAGGTTCTGCTAGATTTAAGTGGTCGCTGAACTTTCACACAACTCTGCAGAAGTCATTAAAAGTTGAATGTAAGAAACTTTGTAATATATCTTATGGGAGAAAATGGCTTGTTCTTTTAGTTATTAGCTGTCCCCACCTTTTCTCACCTAACTTTCTCTCAAATTTGTGAGAAATCTATCTTATTGGATCAAGAGGGGCTGTCTGTAAACTGAGGGATCAGATGACATCATTTCGCAGAAGTCATTGGATGAGGGGAGGCATTGCAGAGAGAAGTAGAAAAAGGCCCTGACATGTTTCAGCATAAGGGCTTATTCAGAAGGCCGTATGCTGTCCGCAAAAATGTGGATCCGTTTTTTGACTGACAGTTCAGCATGTCCTCAAAAAAAATGCATTCCGTTTTTTTGCAGACCCATAGACTTCAATAGTGCCATGGCCTGATTTTCACTGATAAGTATAGGACATGTTTCATTTGTTTTGCGGAGCTGTGGAATGAAAGAAAAGGGCCTCATAGAAGTGAATGGGTCAGCATCTAAGCCGCAAAAAAAAACTGGTTCCGCATTTTTGCGCACAGCATACAGCTGTCTGAATGAGCCCTAAGTGTAATATCTAACCCCAAGTGCTTTATTCACGTCTATACTGCTCTGTACTTCGCCATAATGTTCTATGTTGTGCTTCTGAGTGAGAGTTAGGAAGCAGAATCTCCTGTCTCTATGTACTGTCTATGGGGAGACATCAGTACAGCTAGTCATCACCTACCAGCTCAGAGACAACTGAGAATAAGAGATGGAGCCTGCAGAGGGGAAAACTGCTAAAAAATGCCAGATAAGTCATAATGGTCTGATATAGTGTTGTCACTCATATATGCACACATCACAGATTATTCTGAAAAGACAAGTACACTTAAAGGGTCCATTCTCACGTCTGTATGTGTTTTGCGGACACCGGCAATGTGCGTTCCGTATTTTGCGGACCACACATCGCCGGCACTCTCATAAAAAATGCATTTTCTTGTCCGCAATTGCAGACAAGAATAGGACATGTAGGAACGGAAGTGCGGATCCGGAAGGAATGCTGTAAAGTAGAACAGCTCGTATCAGAAGTGGTAAAATCCTGCCTACTTGACCAGGGTCGGTGCTGACCATCTCTGTCCTTGCTCTATCTGTTGCAGGTAACATTAGTGAAAACTGGGTCTTTCCTCAAGATATAGTCGTTCCTGTCGGCTCAGATGTGAACTTCTGCTGTCGAGTCGTAAGCGGAAAACCAATACAATCCATTACGTTCAAGTCCGATAAGTGTCCGCTAGTAGAGCTGGGAAACAGCAGCCGCGGGATCCGATTGACGAATCTACAGATGTCTGAACCCAGCGGAGACAATATCTTCTGTGACGTCCACGATGACCTGGAGCCTGCCGGGACTGTCGTATTTGTCGGACGTAAGTAGATGAGCCTTAATTGTTTGTTCTGCGTCGCTAGGGTACTTTCACACTTGGGGCAGAGTGATCCGGCAGTCTGCATGCAAACGGACAGCATTTGTAGACGGATCTGGATGCGGAGCCATCTTGAAAATGCATTGCAAGAACGGATCAGTCTCTCCGGATGTCATCTGGAAAAACGGATCAGTTATATATATATTTTTCACATTTTTACCGGTCGGCGGATCCGGGATTGCAGTATTTTTAATGCTGGATCTGGCACCAATACATTTCGATGTAAATTAATGCCGGATCCGGCATTCCGGCAACTGATCCGGAATTTTGGACGGAAATAATACCGCAGTATGCTGCGGTATTTCCTCCGTCCAAAACGCTGTTCAGTGACTGAACTTGAAGACATCCTGATCAGTGATGGTCAGTTCGCAGTGTTCGCCAGCGAACACATGTGGGCTGCCATCTTTAGTAAGATTAGACTCACCCGTCCGGCGATGCACAGATGTAAGCCCTTACCTGTGCCTGAGCCGGGAGCCGGTCTGAAATAAAATGCGGTCACCAGGAGCAGGCAGTTCTGAGAACTGCCCAATGAAGGCCCCCGGTGGCTGTTCCCGGAACTGCCTGCTCCCAGTGACCGCATTTGATTTCAGACCGGCTCGCGGCACAGGTAAGGGCCGCGAGCCGCATTGCCAGACGGGTGAGTCTAAACTTACTAAAGATGGCAGCCCGCATGTGTTCGCTGGCGAACACTGCGAACTGACCATCACTGATCCTGATGCATCCTGAACGGATTTCTCTCTATTCAGAATGCATGGGGATAAAACTTATCAGTTCTTTTCCGGTATGGAGCCCCTAGGACGGAACTCACTGCTGGAAAAGAAAAACGCTAGTGTGAAAGTAGCCTAAAGTGGTAAAAATGTAAACGCATAAAAAAATAAAAATAAAAAAAAAATTCCTGTGGTTTCCCTGATCATGTCTCATGGAAGAAAATGGCTGTTTTCCAAACAACGATTGTTTTTCTGTTTGAAACCAAGTCATTAAAGGGAAGGCCCTTGATTTTTGACCCTGTGACCAGGCGTGAAAAGGCTAGACTTTTTTTATTTATTTATTTTTCTCTCTTTTTTACCTGATCTATAGGGTTGTTTATGAATGTGTACGTATTTTTATTTTTTGTTTTAGTTTAAGAAAAGTTCAAAACCTAAACTTTATTTTATTTTATTTTATTATAGCTCTTTGTTTTTTAAACTTACAAATATAGGCTAACTTTACGCCAGCAATAACTGGTTTCCGTTACTGATAATACAACCATCTGCATCTGTTATGAACGGATCCGGTTGTATTATCTTTAACATAGGCAAGACGGATCCGTCATAACCACCACTGAAAGTCAACGGGGGACGGATCCGTTTTCTATTGTCAGAAACGGATCCGTCCCCATTGACTTGCATTGTGGGTCATGACGGATCCGTCTTGCTCCGCATCCCCTGACGGAATGAAAACTGCAGCGTGCTGCTGCTCTCCGGTATGAGAACGGAATGCATTTTGGAGCCCTGCGTTCAGTTCAGTTACGTTTTGTCCCCATTGACAATGAATGAACAGTCCTATCCTTGTCCATAATGTGGACAATAATAGGATATGTTCTTTCTCTTCTTTATATTTTTGCGGAACGGACATACGGAAACGGAATGTACACGGAGTAACTCCTGTTTTTTGCGAACCCATTGAAATTAATGATTCAGCAAAAAAAATAAAACTGAAGGAACATGGAAAGAAAATAGGTTTGTGTGCACCATTATGTGGTCACTTGTAGCTTTAGAACTGTAGTGACCTCTGCTGGACGGTAGGACTAACGTTTCATTATTTATTTATTTTTATAGTCTCCGTCTAAGAGCTATAACTTTTTTTTATTTTTCCATCAATGCAACCATATGAGCGCCTGTTTTTTGCATGGCAAGATGCCTTTAATGGCGCCATTTTGGGGTGCACATAACTTACTAATTTAACTTTTATTAACTCTTTCTAGGGGGGGGGGGCAGCAGTACTGCCACTGAGTTTTTCCGTTCTAAGTTTTGCTTTGTTCATTTTTCTGCATATATAACACTGACTTTATTCTCTGGGTCAGTATAATTACAGCAATGCAAAATACATATAGGAGGCCATTTATAACCAAATATATGCCACTTTTTGGCATATATTTGCAGCACATTTTGTTACAAAGGTGTCTGGTGGCAAAATCTGCGACATCTTCCCATTCCAGTCTTAATAAGTGACCCCAGTATTAATTTTTAATTTTTTTTATGGAGCTGTGAGGGCTTGATTTTTGTGCTTTTTCATTGGTATAATTCTGGTGTACGTAACTTTTTTTGATCGCTATTTTTTTAAATATAAAAAAATTCTGGCTTTTATTTTCTTCAGGTGCAGCTGGATAGGGATACATTTTAGGGAAGGCCGGGGGGGGGGTGCTTTATTAGGCCCTTGGCTGCCACTCTAAGCCATCGGCACCCTGCAGTCTCACTTGCATGGGTGCCAATGCCTAATAAAGGTAGCTCCCTCCCTCTGAAACGCTTAGATGCCGCGGTACCTATTGACTGTGGCATTTAGGTGCTTACATGGCCCAGATCAGCGTTTCTGCCGGTCCGGGCTGTTGGAGCAGGAGCTCGGCTGTCGTGCTCTGCAAGGGAATCCCATGCAGTGCATGCACTAGGCGGTGGCCTAGCCCAAGGCCCCTTAGTGACTGCTGTAAAAAAAGGCGTATTGGCTGTCACTAGGGAGTTGTTAATGAAACCACTTTTGTATGGTGGCGAACAACCTACAAGGATTTGAGACGTTTTTGCAGAATCTGCGTTCATCTTTAGTTCATTCAGATGATCTGGTGTAGTAATGATGGCTTCATATCTCGTAGATCCTCCGGACAAGCCCCAAGGACTCAGCTGTGAAGCGCGCCACCTCAAGGTGATCAACTGTACCTGGAAGGCAGGCCGGAGCACTGGACTGTACGGCGAGCGCGGGACAAAGTACACGCTGTATGAAAGGTAATGGCCACGGTTCACAGTACAAATAGGTAAAAATGCACAATGGAAAATCCCATTGCAGAGTGGTGGACATTCCTCCCGCGACTCCGCCTGGGCTGCAGCCCCTGGGTCCGTAGTAGCATTCGGTTTTCCCATAATGCATCTTTGTGGGGCTGGGGCGCTCTGTTTTGTCTGATAATTAGGTGATTGCAATTTCAGGTTCTCAGGAATTAACACTTCATGTTCTGGATACAAAGAAGATCTGGATGAATTCAACTGCAGCTACGACATAAAGAAGGAACAGGAGCTTCACGAATTCTTGCTCCTCGCCGGGAATCCATTGGGAACAGCCAACGCCTCTCTGGCCATTAATGTCACTGAAAGAAGTAAGTATGGCCGTCGCTCCCTAGGTGATCAATATCAGAGTCTGTAATTCCCCTCTAAGGGGCCACAACACTAGTTAACGGTTCTTGTCTGCTCAGTGGATAGAGCCCTGTACAGACGCTTGCTGGGAGCGCTGCTCTGCAGGTACAACTTTAAAGGAAATGCAGTGCCAAAGCTATCTTCCAAAAACAGCAGCACAGCTGTCCACAGGTTTGTGTGTCGTATTGCAGCTCAGTCCTATTCACATGAGTGGAAAAGAGCTGCAGTACCACGCACAACCCAGAGACAGGTGTTTTTCTAATCTTGAGCAACTCTTTTATGAAATCTGTCTGTCCTTTGTCGAAAAGGTTATGTTTTGTCTTTGCAAAACATTTTCTATTTCTAATTGGCTGAATACGTCTGAAGTAGAATATGGGTCCTATAGGCTACCCATTAGGTCTTGATTTAAAAATGTCCTTTTTTTTTTTTACGTATACAGTTATTTTGCAGACCTGTGGGTCATCCGAGTAGGAAGCCTCCTCTTCTCTGGACCTTAGTTCTTGCCAATATACATTTAGTAGGTTAGTAAGAAGTAGGACAGGTTGGAGGAGGATCGCTGCAGGATCAGACTACACAGGGTGTGTCATAGTCTGTTACCGTGGAGACGCATTGATCTGTTATGTGGCAGGGAAGTCTTATCAGCCTTAAGGCCAAGACTTTGGCCCTGCATTTCGATGTATCCTCTCTATATCATGCTTTATGAGGATTGGATAAATCTTGAATATTATTTTTCTACAGGAAAATTTTAGTTATTTTTTCTCCTACCCAATAGGCCTTATTTTTATTTTTATTTTTTCAGTTCATCCACTGCGTATTGAAAATATCATATTCCGTGGCTCAAGCCCTACCGAAGTTTACCTCTCCTGGTTGATGCCTGGAACGTATACATCCATTAATCTATTATGTGAAGTTGAAATTAAGCCCGTCCACGGCGAGGCGGAGACGGTAAGGACTGATTCTGGTTATTAAAGGGGTTATCCGGGAATTAAGAAAATTGAAAATACTTAGTGTAAATATATTTCCAAATACCTTTCACTAGTTATAATGGCTTGTTTCATTTTTTGAGCAATCATTAGGAGAAATAAAATGGCCGCCGTCCTATTAGTACAGCGATGCCAAATACATATAGGAGGTCAATTATAACCAAATATATGCCACTTTTTGGCGTATATTTGCCGCAAATTTTGTCACAAAGTCCTAATCACACAGCAGGACAAGTTGGTTCACAACACTGAACTAAAGTGCTGCCTCCTCTCTGCTCTAATTGTCAGGGATTATGATACTGAATACAGCTGAATCTCTGTGGGAATGGAGTTCATGAGGAGACATGAAGTGCAGAGAGGATGTGTGGGATAATGAGCAGCAGATCTTGTATGCAGTCTCATTACCACAGCTCCACATTCTGTCCTGTCCGTCCTCCCTGTACTTCATGTCTCCTCATGAACTCCATTCCTGCAGACATTTATTATTCATCAGACATAGATCATATTAAACGGTGTTCATTATCTGACTAATGCCTGACAAGCAGAGTAGAGAGGATGATGAGACAGATCTTTACCTCCGTGCTGTAATTAGGACAGGTTTTGTGTGAACTAATGTGACAGCAGCCATTTTGTGCCCCTAATAATTTCTCCCTACACAAAACGAGCCATTATAACTAATGAAAGGTAATGGGGAATATATAATAAAGTAATATTTAGGTATTTTCCTTTTCTTAATTCCTGGAGAGCCCCTTTTAATGAGCATTGACCATCAGGTTCCCAGGGTTTTTTCCTGGTACACTGGGTTTCACAGCACCAAAGACCACAACATCTGGTTATATCTGCATCCCTTTTTACTCCCGCCACTGAATTCTGCCGCCGAGGAACCCCCGGCCGCACCCCGAAAGAGCTGGCTGCGCCCTTTAGGAGCGGACATTAGCCTCATCCATAAGCTGATGTCCTTGTGGTCCCACCTGATACTAGGCCGGACCGCCTTCCGCTTACGAAACTGCTTGTCATACCTAAGCCAAGCCAACCCCCCCATACGTCCGATATGCCTCCCCAACCGCGTCCATATAGCAGAAAAGCGCCGAACAGTGTTCAGGCGCCTTCTCGCCTATCGCACTCGCCAAGATAGCGAAAGCCTGCAGCCAATTCAGAAAAGTTCGCAGAATAAGCCTATACCTTTTATAATTGGGACTTCCATTATTGTACCTACAATCAGCTGTAGATGTGCATTAGATGTGGTGCAGATTTTGGGTTGTCTTACTGGTGTGATTTAAATTTTTTTTTTTTTTTTTTTTTTTTTTTTTTTTTTTTTTTTTTAACCCCTACTTTAATATAAATTCCAGTTTCCCATACTAGCCTTAGTCTCCTTGTTTCTGCTCCACCTCCTTTGACTGCATGCTGTTTTTATAGAGTGTGTCAGTCGTTTTGACCATGCTAAACTGCTGACAGCACTAGGTATTGGCTGGGGAGAGCAGGACAAACATACCTTTTTTTTTTTAGCTTTTCTCATCAGGAGTAGTGTGAGTATGAACATTTATTCTGCTAGGTTCTGTTCTTGCAAGTGCACAGGAGGCGGAGCCTCAATCTGAAATGCTCTCTGTATTGAACTGTTTAACAGCCCCTCCCCTCTCCAAGAAAGTTGCAGTGGTCTCCTGGTTGGAGGTTACAGCTGTCACTCAGAGCGGACAGGGGGGGCTCTGAATTAGCTCAGTATAGAGAGCACCTCAGTGACTCTCAGCCTCAAAGACTATTGCAGGAGCAGAATAGAACTTCATATTTACACTACTCCTATTACTAATGGGCAGCTTTTATTATGTTTTGTATTGCTCTCCGCAGTAAACAAACTGCTGACAGACTCCCTTTAGGAGTTAGAGAACCTGCAGCTGCATACCCCTCCTCTTCCCCACTTCTTATCTAGTATATACAATGGGAATTTGTGAATTACTGGCCTCTGTTCTACTAAAGATTTATGAATAAAACACTAGGAAAATGCTCACAGGCGGCACTAAGCATTTTTGAGGTTTATATTTCGAGGAGCAAATATCTTAGCAGAAGGGAGAGACCGCGGGAGGGCGGCCTAGGAAATAGGGCAAATAGACCTGTGACCTTTGCATTCAAATGTGCAGCCTAGCTGAATTTAATGTAATATCTCTTACACAGCGCAATGTTACCTTCAGTGGGTTAAAGGATGCCCAGTATCACTGCGTCATAGACCGGCTGCACCCGTTTCATGTCTATGACTTTCGCGTTCGATGCGCGTCTTCTGATCGTTTTTGGAAGTGGAGCGATTGGAGCAGCAGGAACAGTCACAACACGTCAGCTGCAGGTATGTCATTTCTGCGTACCGGAAGGGCCTGGTCTGTATAGTCTGGCCCTGTATTGGCTTATTACATGCATGGGCGGCCATGATGGGTCCTCCGCTGGTCCCATGTCAACATCTTGCAATCTAAAGCACCATTTTACTAGGGGATGATGTTCTTCTCTATTGAATGGTGAAGGAACCAACGATGGCTTGGCTGGAAATTCATTGGCAATTCCCAATTAAAGGGATATTCCGGTTTCAGCAAATTAGTTTTTCTTTGTATAATAAAAAGTGATCGTCTCTAAATATACTTATTGTATCAATTCCTTTAGGCTTCCAATACCTCTGCTTGCTCTCATCCTGTAGCTAATCATCTAGGACATCATGCAGGCATACAACTCATGACAATACTTAGCACTGACAACTGCAGTGCAATGAGCCGTGCACCTGTGTGACTATTACATGACCAAGTAAACAATGGAGGTTTCTACTGAATGACAGCAAGCGGAGATCTTAAACTGCAAGGAATTGAGGCGGAAAGTATATTGGAGGAGAGAACAGATATAACACTATAACCTGATTTTTATTTTTCCTTCCGCAGCTCCTTCGAGAAAGCTGGATATTTGGAGAGAAGTCGTCCAGACCCCAAAAGGGCGTGAAATAAAAGTGTACTGGAAGGTAGGCCGTCATCATGACAGAATAACCCGTTTATTAGGATAATTAATGTAGTGTGTGCGCCAGATCCTTAGTCCGGTATGTGTTGCAGCCATCATATATTCATGGTTATTATGGTATCTACATGTTGTCTGGAGGGGGTCCTGCTTTGGGACGTCCAGTCTTTCCATACATGATTTCATTTTTGCCCTGATACAAGTTCTACAACCCTTTTGTAATGCCCTTCCCCATGTTAACAGTGGGGGGTGGCTCTAACGAAGAGGAGATGTCCCTAAATAACGAGGTGGATGGGGGGTAACACTGCTGCCGTCAATGGGACCATGGCATGTCAGTGTGTAGACAAGAGCTGGGTGCTCCCTACTGGTGGCAATTGCATGGGCCACTGATGGGTTGCTGGGAAGGTGGGCATAAAGGACCCCTGATTCTGTAAGGAGCCTGGCAGGCAGAAAGGCCTTACATAGAGGGAGAGAGCAATGGAGTATAGTAAAATGATTCATAAAGGCCTTTAGTTTTTGACAAAACATAAAAATACAAAAAGGAAACGTTTTATAACTAGTGATGAGCGAATCGACTTCGGATGAAACAGGAGCTCCGTACAGTATTAGAATGTATTGGCTCCGATGAGCCGAAGTTATTGCTTTGCGAAGTCTTGCGAGACTTCGGGTTATAACTTCACAAATTAATTTGTACTGTAAAAAAACATTTCCCGAACTCTGTTGGAACCGAACCCGATCTCAGGAAAACATTTTACAGTACAAATTCATTTTTTGAAGTTATTACCCGAAGTCTCGCGAGACTTCGCAAAGCAATAACTTCGGCTCATCGGAGCCAATACATTCTAATACTGTACGGAGCTCCTGTATGGAACGAAGTATTATGCCAAAGTCGATTCGCTCATCCCTAGTGATAACATATAAATAAAAATGACTGCACCTTTTAAAAGGGTTAATTGGATCTACGTAAAGCATGATAAAACATAAAGGATATTAGAAAGTTTCTTACCTGAAAATGCACAATACCCATGAGGGTCCTGGATTCCATTTTCCTCTCTGGTGGCAGAGGTGCTGCGGGTACGCATGAATACTCACCACCAGTGGGTAGATATATAGAGGTGCTACAATAGATGTTGTTATATAGCGCTTAGTCTATAGTAACCTGTCTGATTATCTCTTCCAGCACTTAACAGTCAGAGAAGCTAATGGGTTAGTGACCTCCTATAAAGTGACGTGGCGACCCCTGACTGGTGCTGGCTTGTCCCAGGAGAGATCACTGCTTGCCAACCTCAACATGACGAGTATATATCTGAACAGCAGCGATGATCAGGATTATGAAATTAAAGTGACAGCCATCAATTCTGCTGGATTTTCACCGCCGTCCAGGATAACGACTGTGCTGCTGTCAAGTGGTGAGCGTCTCGAGATCACAGCGGCTTGCACTGATCTCTTGGGGACTGCATTGGAAGAATGATCTGTCCCGTATCCCGTCCTGCTTCTCTTTGCAGCAGATATGCATAAAATTATTTGTATTCAGCTTAAAGGATCTATTAACACGGCTATTTTACCATACCGATCCAATATTGGAACACGTGAGAGTAGATTGCAAATTTTTTCCCCTTAAACAGCGCCACCGTTAACCATAGGTCAAGCCTGTTATTGCAACTATATTAAAAAGCCCATACATTGTGGCCCTGTTTCAGTTCCAGGTCACCTGGTCATGTGTCAGGGTCGGCGGCTCGCAGGAGCGTGAGACGGGACCATTAGATTATTAGTTTCCGTGCGGCTGGCAGTAAGGCGTTAATCTGTATACAGCAACATTTGGTGTTAGGGATATTTGCAGAGCTCCAACATAACTGGGTAAATATAGCCACTGGGAGTCCACTCATTGCTGATGGTTTCCTGCGATGTTAATCTCCCTGATGTTTTTAGTTGCTGCAGATCAATGGAAATCTCCATGCACTGAGCTCGTGGTGGGCTTGTGCGTATACACAGCAGCCTGTCAGAGCAGGCAGAGCTTGCATTTCTTACATGTAATTACCACCAGTGACTGCAGTACGTCCCATGCATCAGGCCTCAACAGGGCAGGTTAATGCAAATTTGCCTGAAAGGGAGCGTTTATTACAGGTTGTGAGTGGGGCTTATTACTGCCTCAGATTTGGGCCAGTCTATTATTTAACACTTTTTTTTCCCTCCCTATAGTTGTCAATGTAGAGAATCTTGAGGGGGAAGGTAATGGCATCAACGTGACCTGGAGTCCAAACCCGAATGCCTCCTGTGGATATTTGGTAAAATGGACCCCATCCTTTCACCGTCTAGACTCATCGCCCATGTGGAGAAGGTTTTCCTCAAATGCAGCAAGCGGCTTCATCAGCTCAAGTAAGAGGAGCACAACAGAACGTGACGCATTTAGTCCGTGTGCGACCTAATGTCCCCAGAGCTCTGCTGAGGTCAGAGACTGGTCAGATGTATGGATAACATGGCTCCTTCCTTCCAGAAACAATTTAGTGGGACCGCAAAAGATCTGGACAGCACACCGTGTGCTGTCCGCATCCACACGTCTGTTCCGTGGCTCCTGCCAAAAAGATAGAACATGTCCTACTTTTGTGTTGGCAAAAATAGAACATTTCTATTGAAGTGAAAAAGAAAATGGCAGCATGCACACGGCCGGGATACTGATTTTGCGGGCCGTAAAACACATACGGTTGTGTGCATGAGCCCCCCGCTTTACCACCTGCCGGTAACCCACCACTGTTACTTGGTATGCCGGCAAATCAAGGGAGATTCAGGACAGAATTTGTTGCGCAATTTTTTTTTTTTTTGTTGCCCTATCCTCACCACAGTATGGAACAATCCCTGGCAAAACTGTCCCTTTTAAGTAAGATGTTGCTGTCCTGTGGCCTTCTTCTTGCATCCTAGAATTCCAGGTGAAGTAATCAATATAATGTAACTTGCGGTTTCTCTGTATCCTCAGAACATTTCCAGGCTGGGCTGAGATACAATGTATCCCTGTACGGCTGCAAGAACGACGACCACCAGTTACTGAAGGAGATGGTCGTGTATGCTGAGGAACTAGGTGAGTGACGTCAGAAGACACTACACTGCAGTGGTCCCCAACATGGTTCTCACCTGCCATTACAGACCTACAGCTGTCAGGGCATGGTGAGGGTTGTAGTTTTTTCAATGGCAGAAGAGCCACAGCTTTAGGATCCCCCCCGTTATAGAGATGAATGTTTGTTTTTTGTTGATATGTGTTCTATTGTGAAGAAAATATGGATCTATAAATTTTTTATTTTTTATAAAATGCTCAAAAAATCTGTGTGTATATATTTTTTATTTAGTACTAAAAACAATCTATTTCTACAGCTCCTTTAGTGGCTCCGAATTTCACCGTGCAGGAGACGACGTCCAGGTCCATCCTGGTGAAATGGGAGGCCATATCTGAAGAAAACCAGCGCGGCTTCCTGCAGGGCTACCTGTTCTACGTCATGAAACAGCAAAATGACTCGTCCTTCGCAAGGTTCCCGGATATGGGTAATTGATAAAAGTTTCTTCATTTATTTATGCAAGTTCTGCTTCCAAATCCTGGGACATTGAAGTCCTACTCCTTTCTACCCAAGAACGCTCCGGAAACTTCACAAAAACTATGCGGAAGATACAACTCTGAGCCGTTTCAGAGGGCTGCTGTGAAGGGATAATTTTGGGTTAAGTCAGACCACAAGCTGCCAGGTATAGTATGGGCAGCGAGGGAGAAGCAATCACTTACTGAACATGGGGTCTAACAGATGGACTCCTACCAATCCTTAGATGCTCCTGGCCCCTCAGTGTGCACCTTTCATCTGTAATAAAGTATTGAAGACCAGGGTCCATGCTCGGCATACGTTCCTCAGTATTTGACGTTGCATTGCATTTTTGTGTTTTTACCTTATAGTTCGTAACACAGAAACAAAAATTAAGAACATCACTGACCCAGCAGTGCGGGCATTAAAGATCGATGACCTGCAGAGCGGGACAAGTTATACCCTGGGGTTACAAGCCTATACCAAAGGAGGGATGGGCCCCATCAAGTCCTTCTCTGTTTTGACCAATGACAATGGTAAGTGAGGCTCCTGGGGCCCAGTGTAAAACCTGTAACGGGACCCTCATGGGCTATTTGTAATGCTGACATCTTCTTGGGCAAGACACCTCTGATAGAGAAGTGGCTTCCATATCACCACTGGACTATCTTAGATTGTAGCAGCATTCAAATTTTTCTAGGTTGGGTGAAGCTCATGATTTTTTAGTCAGATTTAGAGGATGTAGGGATATTTATTTTTTTGTTGTGTTTTTATAAAGAATTTATTTTTATTTTATCCTAGCTAGCTTTGTATTCCTGGGTGTGTGAACTGGGAACGGAGTGGCATAGAAGATACTATTCTCTGCCTCTAACATTATATTTTATTTGTATTTTTATTTTATTTTTCTAAGCTGTCGGTCTAATACTCGCCATCCTAATTCCGATTGTGGTAGCGGTCGTACTTGGCATTGTGACCACTGCCATATGTTACCAGAAAAGAGAATGGTGAGTAGAACTGGCCTTTGGAGAGATTTGTCTTGTGCCGATAGAAGTTAAAGAGCTTAAGGGAAATTACTTATGAAAATGTTTAAAAAAATAATAATTTAAAAATTCCCAGCTCTTCCTCCCTTCAGCTCCTCATTTCCTTTGATCACATTTTTTTTTTATATAAAAAATTGAGAAACATTTAAAGAAATCTGTCCCAGAATCTTAGCCAAGTTCCTCCTCCTCCTTTTCCTCCTCCTCCTCCTCCTCCCCCAGCAGCAGGAGGACAGATTGTTAAGCTCTACCTCCTCATATGTCCACCAGCCAATGACAGAACAGATCAGGCACCTAACCCCCCGTGTTCTCTGCGGCATTCTTACAAGACTCTTGCAGAATTCTACAGATTGACAAAACAGTGGGGGAAACATGATCTCCTGGTTACGGTACTTTCACACTTGCGTTGTTTGATTCCGGCAGGCAGTTCCGTTGCCTGAACTGCCTGCCTGATCAGGCAAACTGTATGCAAACGCATGTCATTTTTTCTGACTGATCAATCAGAAAAACTGATCAGTCATAAAAATGCATTGCAATACCGGATCTGTTTTTCCGGTGTCATCAGGCAAAACGATCCGGTATTTATTTATTTTTCACATTTTTAAAGGTCTGCGAATGCGCAGACCGGAATACCGGATCCGTCAATGCGGCAATTTGACACTAATACCTTCCTATGGGAAAAAATACCAAATCTGGCATTCAGGCAAGTGTTCCGTTTTTTTCGGCCAGAGATAAAACCGCAGCATGCTGCGGTATGATCTCCGTCCTGAAAAGACTGAACTGAAGACATCCTGAACAGATTACTCTCCATTCAGAATGCATTAGGATAAAACTGATCAGTTATTTATTTTTCCGGTGTTCAGGCCCTAGGACGGAAAAGATTAACGCTAGTGTGAAAGTACCCTTACTTGTATCATTAACTTGTAGATTTACTGTTCCTATAAAGGGGGTCGTCATTCACAAAATCTGTATTAAACTGGGTCCAAGGCTCGATCTTATCATACAGTTGTATCTCAATAATTTAGAATATCATCGAAAGCTTAATTTATTTAAGTAATTCAGTTTAAAAAGTGAAGCTCATATATTGTATAGATCCATTACACACCGAGGGATCTCTCATATGTTCTCTAGATCCATTACACACCGAGGGATCTACTTCAAGTGTTCATTTCTTTTAATGTTGATGATTATGGCTTACAGCTAATTAAAACCGAAAAGTCAGGATCTTCTATAATCTAGTTTTCTAAAACCAATTAAAATATATCATTTTTAATACATAAATGTCGGCGTACTGAAAAGTATATGCTCTCAATACTCAGCCAGGCTCCTTTTGCATGAATTACTGCATCAGTGTGGCTTGGAGACGATCAGCCTGTGGCACTGCTTTGGTGTTGTGGACGCCCAGGTTGCTTTGAAAGCGGCCTTCAACTCGTCTGCATTGTTGGGTCTGGTAGATTCTCTGTAGGGTTTAGGTCAGGCTGGTTTGCTGTCCAATCAAGAACAGTGATACCATGGTTATTACACCAGGTGTTGGTACTTTTGGCAGTGTAGGCAGGTGCCAAGTCCTGCTGGAAAATGAAATCAGCATCTCCATAAAGCTGGTCAGCCGACATAAGCATGAAGTGCTCTGATAGACGGCCGCGCTGAGTTTGGACTTGATATAACACAGTGGGACCAACACCAGCAGAAGACATGGCTCCACAAACCATCACTGACTGTGGAAACTTTACATGGACCTCAAGCAGCTTGGATTGTGGCCTCTTCCTCCAGACTCTGGGGCCTTGATTTCCAAATAAAATGCAAACATTTACTTTCATCTGAAAAAACAGGACTTTTGGGCACTGAGCACCAGTCCAGTCCTTTTTCTCCTTAGTCCCAGTAAGACACTTCTGACATTGTCTGTGGGTTATGAGTGACTTGACACAAGGAATTGTAGCCCATGTCCTGTATACGTCTGTGTGGTGGCTCTTGAAGCACTGACTCCAGCCGCAGTCCACTCCTTGTGAATGGCCTTTTATTGACAATCCTTTCAAGGCTGTGGTCATCCCTGTTGCTTGTGCACCTTTTTCTACCACACGTTTTCCTTCCACTCAACTTCTCATTAATATGCTTAGATATAGCACCCTGTGAATAGCCAGCTTCTTTAGCAATGACCTTTTGTGGGCCATCACTGTCAATGACTGTCTTCTGGACAACTGTCAAGTCAGCAGTCTTCCCCATGACTGTGTAGCCTACTGAACCAGGGACCATTTAAAGTCTTAGGAAAGCTTTGCAGGTGTTTTGTGTTGATTAGCTGATTAGAGTGTCACACCATGAGTCTAGAAGATTCAACTTTTTCACAATATTCTAAATTTCTGAGATCCTGACTTTTGGGTTTTCATTAGCTGTAAGCCATAATCATCAACATTAAAAGAAATAAACGCTTGGACTAGATCACCCTGTGTGTAATGGATCTATAGACGATACGAGCTTCATTTTTTTAATTAAATTACTGAAATTATGATTTCAATGGCATTTTACTTTATTGAGATGTACTTGATGTGCCAGGACAAGTGAGGAATCTCTCAATCGGGATCTTTCATCTTGCTAAAAATAAATTCCTTCCTGGTTCGTATAATATGGAGTCGTCTACTCGCTTACAGATCACATAGAGGCGTTCCACTCGAAGCCTACCTTTATGAGCAAGCATATTTCCATCATCCTCACGTGTGATATACAGTGACGACTTTGTAGCGAGCGATTAACGAATGACAGTACAAACGATCATCGCTCTATGTAATGAGCACATTTTTGGTTGATTCACAAAATCTTAAAGTTACAATAGTTATCTGTAAGACGTCTGCTGGTCTAATACAAGCCGTAGAAATAAAAATAAAAAATTAAACAAAATTTCCATGTGAGACACTTGCACAGCATGCATTTGGAGACTTTCCCAAAAATGTTCTTTCATTTTTATGCAGACATTTATTAATAGCGTGACTTCCTGCGATTGTGATTCACAAAAATGCAAGTTGGAAAGTAAAGACCCAGGTCATAGGAAGTTGTGTCACTGCTGCTCGTGTTATTTAGCTGGGAACCTGTCGCCATGAAAATGCAACCTACAGGCAGCATGTTATGGAGCCGAAGGTCCTTAACTTCGAAGCCCAGAATAAGCAAGAATTTAAGTGAATAAATTACAAGTTACTTATTTTTGTCACATCACATAAAACTATATAGAGCAGGAGGAGCTGAACAGCTTGATATAACCTGCTGCCTGCAGCTCAAACACCATGTTCAATGTGACAGGTTCCCTTTAAAGGGGTGGTACAATGTAGACTTCCCTTGTCCCTCTCTCCTTCTATGGCTCAGGGTCCTATCCCATCAGGTCAGGGTCTCTTGGACATCCATGTATTACATGGAGGACATATGTGATCCTGCAGAAGAAACAGGTGGTCGGGTGTACAAATACATCACACGCAGTGCATGACGTCATCGTGTGCACGTGTCTCAATATGGAAGCCAGTAAGCAATCTGCTGCAGGGGTTAAGGAGATGGCCGGGATGTCAAGATCCTCAAATCAAATGCAATATTGTGAGAGATTTGCTTTACTGCATACAGCAACCTCAACTTAATGGGGTTGTCTCCTCTCGACAGCCTCTTTTTGAAAGGATGCCCAGCCAGCGATCGACTGATCGCCACAGGTCCAACTTTTAGAACCCACCTCTATGTGGTTGCTGCAGGGAAAATGTGGTATTACATGCTGGCCATTGACATGGACAGTCATTCTGATGATATAATGACTACCCCATGCCCCTGAGTGCTGCTAGTTTGGCAACTGCTCTGTCTCTCATCCAATTTTTTATTTTTTGTTTATAATAATAGTATTCTCTTTTCTTCTAGGATCAAAAAAACCTTCTATCCTGATATCCCAAATCCAGGAGACAGTAAAGCTCTGCAGTTCCCGAAGAACGTCTCTGAGGTAATGTGATCAGAATTGACCATCATAATCATCCTTTCCATAGAAGTCCACCCCGTAACTTAGAAGATACATTATAAGCTTCCAATACCCGTCTCCACTTCCGAGCAAAGTCTACGTAGTGTGTAAATAGCAAGTGGCAAAATGGTTTACCTGGTATCCCCCATACTTATGGTGACACAGAGAAAGATATGGTCACTGGTAAAGCCCTTAGGGTTAGGAATGCAAGGTAACCAACATTACACTACTAACTAAAACAGGATGTCCTCAGCTGGAGCGCCATAGAAAATCATTAATATGTGACAGCTGCCTTTGTTTATTAAGTAATTCTAGGGAATGTGTGTTCTGCTTCTTCCAAGAAAAATTATCTTTGTGGTAGCGAATAAGTGCTATTTTTGTTTTCCCCAATGTCATTGGGGGAGGGGGGAATTTAACCTGTTTGTTAATTCAAAAAGATATATATACGGTATATATTTTCCAAAAGCAAAACAGAAATTTCTAACGTATCTTTTTATTTTTAGGGAAGCAAAGCCATAAAGACTCTGGAGATGAACCGGTGCACCCCCAGCAGTGTCGAAGTGGTAGAACCATTTCCGAAAATCCTAGACACAGAGCTTAGTTCCCCATTGGAAGACTGTGATCAGATTCTGGAGGACGGCTCAGAGACTGGGGAGGATAATCACGCTGGTATTATATATACCCAGGCCACCACTCATGAAGATACTTCCAACCCAATGCTGAATGGGTCTGCCTCACCATCTGTGGTGTATATCGACGTCCAGTCCATGTACCAGCCGCAGGCCAGTTCAGAAGATGAACCAGATGTCGACTTAGTGGATGGCGCCGGATATAAACCACAAATGCAGTTGCCTATTGGTGCTGTGAACATGGACAACCAGGCTTCTACAGAAGATGACCTTGCGGCATCTTCAGGTTACAGACCTCAGGGACAAATCGATACCTGGACCCCTGATTCTCCAGGTTCTCCTTCATCTATTGGAAGTGAAAATGCTTCTTTTGGGAGCCCTTGCTCTGTGAACTCCAGACATTTCCTGATCCCTCCAGCGGACAATAAAGACTCTATCAGACCAACCCACGTTGGCTGGTCAATATCTTCACTGTTTCAAGCCAAGCAAGATGAATGAGTGCAAGTAGACCAATATCCTACGGCACCACCTTGCATGCCCCTCCAGCTGCTCATTAATGAAGACATTCATAGCTGGCATCCATTGACTTGGGGAGTAGAATGCGGTCTTCTTTTCTTACGGCATTAGTATCAATGCAATCATTGGTTCATTCTCTTAAAGGGCAAAAGACTGATTTTAAGGGATTTACCAGGTCATGGAGAATGTGCAAAAATTTTAACTTGTGTAGATGCTGCATATGTCCCTTCATAAGAAAAGCCACCAGGCTAGTATTGGCTATGGCAGTCCGATGCCGCATGGTGTTGTTCCATGACTGTAATGGCTAAGTGGAAGCAAATGTGCACATCAGTCATTTTTGGTGATGACAGTGGAGTATACATTGTCACGTCAAGCTTCCCGGAGTCTATGGTTCTTATAACTGGTGTTGCTGGACTGTTAAATCTGGTGGTTGACACAATATCCTGGTAGAACCATGCACTATGTGGTCCAGTCACATCCATGGTCCAGTCTTCTTCGTGTATGGAGTAATGATGGACCCGTGGTGGGATTGTCTATGTGCTGGAACTGCGTGTGTAGTAATAAAATAGAAATGTATATATTTTATTATTGCACAAAAAAAGATTTGAAGGGCCAAACAAGATGGTGGTTTATTGATTTCCGAATGATCAGCCACCTGAAAACAAGAATTATAATAGAGTGGAAATAATCTTGGTTGGCCGGGACTGTGGCAGCTTGGCAATTGGAATAATTTTTTTTTTTTTTTTATTTCAAACCTGTTACGTCCAGATCAAAATTTCAGATGGTCACATGTTTCTAGAAGGGTTAGAACCACTAATTAACCCCAATAAAAAAGGGTTTAAACTACATTCAGGTCTTCAAGAAAGTGGCCGTCTTCTTAATGTGATGTTGTATGTAGCTGTCAATCCAAAATTGTGAATTTTTTTTATTTTATTTTTTCTACAAGATTTTCTCATCTTTTAGTGAAAATGTATCCGCACTTCCTGATTTTGTCAGGAGGTTTATGAATGTATTGTGTGTTTTTACTTTTAGTGAGGACACTACTTATTTTTAGGGAATTTATTTTGTGTTTTTGTCATTTCTGATACTTTCTCTTTCCCAGTGAACCAGTTGTACTAGGCTCTATTCACACTTGCGTTATACAGATTCTGCTGGAGCATCAGTATTTTTGATGAGCATACACTTAGGGCTCATGCACCCGAACGTATTTTCCTTAAGTGTCCGTTCTGTTTTTTTTTTGTATTTTTTGCGGACCAAAGTTTTTTGTATGTCTGCATTTCCGTTCTGCAAAAAAATAGACCATGTCCTATTATTGTCTGCATTATGGACAAGGATAGGACTGTTCTATTAGTGTCCAGCTGTTCCGTTCCGCAAAATACAGAATGCACACTGATGTCATCGTGTGCATGAGCCCTTAGTCTGCTGTCAAGAATTTAAGGACCCCGACAAACTTTACAGACCCTGATATAAGTCAGTGGGATCCATCCGGATCTGTAGGAATCTTGCATACCTTGTGTGTTCAGAACCTTGGCAGGGAATGTGAATGAATACCTGTGAACGCTTTTGCTTTGTAGAGGTCATTTTGCATTAGATTCAGTTTATTTTTTTTTATTTTTTTTCTAGCTTGTAGACTCAAATGGTCCACATTTTACATTTGGGAAGATTTAGCAACCTTGACATTGTGTTCTCCGGTGTAAGGTTTATTGCAGGATTTCTAACTGTCCAGGAAGCTACCACGGACCATAAGTTATAGTCCATGATAGCGGAATCCATAACGGAATTCTTAGATATCTCGAACCTTGTACGCCGAACTTGAAAACACAAGTTCGCTCAACACTGTTGGCTACTCATTCTAATGGGCGCCATGTAACACTACATTTACCCTGAGGATAGTAGTACACAGGAAGGCAGATTACTGGTGATGATCACATAGGCTTCAGTCTTAGAGGTTCTGTCATGAAGAGAGATCCAAGTAACACTAGCCCCATTGGGAAGTTTAATCGTGTAGAGGTCCACATTCTAGTCCATAGATCAGTGTTATATTAGGTTGTGCCTTTAGATTTGGCTTGACCGGCCGTTGGCTATATCGGCTTCCAAATTGCAAAATGTTTTTGTGATTTTTCACAGTTTGCACTGTGTAGCTCTAGTTTGTGTTAATTGGTAATGACATGACTGCAGGATGTGGTAAAGCTGGAGATTTGCAGGGCCTCTGCCATAACTTGATTACTCGGGGTACAGGTGGTGGGGTGGCTGTACTGCTGTGGGGCCAATCAACTGTTTATGGTCAAGAAATCACAAATGGCTGGATACCGGAGTTGAATGGATTTCTATGTATTCTTGCTTGGACATTGGCCTACTTTAGAGAATAAGAGGAGATAAGGGGTCCCAAAATTGTGACCATTTACCTGAATTTTCTGAAGGCCAACAGTCCTAGTGTTGTCCAGTCACTGTTTCCTCTAAAAAAAAAATGGCTTAGATAAAGGGAAGACTTGCACGTCCAAAGCATGATTTTTTTTTGGGCATTAAGCTGTAGTGTTGTAGCTTCAGCGGCCATTGATATCGCTCCAGGTTTGGTCATGTAACAACTACGACCAAAGCTACCATATAGCTGATCCTCCAATGGCCGTGGCGGTCTGCAATGGCCGTGGCGGTCTGCAATCTACACACTACTCATTTATAGATGTAGGATTTGTCTATAGAAATCCATGTACATATCCCATCCATACGGGGAAAATTCTAAAACCTGCCACTTCTATTTTCTTTTCGATATGAACATATGTCCACCTTCACAGTCCTATGATGCATCTAAAATAAAAAAATAAAAATGTTGTAACTTTGCAAATTTTAATGACAAATGTTCTGCCATTTTGTGTCTACAGCTTTAATGCAGACCGATGTGTCTCCATGGTCACAGACTACAACCTGTGTAGTCTGCATATATATATTCCCGTAGTAAGTAACATATGATTTCAGTACTACACAAGGCTTGTTTGTAGTTTTAACAAAGACTATTTGTAAAATTGCTTCATTTTTTATTTTAGATGCTTTCGAACAACCATCTAAAATTTTGCTTGTGAAGGTGGGCACGATCGTGCATTTTTATTTATTTTATTTATTTTTTTACATGCAATTTTGGCTCGGAGTCTGACATTTCCTGGGAATTAGCGGGTGTTGCACTTTAGGGCGGTGAAGCTACTTTACTCAGAAAAGATTTTGATATCTCTAAAAAAAAATAAAAAACTCTTCTTGCTCTCCTCCTATTGAAATTTATGAGACTGTTATGATCATCCAAATTTAAAAGGATTGTCCAGGACTAGAAAAAGCTATTTTCCAGAAGTGGCCACGTCTGCTTTTGCTGCTTAGTTTCATACACTTAATTGGTACAGACAGGACCCATAGACGAGAGAGATGCTCTTTATGGATAAAACTAGACCTCTTTTTCTAATCTTGAACAACCCCCTTTAACTCCAGAGCGTTCCATGGAAGCTTCTTCGTGACCTGTCAGAATGTTTTATAGGTCAACATTCCCTTTAATCTAGTAGAAGTTCTCACTCTTTCCCATCTGCCCTCTTATTTTCTAAATTTTTTATTTTTTTTTAAATCGTTGATAAAATTGTTTTTATTTTTAGATAGAAGTATTATTTTTATATTCTGCAGATACTTAGTATTTAGTGATTTTTTTTTTTTTATCTACTGATTTTTATTTTATTTTTTTGTGGCCTTGCACTGTAACTAAGTTTTATATAGTTATCAATGTAAAATTAATCACAGCATTAGAGATTTTTACAATTTTTATATTTTGCATCTTTTTGCTGTTTTATCCAATTTATATTTGTTGATTTTTCACTACTAACCTGTTTTAATGTTTTGGATTTTTTTTATTTTTTATTTGTGCTAGTCAGAGTTATTTAAAGGGGTTATTCAGGTATACTCATAAAAGGTGCAATCTGCCCCCTCATCCATCTTACACCCTAGCTCAGGGGTAGGCAACCTCTGGCACTCCGGCTGTTGTGAAACGACAACTCCCAGCATGAATACTTGCTTTGCACTTCAAAGAACTCTCACAAATGAATGGAGCATGCTGCAAATTGTAGCTTCACAACAGATGGAGTGCCGAAGGTTGCCGACCCCTGCTCTAGCCAATAGCTGCAAAGACAAAGTTGGGCTAGATAGAATTTAGCTTCTTATTGGTTCTTCAGTGCGTGCTGAGATTTCTGCTGCGGGAGAGGCAGGGAGATCTGGTTTGTTCATGGCAGCTAAAAAAGATCCAATGTTGGCAAATATTTTTTTCCATGTAGACAGTTTTTGTTTTACCACAGCTGTGGTGGTGAAAGTACGGTAGCCACTTATCTGCATGCTCCTAGGCTGGATTACTGTATGATCTTCGCAGATTTTGCTACGGTCTAGTATTTGTCAGTGTTCCGGGTTTCTGGTTGCATTGTGTTGCAAATGCTACATATCAGGAATAAATGTTACACTACTTTATGCAAAACAGCAGTAATTATAATGAATTATAATCTATGCATGTATAACGGCCATATGGGTGGGCATAAGTAAAACAGTGATAGGTAGGCATCCTATAATATACATTACTACAGGGGAAATAACACTAGCAATATTTTACATTGGTGCAGCCTCAGAGCAAATTCTAAAAGAAGGTTCTAGTAATGAAAAGGTGTTTTTTTTGTTGTTTATTTTTCTGAAAGGACAGAACTTCATTACGTTGGGTATGAATATGCGCTTACTGTAGGCTCATCCGGTGAGGTTGGACCTGTGTTACCCCAAAGATAAGTCAGTGCCTGGACTAAAATATAAACTAGTGCTTCCAGTACAATCTAGTTGGGTGAACTGATTTTTGAAACCTGGATTTTTATTGCTTCCAAAATAAATAAATAAAATGCAATGTAAATGTTCTAATTTTGTGTGCAGATCCTGTTCAGACCTATGTGTCTCCATGGTAACAGACTACAAACCCTTATGTAGTCTGATCCTGTCTTTCATCCCCTCATCCATCTGTCCCTTACATCTTACTAACCTCGGAAAGTTATGTTAGCCATTAGAGGACAGATAAAAAGGCAGCATGACTACAGCATCAGACTACAAACATTTTGTAGTCTGTTACCATGGAGATGCAAAGGATGGTAGATAATTCTTTATTGAATACATCCATGCCAACACCTAGGAGTGTAATATGGAAGGGAATTTATAGGCTGGAACCGCTCATCTTGCCATCTTTCTGTCCCTTACATCTTACATACTTAGGAAAGGGATGTTAGCTATTTGAATACTGATAAAAGGCAGTTTTGACTACAGGATCAGACTACACACGGTTTGTAGTCTGTTACCATGGAGATGCATTTTGTATATACACAAAAGGATAGGTTGTTATGGAATGCATCCATGCCAACGCCTAGAAGTGTAATATAGAAGGGGCTTTATAGGAAGGAAGCTCACAACCTATTTTACATCAATTTTGCAGTTTGTGAATGACTCTAGTAACTCTGTTTACGGTCACAACATTTACATATACTCTACATCGGTCGTCCAACATTTAGCCCTCGTGCAGATGTTTTCTATTTGTATATTGGTGGGGAGGCCGCCGTCTGGCTCCAAGGTATTTGCCCCCTTGATATATACACAAGGGATTAGAGCAAAGTCCCAAGATTGAGTTTACTAGATGATTATATCATGACATGTCTGAAGTAAATGCACTTTCTAGACCAATGGTCACCAACTTAAGACTCTCCAGCTGTTGCAAAACTACAAATCCAACAGCTTTGAGTGCATGCTGGGAGTCGTAGGTTTTGATGAAAACTGCAGAGCCACTGGTCTAGACTATGAAATGTGGCAGGCTGTTCCTGATGGGCATTGCACTGACTTGGCCTCTGCTGGGCCACAGCTCCCTCAGGTGCAGACAGGGTCACAGGTTTATAATGACAGTCAGAATAACCAGTATTGTGTGTGTATATAGTAGAATATATAAAAAGATGTAACATTTTTGCTTGGATTCTGACATTTGCATGTTATTATCACCTCTGTGAATGACACTAACCCCTCAGTGCACCAGTCTTCTACAATCTCCCCAAAAAAAACTGATTTTGTTTTTTTTCTTTTTCTGCACAAACAGCGCCACCCTTGCTCAAAGGCTTTATCTGGTATTGCAAGCATTCACTATAATAGGGTTGAGCTGCAATACCAGACACTGGCAAGAGTGGCACTGTTGGGAAGGGAAGGAAGCATACCGTCTTTAAGAGTAGACGATGTCTTTAAGGAATAAATGCTGATGACTGTTCCTTTTTGGAAACAAGTTCTAAAGTGAGCTGTGTGTGGGACCAGGTCTGTAGAATGACACTGGAAGCGCCTGCTGTGGGGTCAGAGGTGTAAGTGGAAGCTTCAATGCCGAATATGTATCTGAGCCCAGCATGGGCACCAGGGCCCGGGAGCAACTACGACCTCCGCACCCTCTATTGCTACCTGTGTGGGGTTTTGCCTGTATATAATATTTTATATGGAAGTAAAGTTCCGGGCATTTCATACCCAGAATCCTCTGGGGTTCTGCCGTAGCTGTATAGGGGACGCTTCATATTTTTATTTTTGTAATATCTCCGTAGTAGGTTCAGTAGAAGTATGATTTTCCTAAGCGACATCTACGTCAGACCCTCATGATCGACACTGCCAGAATTTTTGTGATTGCTCCATTGTATCCATGTGTGTAATGCTTTAAGTAAGCGAATCGCTGTACTGTGCAAGCAATGCCTGCGCCGCGTAATCATCACTCTGGTCAAATAAGCTACAACAGTATTTTAGTTTTTTCTTTGGATGATGTAAGTTTTTGATGCTGCTTTTTATTTGAGTCAAATCATAATTTGAGCTTTTGGGTTTTGTAAAAAAATAAAATAAAATCTGAGTTGCAACCAGTTTTTTTTTCTTTTGTCCTTAAATTTATTTTTGGGTTCAGCAACAGGTTTTCTAATATCCTGCAGCTGGGCCTGTAGATCCTGCAAACTCGTAGGCTGCTGAAGCTGGTGTTCCATCTGGTCCCATAAATGCTGGATTGTTGATAAGTCTGGTGACCGGCAGCCGAGGAAGTGCTGTAATCTGGAGGAGACGTTCCTGGGAAACCCTCGCTGTGTGCGGGCGAGCATCATCCTGCTGAACAATGCCAGTTGGAAGCCCTACATGAGAGGCGCACACTGGCGGCAGGATGTCCTGCACATATCGCTGAGCTGTTAGTGTCCATCGTATTACTGCTAGGGGTGACCGACTGTCGTATGCGATGGCCAAAGATCATCACCAGCAGGGGGCAGTGTGTCACTCCATACTCAATCCCGACCGTCATCTGATCCCAAACCTGGATTCATCACTAAAGACAATACGTTTCCAGTCCGTCGCATGTCCAAGTTTCTTGGTCACACCACTGCAAACGAAGGAGGTAGTGGCTGACTGTCAATTGCAGGACGCGTAATGGGCTATGTGATAGCAAATTTTCTTCTGGGTCTTAACAGAGACAGGTGTGTAATCAAGAGGCCACCTGTGTTTGGACGGTGGGCAATAAACCTGGGAGGTGCTCGTCAGTGGGTCAAACAATCCTCTCTACTGGTGATCTGGCTGGAGCTCGTTCACCATGTGTGCATTCCCCTTGTGTAACCACTAATCCCAACACCTCCTAACAGATGGGCTAGATGGCAGACAGATCATTGAAAAAAATAAAATAAAAATTTAATTCAGTGATGCGCCCCCTCTCAAAGTCTGTCAACTGGGCAAAATGTCTTCAAGTGTGTTGTAGAGGCTTGACTAGCCATCAACAATGTATCACCGACAGGTACACTGCCCAAAAGTAGCCTCTGAGAGCCTTTTTACATGGGGCAGAGGGGGAAGCACTTTTGCACTCTCCTGTCTCAGACATTTGTTTATGATCATTTACATATGTGACTGAGACTTAACTGTAGGATGACATTTCTATCTGGGAGCGGTGTTTATTTTTGTCAATGCCACCTATCTTGGTTTGGCTAATATCCATTATTTATGTTGCAAGGCCTGGAAATTGATTGCAGAATTCTACATACTTTCCCTAGGCGGCACTACAGAGACTACTTTCTTTCTCCTGGAAAAGTGCTAATCTGCATATCTATTTTCCCAGGATGCATTGCATGGCCTTTAAAGCTCCCTACTCCACAATTAGAAAGGGTCCCTGTACCCCCCCATGTATGAGGAAACTGGAAAAGCTGAAGAAAACATGCAGACTTCATGCAAATGTTGACGGTTACACTCAGGACCCAGTGCTGCTGGTAACACTACTAACCACTGAGCCTCACCTCCAGGCTTTAAGTGCTGCGAGCTCTGAAGACTAAAGTTTTGGTAATTCTACTGACCGCCTTATTTAGGTCAATGTCAGGCAGGCTCTCACTACTCAGCAAGTCACAGACTGCAGCCAATCAGGTTCCTTCTGTTTTTGGTTTGTGGGCACATACAGTGCTGGACCGGGGTGCCTAGGGCCCACCAGAGGAACTGGTTCTGGGAACCCACCCTATAGCTATGTGGAAATATTATGGTACATCGACATGGGACATAACTGCTGCAGGATTGTGACCCATAAATCTGTGGTGGTAAATCCACAGTGTTCATATAGCAGCAAAGTGGATATGATTTTGAGAAATCTCATCTAAGTGGCTTTGAATAAAATTTACAGCACAAAATCTGCAAAGATTTTAAATCGGGGACATGAGTTTGGACGGATTTTGCTGCACTTTTACATTGGCAATGGACGTAACCTCACCTTTTCTTTTTTTGTGCACACAGTAACATTGCACCAAACAGAAATGAAGGTGGCCCCCAACACTACACTGGGTTCCCCTGGGAGTGTCGAAGTGTCACCAGACTCGCCATGTGTTGCTGCTTCTCGGAAGGGATGATAAGACGTGGTGCACCCCAACGGGAAATTAGTCCAGAGAGTCAGGGACTGCAGTAAACCGGTGTGCTTCTTTACTGGAGGAACTCAAGTGCAAAACAATACAGGCAGTGCACTGAGCTGGTTTCTCCAGTCTCCTCCCTGGCAGAAGAAGGTTCTGTGCTGAGGAAAGGCCTGAGCCACCTGTCCCTCTCTATTCAAAGGCTGGTACTCTGGGGCTGGTGGCACAAGGTATCTGGCTCAGTCGTCTGGCTGGCTCCCTGGCCAAAGGGCTGGTGACCCAGGATCTGTGACTCAGTACCCACATCTCGGCGTCTTGTTCTGGTCACTCATAAAGTCTCGCAGAGTCTCTCCTACTGAACACTGGTCCCTATCTTCAGACAACTAGGGGCTCTAACTGCTCTGCTTTTATACAGTTACTAACTGAACTAGAACAGTCTAGTGGGAGGGGTGGAGAAGCACAGCCTAACCAAAACAATGTTGCATCTCCAGTCTGCCATAGACTTGTATTGAGCTTCAATGAGAATGACAGCAGTTTTCAGAGATAAACAATAGTCTAGAGCTAAACCAGGTGGTCAAAGGGTCAATATTTTAAAGGGTTTTTCTCACCTTAAATATGTAATATAGCTAGGATATTCCACTAATGTCTGCTAGGTGCCTGTTTCTCAAAGTGAACAACGGTGCACTGCGCATGCACAGCCACGGCCACCCTCCATTAATTTCTATGGGAGTGCCAAAAACAGCGGTCGAGTTCCACCACGCCGCAGGCAGGATGCAGATAGAAGCCGGTCCCCAATACGACCAGCCGAACAGCCTGAAACAAGTGGCCTTCGTATAAATGATGGGACTGAGCTGAGAACTGCTGGAGAATACCAACCCAGGACTGATCCATCTACCCTGGAAGAAACAACACCAGGTCCCAGCACCGGAGAGCCGCTAAATATCCTGCAAGCATCCAGAGACCGAAGCAGATCACCTAAGCGAACATCTGAGAGGCTGGAGGAACCAGCACCAAGCACCAGCCAAGTGGTTCCCAACATACAGCCAACTGCACAGGCTACAAACAACAGGCCTGTGCGAGGAACGCGTCTGCGAGGCCGGAGAGCCAGGCAGATTCAGAGACTCCCATCTAGAAACTTCACTGATAATGAAGACCTCCAGTCCTGCACCATCTGCATGGAGGACTCTGAGATTGGAGAGCAAGTCACCGTTCTGCCATGTTCCCACGTATTCCACCTGCCTTGCATTGCATGCTGGATTCGGGCAAATCCACACTGCCCCCTGTGCCACGTCCGCTGCTTTTAATGAAATGGATGAAGGAGGATGTAGGTGGTGCAGAAGACACAGGTAAGTCCAGTGTCACTCCATATAGTAAAGTAAGTGAGGATACAGTGAGGTCTGATTATGTTTTGTTTTGTCTCCAGTACCATCTAGTTTTATACTTCTCCTTCATCATGGAAGCCAAAAAATCTGCACCAATATACTCAAAGATCACCCAGATGACAGATGACCTCCGAAGAGTTCCACCTTGGATGCTTCACATTCATCCTCTGCTGGATTCTACTGACCATCACTGACCATCGGAGAAAACAAAGAAGTGTCCTCTGGAGAGTCTCCCCCTCAACATCATGGGCAGCACGGTGGCTCAGTGATTAGCACTGGTGCCTTGCAGCGCTTCATCCCTGGGTGCCAATCCAACCAAAGACTACGTCTGCATGGAGTTTGTATGTTCTCCCCGTGTCTGCGTGGGTTTCCTCCGGGTTCTCCGGTTTCCTCCGGGTTCTCCGGTTTCCTCCCACACTCCAAAAATATACTGATAGGTTAATTGGCTTTCTACTAAATTGACTCTATTCATGTATTTTAAATAAAAATTATAAAATTCACATAAAATGTCCTGTCTTTTTTTTTTTTTGGGGGGGGGGGGGTGGCGGGGGGTGTTAAGGGCTTTGTTTACACAAGTGGTGTTAGGTTTCCTCTGTCATAGCCATTCCTATTATTATCCTTGCAATCTGCTGCTCTAAAGGGGGTAAAAAATATCCGTTTTGAATACCTTGAGGGGTGTAGTTTCTTAGATGGGGTCACTTTTATCGAGTTTCTACTCTAGGGGTGCATCAGGGGGGCTTCAAATGGGACATAGTGTAAATAAACCAGTACAGCAAAATCTGCCTTCCAAAAACCATATGGTGCACCTTTCCCTCTACGCCCCGCTGTGTGGCCGTACAGTAGTTTACGGCCACATATGGGGTGTTTCTGTAAACGGCAGAGTCAGGGCAATAAAGATACAGTCTTGTTTGGCTGTTAACCCTTGCTTTGTTAGTGGAAAAAATGGGTTACAATGGAAAATTTGGCAAAAAAATGAAATTTTCAAATTTCATCCCCATTTGCCAATAACTCTTGTGCAACACCTAAAGGGTTAACAAAGTTAGTAAAATCAGTTTTGAATACCTTGAGGGTGTAGATTCTAGAATAGGGTTGGGTGGTTTCTATTATATAAGCCTCACAAAGTGACTTCAGACCTGAACTGGTCCCTAAAAATTGGGTTTTTGAAAATTTCTGAAAAATTTCAAGATTTGCTTCCAAACTTCTAAGCCTTATAACATCCCCAAAATATAAAATATAATTCCCAAAATAATTCAAACATGAAGTAGACATATGGGGAATGTAAAGTAATAACTATTTTTGTAGAGGTATTACTATGTATTATAGAAGTAGAGAAATTGAAACTTTGGTAAATTTGGTATTTTTTATAAATAAAAATGGTTTTTTTTCACTTCATTTTATCAGTGTCATGAAGTACAATATGTGACGGAAAAACAATCTCAGAATGGCCTGGATAAGTCAAAGCGTTCTTAAAGTGACGCTGGTCAGATTTGCAAAAAATGGCCTGGCCCTTAAGGTGAAATAAGGCTGTGTCCTTTAGGAGTTAAAGGGGTTGTTCGGATTTATCTTCACCCCTCCGGCCTCCCTAATATAAGTATTGGAGCATTTCATGCTCCAATGCTCTCCGTTACTCTGTGCTGAATCGCGCATGGCAAAGCCATTTTTTGGAGATCCAGTGACGAACCGGGTTCTCCATGGCAACTGCACGGCAGAGGCACTACTAGGTGGGCTTTAGCATTGCCCTAGCCTGTAATATGGCTAGGGCAGAGCTAAAGCCAGCCATCAGAGCCGGGAACACTGCTAGGCGGAAGCCTCCACCTAGCGGTGTGCCAATGTAAACAAACAAGCCCTTGCCCTGCGCGATACAGCACCGGGAACGGGAGAGCATCGGAGCATGAAATGCTCCAAGACTTATGTCATGGGTATCGGAGGGGTGAAGATGGGGATATATTTAAAAAAACACATCTATTATAAAGGTTTTTGCTCCATTATCTTGTTTAGTAACATTAACATTGCAAAAAAATATAAACTTTTCCCATAAAAGAAAAGCTGCAAAGTCAAAGTTTCATTTTTCTGCCCTAACTTTAAAAAAAAAAATATTTTTTAGGTGTAATGTCAGTAGGTAGGGACGGACAGTGAGCCCTAACAAGAACCCCTTCCGCTTCCCCTACTTACTTGCAGTGCAACATCTAAGAAGTAATTCCACAACTGGTCGACGTTCTCTACACTAAGGTATGAGGCAAACAACACTAAGGGACAAAAGCAGGGCACAGAGACTGAGTCGTACTGAAGTGGGCCATAACCAGGAGGACATCAACGTACCAAATTGAGAGTCACAGGGTAGTCAAATAGCCAAGTCCAGATCAGAACCAGATGGGAAACTCAGTAGAGCATAGCATTCTGTTGCTATGGTCGCTGATGCATTACCAGGGTACGTGGCTTGGCAGTGTCTCTCTCAGCGCTGTAGTGCCAAAGCTGAAGATCTCGCCGCCGGAGCCCATAAAGGTAAGTTTGTGGCAGTATGTATCTGCCGGGAACTGAATCCCAGTCTTTCCGTATAGCAGCAGACTTACCACGACACTATAGAACATCCGTATTGTAAGGATAGAATTTTCTGTGCCTTAAATGCTTCTAAATAATATTAAAGGAAATCTCCGGTTACATGAAATTATTAGATTGGTGGGTGTCCTACCACTTGAGGTCTGAAATACACACAGCCGATAAATGTATTTCTTCTGGAAATAGCTGAGCACTGTGAAATAAATGTTATCGGTTGCAGAGTGCATGTGTGGATCCAGCTACTGTCTGCTATGTCCATTACACAGAACACAAAACACTGCCTTGAAGCAGTAAATCACTGCTGACCTTCCGTCCACAGGGCAGTACAGACGAGGTCTAAACTGCCTGACATGTCAACGTCAGTAGGCCGGAGACCGGCAAGGATTCAGCATAACATGACTGCTGGGGAGGGCAATGAAAGGGGCCTTTTTTGTTAGTGGAGGTCTATGGATATGTTGCAGCTTGTGTGATGGGTTTTGACTACAAAACAAAAGTCTGATCCCTGAACACCCCTTTAAGTTCTGTAATGTTAAACCATACCTCCCAACCTTGTAAACAAAGAGGGACACACTGTGCGCCGCAGCAAATGTTTTCTGCACTAGGCCACGCCTCTAACTCCGCCCAAAACATAACTACAGAAACAGAACAGACCAAAGGTGTGGAGAGCCGGCAGGAATGATGAGGCAGGGAGCCTATGCCGGCAATGGCTCTCTGCTGCATTATGGCAACTGTCTCTGTATCCTATGGACACAGTGACAGCTGCCAGAAAGCAGGACATAGCTCCCCTGTATCAGGACATCGGGACAGCCACTGTAATCCAGGACTGTCCCGCCAGATCCGGGACGGTTGGGAGGTATGGTATAATAGATGCAGTGTGTACAGGTATATAGTATATACAGCAGTGTACTGATATGTGAGGTACGAGATATAATAGATGCAGTGTGTACAGGTATATAGTATATACAGCAGTGTACTGATATGTGAGTTACGAGGTATAATAGATGCAGTGTGTACAGTGTTGTGCTTTTTCATAAGTGTAAAAAACATTTATCTAAATAGCCTAGTTATAGTGGATTTGATTTTATTTATATATATATATATATATATATATATATCTACCTACAAGAGGCCATATTGTTATATGTTATGTATTTTAAAGATGGCCGAGAGGAGTTCATGGGAAGGACACTATCAATCAGATTTCTTCTCATGGATGTACCAGTCTGAAAAGAGACCTTCTTCTCTCCTTATGGATTTATGGCTGAGATAAGGATACTCTCTCGGCGCAGCTGATGCTAATTACCTCTACAGTTTGGAATTTATAAAAGAGGCAGAAAACCTATAATATCTATATACCCATATAATCAACCTTAGTTTTGTATAAGAAAATCAATAAGACATATGTATCATCTTATATTGTTACGTATTATTAAGGACATTTATGTATCTGTCATCAAATATTTCTCAATAGGAACGCATATATTATTATTATATGATGAAAACAGTTTACGTATGGATTTTGTTAAGGAGTATATGTAAAGATGTGGTATTTTAATTAACCATCAATCACCCATTGGTATAGCAGAGGAGGCATAGATATCTCTGTGAGAAAACAAGGCTCATTATATTGTTATCAATCCGATAAATTTAACAATGTGAGAAACATTCAAAGGGCGCCTAAAAGTCTGTGCTTAATTGGGAGAAGTGTCAGAATTATTCTCTCTAGCTTTGATTTAGGTTCCAGAGGTCATGTGTATAGAATGTGAGATAAAGTCATACTTGGATATTTAACCCTTAATAGAATGATACTAATAGCTTAGGTAATAGTGTTACCTAGGGGTAAATGATTAACATCACACCAACAGCATAATTGCATTTTGGGGAATACAATGACATCACAGTTCTTATCATATGTACACGCCTAGCCGACAATGATTGGAAAACTCCAAGCTAGGAAGGTGTGTCTAACTGATAAGTTTGTGATCATAAACCACACACATATGAGGGAAAGGAACCACAAGAAGAAAAAAAGAGCAACAGGAAAAAGACAGGGGGAACCAGGAAAACACAGAGAAACAAAGAAAACCCATGAGAAAGATCCTAATGATCAGATCGTACCTTAGAGCTGACTTCCCTTAGTCTCTGCAGATCATTTGCATTCTCGGTAATGTGTAACTTTATTTTGTGTAGTATTGATATAAATTTATCATCCTGATATTTAGCAAACTCACCGCTGTTGGCGGATGTATAGTTGTTAAAAGTGCTACATCAATATTGTCACTATTCAGTAACGATGCATATTACTGAATAAAAGACCTAAATATTAATTTCAGAGGTAACTCTCTGATTAGAATAATTTTATTCCATAGTCAATACCAGGCTTGATAATTTATATTGCTACCCCATTATCCGAGATTTGTCATAGTTTGTGCAGAGCAAGGATTCGTATCTTTTATTAACGTTATTGAGTTTCTATATCTCAAAAGTGTGGTCAGGACGTTATATTACATCTTATGTCTGAGAGGTAATGTGTATGCGCTGGTATTTGTATTAGTGCCATCTAGTGATGAGTTTTGGGTACTACATATTACTGTGTGTTATTGCATATCATTGAACTTTACATTGATTAATCTTTGACTGTATTTTAGGTTATTGTATAATAAATCATTTATATTTTGGCATAGATGCTTGTACCTTGTTTTACTGATTGCACAATATAATTAAATAACTGATTGAACTCGATTTGAGGTCTTATATATGTCCTCCTCGAGGATCAATAATTATTAGATTTTTTTTTCTTTGATCCTATCTTTTATATAAAGCCTTTTGCTTTATATCCCCGACAACAGATATATAGTATATACAACAGTGTACTGATATGTGAGGCATGAGGTATAATAGATGCAGTGTTTACAGGTATATAGTATATACAGCAATGTACTGATATGTGAGGTACAAGGTATAATAGATGCAGTGTGTAAAGATATATAGTACACAGTGTATAGCAGTGTACTGATATGTGAAGTATGAGCTGTAATTTATACCTCATATCTCACATATCAGTACTCTGCTGTATGTACTGGCCAGGAATGGGGAGTGGGAGGAGTTATGAATGGGACATGGGGACCCAATTTAGTTTCTTGCTATGGGGCCCAATAATTTCTATGTACACTACTGGTTTTTGGTCACCTTTCTTACTAACGCCCTCCTCGATTACTCAGTTTGGTGGAGTGTCCAGCTCTTGGAAGAGTCCTGGTTGGTCCAAACGTCTTTCATTTAAGAATTATGGAGGCCACTGTGCTCTTGAGAAGTTTCAGGGCAGCAGACATTTTTTGCCCCCGTCTCCAGATGTCTGCCTGCACACAATTCTGTCTCGGAGCTCTGCAGGCATTTCTTTCCTCCTCATGACTTGGTTTTTGCTCTGATCTTACATAGTCTATGTGCGGCCGAGCCCTATATCCCTGCTTATCTGTCCGATCTATAATGCCCGTGTATAATCCTCTTATTATATCTCTGCACTTACACATTCTCCCCATCTCCTTCATCTTCTTCACTATTACAGAGAAAAAAGACAATTATTCAGATATTTCTGATAATCACATCTCCTTCTTTTGTATAGAACACTCTCTGGTGTGTTCTCCGCTTGTGGAGAAGACAGAGGCTGCACATCTTTCTAGAAACTTACATTATGGTATCAAGTTCTGGGCACAAAGACATTTTTTTTTTGTATCTGTCTTTTCTACAAAAAAAAGAAAACTCCAGTCTCAATGTAGAGAATATATCATCCATAAAACGTGTCTCCAGGATGACCGTTCTATAGAAGATTATTATATTATAGCAGGAATACAGCGGGTTCTTGATAAATACCTGAATGCCGGCCAGGAGAACACAACTGCGGTTCTGAACCTGTTGGAGGAAGACATGAAAAATTATCTAGAACATTGGATCCATAGAAGATGACACCTATAGACCGGTAGTGTGGATTCTATAATGTCCGACACATAGGCTCCATTATAATACTACATGATATAAGACTATAGAGCAGGGGCCACCTCCTCAATATTCAGCAGGAGCCACCTTCTGAGGGCCAGAATAATGAGCAGCCACCATTCAGAAGTGGCTTAGTTGTGGCACACTGGGCATTACATTTTCTAGTATATAATTCCCACCTGAATCCTGCCTCACACCCCTAAGGGACCATTCACACTACGCTTTTGTCGTGAAAAGCTGCACTGAAATTCTGCCAAAATTATGCCGGCGGTTGCGTCTTTCTTCGGTAACAAATTTTCAATAGGTCTAGCACTTTGGAATTTAAAATAATACATAACTTTAATTTACATTAATAAAATAAAAAATAAAAAACACCATGGTGTCATCGGGGATCCCGCAGAGCCCCCTTTTTAGTGAGAACATTCCCCAGGATAAATAAATAAAAAAACTGACCAATGGAGTGGAAAGTAAACTTGACATATCACCGCCCCTCTCCTGCAGCTATCCGCATGGCTAGATGATTAGACACCATCTCAGATGGGGAAAACTTCTCATGTTAGTGTGCAAGTGCAAACAAATACTGGTCATATTAGGTGTACATCCATTGGCATAAGCAATAAAAATTGTAGTAAAAACCAGATTAGGCAAAGTATCACAAAAACCAACAACAAATAAATAAAAATAAATAAATTATCCACTGTTAAACCCTTTCTACCTCGGGCCAGTTTTCACCTTCCTGCCCAGCCCATTTTTTTGCAAATCCGACATGTGTGGTAATAATCCGTCTCACAAATGCATCGGTTTGCGTCCAGATTGCCGGATCCGACGGAACTGCCTGCCGGAATCCTCTACCGCAAGTGCGAAAGTAGCCTTAATCAATTTTTTCTTACAACACAGCAAGGGTCAACAGCAAACTAAACCTCAATATGCATTAGGGCTCATGCACATGACCGTTGTTGTTTTGCGGTCTATTTTTTACGGATCCGTTGTTCTGTATCTAATTTAAGTTCTCTTCCATTCCGTTAATGCACAAAACATATCCGTATGGTTTCCGTATTTGATCTGTTTTTTGAGCAATATGGGCTGGGCATAGCATTTCTACAGTATGGATCCACAAAATACGGATGACATACAGATGTGTTCCATGTGCGTATTTTTTGCATACCCATTGACTTGAATGGGGCCACGGACCGTGATTTGCGGACAATAATAGAACATGCACTACTTTTTTTCAGAACGGCCATGCGGACAAACAGAAACGGAATGCACACGGAGTAACTTCCGTATTTTCTACAGCCCTATTAAAATGAAAGGTTCTGCATACGGTCCGCAAAAAAATGGAACGGAAGCGTAAAGAAAATACATTCGTATGCGTGAGCTCTATGGGCACGTGGCAGTGGTCAGAAGGAAAGGAGCGCTATATGGATTTTGAAGGCAGATTTCGCTAGAATGGTTTTTAGGCACCATTTTGTATTTGAAGAGACCCTGACGCACCCCTACAGTGGAAACCCCTCAAAAAGTGACCCCATTTTGGAAACTACACCCTTCAAAGAATGTATAAAGGGGGTACTGAGCACTTTGACCCCTTAAGCGTTTTAAGCAATTTGAAAGCACTTGGCTGTGAAAATGAAAAGTTTCATTTTTTCCAATATAATGTTGCTTTAGCCCCAAATTTTTAATTTTCACAAGGGGTAACAGGAGAAAAAGCACCTAAAATTTGTTACCCATTTTCTCCTGAATACGGCAATACCCCATATGTGGTGGTAAACTGCTGTGGGGGCACATGGCAGGATTCAGAACAGAAGGAGCACCTTATGGCTTTTGCAGCGCAGATTTTAATGGATTGGTTTGTGGGCGCAATTGGTTTTTATTTTTTGAGTGATTGTCGTATGTGGGTACTCATTTTTTGCGTGATGAGGTGACCTTTTCATTGGTACCATTCTAGGGTACATAAGACTTTTTGATCTCTTGGTATTACACTTTTGGTGAGGCAAGATAAAAAAAATTTTTTTTTTTTTTTTTCAGTATTCTCCTGATATATCATATGATATTTTTATAGAGCAGATTATTACGGACGTGGCAATACCCAATATGTCTATTATTTTTATTTTTTTAAGTTTTACTCAGTAAATGCATTTTTGAACAGAACTAAATCTCGTTTTTGTGTTGCCATTTTCTGACTGCCCTATTTTTTTTTATTTTTCTGACGATTGTCTTAGGTAGGGTCTCATTTTTTGTGGGATGAGATGGCAGTTTGATTGGTACCATTTTGAGGTACTTAAAGGGAACCTGTCACCATGATTTTGCGCATAGAGCTGGGGACATGGGCTGCTAGATGGCCGCTAGCACATCTGCAGTACCCGGTCCTCATAGCTCCCGCGCCTTTATTGTGTTAAAAAACAGTTTTGATTGATATGCAAATTACCTGATATGAGTCCTGTATCCGGAGATGAGTCAAGCGGAAAGGAGCCCAGCACCGCCCCGCGTCCTCCGAATCTCCTCCTTGCTGGCTGACGTCACAGAGCTGGAGCGCCGAAATCTCGCGATGCGCGAGCTAGCGCATGCGTAGTTCGTTCCCTGTGCTGATGCCAGTACAGGGAATGAACATGATGCCGACACTGCGCATGGGCTAGCTCGCGCATCGCGAGATTTCGGCGCTCCAGCTCTGTGACGTCAGCCAGCAAGGAGGAGATTCAGGGGACGCGGGGCGGTGCTGGGCTCCTTTCCGCTTGACTCATCTCCGGATACAGGACTCATATCCGGTCATTTGCATATCAATCAAAACAGTTTTTTAACACAATAAAAGCGCAGAGAGCTATGGGACCTGGGTACTGCAGATGTGCTAGTGGCCATCTAGCAGCCCATGTCCCCAGCTCTATGCGCAAAATCATGGTGACAGGTTCCCTTTAAGACTTTTTGATCGCTTGGTATTACACTTTTTGTGAGGCAAGGTGACAAAAAATGGCTGTTTTGGCATAGTTAAAAAAAATATATATTTTTGCAGCATTCACCTAAGGGGGCTTATAAAGTGTAATTTTTCTTACCGTAATTTTCTTTCCTTTAGTCCAAAGCAGCAGCACCCACGGGGATTTCTAATCCTCCTGAAACATAGGACAGGGAGATTTTCAATGAATCAGTTAATCTCAGATCCTTTATTACTCCCTAGGTTAGAACCTCCTACTGTGCAATTCTAAGTAACCTAAAGAGAGACAATAAACCACTCCGGTCTGTTCCAAGAATTTTATTTTATTTTATTGGGCGGGTAAGTATGTGCTGCTGCTGCTTTGGACTAAAGGAAAGGTAATTTACGGTAAGAAAAATTACACTTTCCTTGTCGTCCTTCAGCAGCAGCACCCACAGGGATTTAGCAATTAATCCTAAAGAAAGGGCTCCCATTATACCGCTGACTCTATTACCGCTCTGCAAAAAGCCGTCACTTCCCTCTGCCGCATATCCAGTCTGTATTGTAAGAGCTCCATGACGATGTAGCCATCACACCGGTTGAATGAGCTTTTATAGGCTTAGGTACCTCAAGACCCCTCTGCTCATAACATATAGGGATAGCCACCCTTATCCATCTGGACAAGGAGGCTTTCACCAGTTTTTCCCCTTTTTGTTTTTCCAGAATGGGAAACAAACCAATGGTCCGTCTTCCCAAACGTATTCGTCCTTTGGACATATATCTTTAGGGCTCTGCCCACGTCCAGAGAGTGAAGTGTACTCTCTTCCTCTGAAGATGAATCTGGGGGGGGGGGGGGGAACGTTAACTCAATCTGCTGATTTAGATTAGAAAACGATGGCACCTTTGGCTGAAAAGCTGGCAGTGTCCTTAGTAGAACTTTATCTTGTAGAAAGATTTAAATAAGGCTCAGCACATGCCAGGGCCTGTAGCTCACTGACCCGTTTGGCTGAAGTAATTGCCACTAAGAAACAAAAAGTTTCATGGACACGAACTTTAAATCTGAGTCCTGCAGTGGTTCAAAGGGAACAATGCAAAGTTGATCCAGAACCACATAAAGGTCCCACCTCGGGATCGGGTCAATGATTCTTCTAATTGCGTTAACAAACCTCTGTATTAGTGGTTTTCTGGATAACTGTCTGCCCAATGAAGCTGATAAGGCTGATATATGGAGCTTAATTGTACCTGGCTTTAGGCTTTTGTCAAAGCCTTGCTGTAGGAAATTCAGGATATCCTGAGTTGTGAGAGACTGACAAGATACTCCATTTTTCCCACACCAAAAATCAAACACCTTCTTGACTCTGATGTACACTTTATTAGTTGTATGTGCTCTGGACTGCGATAGTGTTCTGATTACCGCAGCTGATAAGCCCTGTCCTGCTAGAAGGGGGCAATCAACATCCAGGCTGTCAATTTCAGGGGGTGTAGATCTGGACAACATCTGCGGTCCTAAGTTACTAGGTGTGGAGTCTGTGGGAGCCTCCAGGTCTCCCTGCTTACCAGCATTAGTGGTGTAAACCATGCCCTTTTGGGCCAGTATGGGCATATCAGGATTGTTGAGACTGATTCCGTTTGATCTTCTGTAAGACCTTTGGAATCGTAGGAATGGGCAGAAAGATGTAGGCCAACCTGAAGTCCCAAGGGACTGAGAGGGCATCTAGGGCCCAACGGTTGTCTTTCCAGCCTTCTTCCTTCTTCTGGCGTGTACAGCTGACAGCTGTTGAATATTGGCATCTGCCCATACAAAGATCTGCTCCACCTCTTTGAAGAGGGATAAGGATCTAGCACGTCCCTGGCGATTTAAATACGCAATGATGGTCATGTTGTCTGACTTGACTCTTATGACTTGTTCCTGGACCAAGGGGTGAAAATGTGTTAGGGCATTGAATCCAGCTCTCATCTCTCTGAGATTTGAGGATAACAGTCTCTCTGTTGGAGTCCAGGCTCCTTTTGCCCTCCGGCCCCACATGTGGGCACCCCAACCTGTAGCCGAGGCCTTGGTAGTAATAATATCGGTCCGTCTGGGAGGGGCAAATTTTCTGCCATTCTTTAAAGCCATTCACCACCTCAGGGATGTCCTCATCTCCTTGAAGATGATTGTCGTACTGTCTAGAAAATTGGGGTCTCGGCCCCACTTCTGCAGAGTTTCACGTTGCACGTATCTCGTGTGCCAATTCGCCCACAGAACTGTCTGACTGTATGCCGTCATAAGAACCAATGTCTTCATCATTTGAAGGATATAGGTCTGAACGGCCTCAGAAGCTGTACATTCTGGCACAGACATTCCTTCTTTTCACTGGAAGGGAAATGGTCATCTCCTTGGTGTCCAGAATGAACCCCAGGAACTGTTTTTGCTGAGATGGGACGATACTGGATCTTTGTCTGTTGACTATTGTTAAAGGGGATGTTAATTATTGATATTTATGCAAATCTCAATAATTAATATTCATAAATAGGCGTAATCGTCTGGTGATGACTCCGCCTATTTATGCCTTAAAGAACAACAATTTACTGCTGATTATCTTAGTCTAATCACCAACTACCCTTACTGCATGCGCCTTACTGACTACCGCTAGTAATCACACGTTATACAATAGATACAAATGACACAGTATTTATTACTCCTTACAGAATACACAAGAAATACAGTGCCAACAATATGCTACCTCTACAGCAGCGATTCCTTGCAATTATAAAGGAATTATAGGTTTATAACTATATATATCTATATACAGAAGGATAGATATATATTGTTATAACAATGCACAATAATATAGATACACACACTAATACAATACACTAACACGGCACTGACTACACTAACGCAGTCCCAAATCCACCCCAAGATCTAACTAGTATCAATGACCATACACATTCATACACCTTAACGGTCTCCCACCCAAGCCTGACTATATACTATCCCTAAGGGGTAAAATCAGGGGTTATTACATAAACTGTGCTGCTGGGGTAAGCAGGACAGTTGCGGGGGTAGAGACACCGGGGAACAGGGGACGTTCCGGGGAAATCAGGTGGTCAAGGGAAAATGAGGGTCACCAGGGGTATAGGAGATGAGGGTATATTATGGGGGGCAAATGAGGGTCACCAGGGGTATAGGAGATGAGGGTATATTATGGGGGGCAATAAGGTATGGGGGGAAATAAGGGATATAGGGCAGGGTAGATTCTATAGGGTTTGGAGGGTTTATAGGGGGGTAGGTAGGGTATAGGAGGGTGGTAGCGTTGGTGGTATAGGGGGGGTAGGTAGGGTATAGGAGGGTGGTTATATAGGGGGTGTAGGTAGGGTATAGGAGGGTGGATTAGCGTTGGTGGTATAGGGGGGGTAGGTAGGGTATAAGAGGGTGGATTATATAGGGGGTGCAGGTAGGGTATAGTACAGGGGGATACTTAGGTTATCCTCTGCTCGTCGTCCAGGGGGGCTCGTTTTGTCCAGGGATGATCCTCTTTAATGCCGGTGGTGGACCCCTCTGCCCAGCGTAGCGCTGCCGGACTATTTAAGTCCAGCAGCGCTCGCTCCCGAGGCCGCCCGTCCCGCGGCGCGCATGCGCGCCGCTGGCCCGAACACGTGGGCCGGCGCGGTGATATGACGTCACCGCACCGGCCCGCGCCTCCAGAGCGCGCTTCTAGGCGGAGGATTCCTTTGATCCTCCGCCTGTAGTCCTCTGCATACCTTGCGGTGCGATAATTATCGCGCCGGAGGTATGCAGATAACAGAGGGAGGGATGTTTGTTTCCCTCTCTCTGTTATGTTAACTATCCCCAGCAGCTGGGGATAGTTAAACACCAAAAGGCATCGGATCTCTATTGATCCCATGCCTTTTGATGTCACCAGAGGCTGGACATGATTGTCCAGCCATCTGGTGACCTTCCTCATCCCCTGCAGGGATGCAGGAGGAGGGGGGGGGGGGTCACATTTTGTCTGATACTATATGTGTATGGATGCTTGGGGCACATCCATACACATATATATCTATATCCATATATATATAAATATATATACATAGTGAGGGGGGGGGATCATATGTATATTCATTGATGTTTGGGGCACATCCATGAATATACACCCACACACAGGGCCATCAATACATATATCTATACATATACACGGAGATGTAGGCCAAAAAGGGGCCTATATACATCTCCGTGCATATCTATAGATCCCACCTGGACGAGCCCATGGACAAGGGCTAATATATATGTATATATGTCAAGGCATATACACATATATATTTAAATTTGACACTTCCCTCAACAATCCCCCTGTTGTCAGGAATACGACAATAAACATTTTGGGGGAAGGGTTGGGAGGCATTTGCCTCCTTAATCGTACCCTTGGTGACAGTTCAGGGAGGACTAAAGTAATCTGACTCTTAGGTACCTAGACATCACTCATCGTGTATAACATCTCCATCCTGCCTCTCATCAAAAGGTCTCCATCCACCGAATAGACCATCTTCTTCTCCTTGGATAACTTTCTTGGTATCTTATGATCTTCAGGTGACCGCCACTCTCAACGTAGTTTATGCCTGACTCCGGAACGGCTTCACCCTTGCAGTCTTTAGATCACTCCACTCAGTGACCGTGTATGGTCTTTTCTTTCTCTTTGCCAGTGTTGCTTTCCCGGCGTCAGTCCCCCGCAATGTCAGTGCCAGTCCTTCAGTGTCAGTCACTCCCAATGATTCTGGAATGACTTTACCCTTATGTAGCACCTCCTTCTGGGGTACTGACGGCCGTAGGTTGGCCTTTTAACACAATTACGATTTATCTTGATTGAAGACTTAGTTGTTCGAGAGGTTCTCCCATGGACAGATACGTAGATATTTATAAGGCAGGACAGAATTTCTGGTGAGAGGTGATGTCATAGTACCTAAATTCTAACTGCGGGAAGGAACCCCGCACTACCACCATTCAGTCCAACCCTTACAAAATGTCACCGTTGTCGATGTTAAAGTGGCAAATGCTTTGGTAATGAGGGGCCTGACCCTAGGGAATCTACTCTTCCCCACTCACACAACCAGGTCCCATTCCTCCCAATACAGCCTAATTCAATTTAGTGTGTACCCATAGAGGCTCCAGCAACCTGGCCTATCTCTCTACACCTCCAAAGATGCCGGTAGTTAACAGACTTCCGTGTCATTGGGAAATGACTATAGGATGCAAGTGTGCGTTCAACCATAATGTAGTATGGCTGTCGCACAATTGCACCCAGAGCCTCCATGGGCACACAAGGAACTCACATGCTTATCGTCAATATGAATCTATACACAGTATAACGGTTACAGGGTGGCCTAGGATACATCCCGAACCCTTATACGAAACTCTACTATGTTGTAACACACATATGTACATATATATATAATGCTATGAGGTTACAGAATGTCCTTTGGATTTTCATCCCGATCCTCATAGGAAACATTATGTCCATTCAGTCTCTGGCTTCAGGACTTTGTTGGAGTTAAGTCCTGAGCCTCCTACGATTGACTTCATGAAGCTCTGTCTGGTTCTGGTTTAGTTGGTCCGCAAGTCTCTTGACCCTCCTGTAGATTAGACACAGTCCCGTGTACATGATGATTACCAGAACCAGAAGAACTATCACCGGGTGTATCAATAGATTAAAGAAGGATGTTGCCTTGGGGCTGTAGCCGAACAGACTTTCCCACCAGGAAACTTTGGAGTCCTTGTCCAAGGCGGTAGTGATTGCCGTTATTTTGTTCTTGTCGTGGGTCAGTTGGATGGTGGCCCGTTTCTCAGTTTCTCGAAGATTCTGAAGTATTTAGTCTTCTTGGCTGAAGTCTAGTAGGAGGTGTTTGAGCTCTATCCCAAAACCCAGAGGAATCCTTTGGAGTCTCACCGGAACGTCAGGGCGGATGTCGAGTCTCTTCTCTGGGGTGATTGGTGTCCTTCCTTGTAGCTCTGCGACATCTAAACCTAGGACGGGACTAAGGGTGCAATACGCTCCAGGGAGGAGTTCTCCTCTCTCGGTGCAATTAGTTCCATAAATGGTGTAAGACATATTTTGCCTCTGGTACCAGCACCAATACCCTTGCCCCAAGTATTTAGGGGAGGAGGGCATTGGGCTGGCCTTCATCTCACAGGACCCCTCGGTGCTCCAGCACTGGTGTCTTAACACCCGATCCTGACCACCTTGACAGAGGATGGCATCCTCTTTCTTCCAGCATCCCTCTGTGTCTAACAGATAAGGATGGCCTCCCTCATAGGTTAGAACGCCCGAGGGGAGCTGTGGATGAAGCACCATCTGGTTATTTATGACAATCCCTAGGTTAACTGCACTGTAACCCTGTCTAAGATGACCAGATACCGGAGCCAAGGATGACGCAGTGCAAGTGAGATTCCTACAGCCGTGCCACTGTACTACCCACCAGTTGGTGTGATTGGCTGCAAAAGGAGATATAAGAGGACTTACCCGTTGGCGGAGGTTAAATGGAAAGTGGCCGCCGTACAACGATGATACAATATGTTTAAGGTTGCCTGAGAGTTCACTCTGGACTTGCGTACACGCCAGAGCGAGCTGAGCTCTATCCTGTTCTTCCAAGAGACCCTCAACTAACCTTCTAAACTTCTCTCGTAAAGCAGAAGATAGAGAGGTAGTGGCATCTATGTGCGAATGCTGCAAACCCTCTAAGACGTGGTTTACATCAAGCTGGGTCTCGAATCCTTCTCCGGCGTGTCGCGCAACATCCCTAAGTTTACCTCTCAGGACTTCCATATCCATAGTGTTCAGGGCGCCCACTCCCAATGCACCTCCGCCTAGTCCCATGGCTATCAGATCTCTTCTTCCCCTTTGATTCCTGTGTATGAGATCATCCTTTCTTACCTCTTGCCCCGCCTCTATCCAACCTCTTATCATGTCAATTTGGTTCCTCACAAACTCCCCACATCTGTGATCCCATTGGTCGACTCGGAAGTCATCTACGGAAATTCTCCAAGTAAAAAGGACGAATTTTGTCCCCGTGATGATCTTCCATGGGGATGACAGTTGAGGAGCTATAGGATCTGCCAATTGATGGATAGGGGCGTTGCAAGAGTCTAAATGCATTTTTACAGGTTGGAGACCTGTTGCTTCATAGGGGATCCTCACCACGGTTACACAAACTTGCCCTCTACCTTTGAACGGATACCATTGGTCACTTTCTCCAACCTGTAGCACTAGTTTTCCTACGGGTTTGGATTTAGACAGATAGACCCATTGTGTAAAGGTCCAGCACCCTTCATCTACTGCCTCGCAAAAAGGCCATCTAAACGAACCATCTATATTGATGTCAAAGTTAATATCCCTGCCACTGGGGTCTTTCCAATCGGAAGACACATACCTCCCCCGGTATTCCTCATTCATAGGGGTACCGTCCATCCATACATCCACTGTAGGGGTATCCACTCCATTGCACACCAAATCCCATCTCCAGGGATTAGTGTCCAAGGTTACCATCTGGGTATCTTGTTCCCAGTGGGCATAGGTGATGAAATAATATCCAGTCACCTCCTGAACACACTTGTCTCTCATGATGGTGATCATAAAAGACCGTATGGATGGAGATCCCCTTAACTGAGCATACCTGAGATCCTTGGCATCTGTCCGTACTTTTAAAATGGTGGCTCGGTAAAAGCCTTCCAGTTTTACCGGACCACTCTGGTCATTCCATAGGACCTGGCCAGAGTTACTGCAGTTTAACTTTAGCATCATTATACTGGTTCGTATGTAATCTGTGGACACATGTCCCTGAACATAACTGGATTCCCTAGTGATAATCATCTGGGAATCTCTTAACATACAATAAGCTTTTAGGGTGCCCTTTATCGGAATGGGTCTGTCAAAATATGTCCTTACCCTCAGCCCATCTTGGCTATCCCTCCTTATGAAGGTAGCTTTAAGGATATACCAGCCACTATATTCTGCACCCGTGACATCCTCGGGGCTCAGAACCCCCTCCTTGGTACACAACACTGTGGTAGTGTTGGCTTCTACTTGTTTGTAAGGATGTAAGTGAGGGTCCCTAGACACCCATCTTAAGGAACTCATAGGAGTAGGGTCAGAGTCCCGAAAATGTCTGAATTCTTTGAGGCAGAGGGCATGTAAATCATATTGTATGGCAGACACATTCTCCACAGGGGTATAATGTTGAATTACACCTTGGGCAAAACTCTCCCTCTGGAAACCATACAGATACCACTGTCCTGGTGTAAAGGAAAAGTTCTCGTATGGTTTCAGGATTTTGCCCTCCAAACATTCCACCATTAAAAGGCCGGGTTTATTCATAACTCCCAGGCCCTCCCCCGAAGAGGTTGAGCCCGCCATCATCATGCTTACCACCAGTGCCACAAGTTGGGGATATGCCATGTTCAGAGGATTTCTATATCTTTTCAGGCTAGTCGTAACCTTGGTGAGTCTCCCTCCCGTGATCTGTTAATTCAATGTGTATGTAATTAGTTTCATGGATCCACCCTCGACCCACCAAAACCCCCCCCCCCCAGTTTACCCAACTGTGTGTGGGTTATGTTATTGTATTGGGGAGGCTCGGGTGGCCTTAGCCTGGTCGATATGGATCCATAAAACTCCCTGTCGCCTACGTGACTTTTTCTTGGTTGTCATCGGCCTTTGCACCTTTAGCATGGTGTCACCCATTACTTCAAGGACCTGATAGGGTCCTTCCCAGTTTGCATCCCAGGGGCCGGCCCGACGGAAGATTTTGACCATCACCAGCTCTCCTACAGAGGGCATTGGTGTTTTCCCCCTGTAGATACGGTCTGTGTAGCCGTATTGCTGCATGAGGCAATAACTCCTTCAGGTTTAGTTGTACCTGTTGGAGAAACAGGTCTCTGGCGATGGCGTTCTTCACTGGTTCAGACACCAGGGGTTCATTGGGCAGGCATAAGGGCATTTTGCGTCCGGTCATTAGTTCGAACGGGGTGATACCGGTACTGGTAGCCTCGGTAGCTCGGATTCCCATGAGCACGGCTGGCAGAGAGGTTACCCATGAGGAACCTTTCTCCAGTAGTGCTTTAGAAAGTCGTGTTTTTATGGTCCGGTTCATCCGCTCCACGATGCCCGCTGACTGAGGGTGGTAAGGCACATGAAATCTTTGCTTTATGTCTAAAAGACCACAAAGCGCTTTCATTACCTTACCCGTGAAATGGGTCCCTCTGTCTGACTCTATCAATCTGGGAATACCCCATCGTGACAGAACCTGTTCCCAGAGAACACGGGCAGTGGTTGTAGCCGAATCGTTGACCGTGGGGATGGCTTCTACCCATTTAGAGAAAACATCCACTACCACCAGTGCGTAACGATAGTTACGACTTCCTGTTGGTAAAGGTCCTATAAAATCTATTTGTAGTGCGGACCATGGACCATCTGCAGGAGGAACTCGCTGCAACACCGGCTTCAGGGCTGACGCCCTTGGGTTAACCTGAGCACATACCAGGCACTGTTGTGTTACTTCCTCTACCGTGTTGGACATTCCCGGCCAGTATAATTTGTCTCTCAGGAGAGACAAGAGTTTATCCCGGCCCAGGTGTCCAAACAGTTGGTGGTTCAATCTGGTCAGTTCTGCTTGCAGATGCTGTGGAACCACGGGAAGAGGAAGCTGTTGTGTACCGGCATCATAACACAGGATCCCTTGCTGTCTTGACCAGGGATGCTGTGGAGATGTGAGGTGTGTCATTAGAAGAGGATCTTTTGCTTGTTCCTCCTCAAATGACACCGGGCCTTTACTCAGGTTGGTACGAACTGCAATCTGGTAGGCCGGTAGCGGCTCAGTGTCTGTTTCCTGAAGGATCCCAGACACTGCCGCTAGTTTGGCCAATTCATCCGCCTTGTTGTTACCTAGCGTCAAAGGCTCATCCCCTTTCTGATGCGCAGGGATTTTTATGATGGCTGCTTCCGCCGGGTGTGCCATGCCCCATTCCCAAAGTTCTTTCAGGACCGACAAATGCGCCAGAGGTTTGTTTTGGCTATCCACAAATCCTCGTCTTTTCCATGTGTCCAGGTGCAGGGTGAGAGAGCGAACTACATATGAACTGTCGCTATATATAGTTCGTTTCCCTGGGGGTTGAAGAAGCAAGGCTTCCTTGACCGCCTCCAGTTCCGCCCGTTGTGCCGACATGTGACCCGGTAACTTGACAAGATTCTGGGTACCTGTGGTCTCATCCAGCACAGCAAAACCTGTGACATAGGTCCCATCCATGAAAAATCGAGAGCCATCAACGAAGATGACTCTGTCTTCTGGATGTTTATCGGTCCTGAAAATTTGTGGCGCGTTGATATGCGCTGGTTGGCCACAGTCATGTTCGGTGCCAGTTAGGTTCAGTAACTGGGACAGAACATACTTGGCTTTGTGGTTCACCTGCAGACTCCGGCCACTGAGATCCATACTCCATCTCCCGAATCTCTGTTGGGAGACTCCAGGGAGTGTATCACGGAGCAGGAGGGCCAATGGAGAGTGTGGAGTCTGCAAAGTGAGGGGCCTGAAGCCTACAATATGCTCAGTGGTTTTGACGGCATAGTGTATGGCTGCCAGTTGTTTGGCACACTCATCGAACCCTCGTTCAACAGGCGAAAGTAACCTGGAGAAGTATCCCAGCGGTCTAGTGTCATACCCTATCTGCTGTAGGAGGACCGCTGAGATAGACTCCGTCCCTGCATGCGCCTGTATGGCTATTTCCCCTTCAGGATGGGGGGTAGCCAATACAGGGGCAGAGGAGAGGTCCCTTTTCAAAGTAGAAAAGGCCTCTTCCTGTGTATCAGACCAGCCTTTGATTGAAGAGTCTTCTCCTCTGAGGAGTTCATAGAGGGGTTTTGCTTTGGCAGCAAAATCCTCTATGAACTCCCTCATGAAATTAGCGATTCCCAGGAATTTTCTTAAATCCTGTAGAGTGCCCGGCCTAGGTAACTTTACCATGGCTTCCACTCTGGCTGCCATGATTCCTTTGGCTCCAAAAGAAATTTGGACTCCAAGAAAAGTCACCTCCGTTCTGGCCAAATTTGCCTTGTGGGGACTCAGCTTGAGTCCTGACTTGGCCAGGAGTCCCAATAGCTCTTTTAACAGAACCAAGTGTTCTTCTATGGTTTCTGTTTGTAAGAGCAGGTCATCTACGTATTGCAGAAGGCATTCTGGCCGTGAAAATACACTCAGAACGGCCGCCAATGCCTGGTGAAAATACGTGGGACTACTGTGAAATCCCTGGGGGAGTACACCGAACATGTACTGTTTGTCCCCTACTGTAAAGGCAAATTTGTACCTACAGTTTTCAGTGAGTTCAATTGAGAAGAACCCATTGGCAACATCTATGGTTGAGAATATGCGACTTTTGCCGCTTATTCTGGCCATGATGTCGGGAGTCTGTGCCACCACTGGAGCGGATATTGGGGTGTATTTGTTGAGGACCCGGAGATCTATGGTGAGCCTCCATGCATTGGTGTCCTTTTTCTTTACTGGCCAGAGGGCATTGTTGCATTTAGAATTGCCCTCTATGACCACCCCCCTAGTTTTCAATTCTTGGATGGTGTCCAAAATCGAATGGGTGGCTTCTGGCGGAAAGCGGTATTGGCGTTGAGGTGGAGGGTCGGGACCTTGTATATCCACCTGAACTCCAATCAGTCTACCGCAATCGTTTTTTCCCTGGGCCCACAGATCGGGGTACTCATACACAATAGGCTCAAGATCTGGATTATGCGAGATCTCAGTCCATTTGTGTTCAAGTACTTCCGTAGTGTCATCTACTGTTGGCAATGGTGGTCCCAGAAACTGGCGCTGGATGACAAACACCTTGGATTGTCTGGGACCCTTCCATACGATACTATTTGCCAGATCTAGGATCCACCCATTTTGTGTCATTACGTCAGTTCCAATAATGTTGTCAGAACCGGGGTAATACCACATGGGGATCCTAAGGGTCGTGTGAGTGGTAATCTGGACAATTACTTCTTCTATTCTGTGGGCCTTCACCCCCCCTTGTTGGTGATCAAATCCGATCACCACACACTGAGGGCTGTTAGGATGCAAATCATGTTTTACATTGGTAATGGAAATTTCCGCACCAGTGTCAAGCATGATTTCGGCGTCCTGATTTTTGATCTTGGCTTTTATGTGGGGTCTCCCTGAAGAATCCAGTATGATAGGACATACTGGCGCCAGTTCTTTAGGGATCCCTGATCTTCAATCAATTTCTACCAGACTCCCAGTAGGTACCTGTGAGGTACATACTGCCACTTGTGGGTTCTTGTTATGGACCCTTAGTGTGGATTCCAGGGATTCCACACTCCTTACCGAACGTGCTGGGTCATTCACAACAGCCACACGTTTTGGTGTCTGGACCTGTGAATGTCCCAGATATTCCCCCACTGGTTTGGCATAATTAGGTTTCATCTTGAAACCGTTATTATTGCCCGTTTTCTCAGGATTTGTCCGGTTATTACGTGACCATTGTGGACAATTCCTCTTTATGTGCCCGTATTGTAAACATAGAAAGCATCGAATGCTTCCCATCCTTTCCAGTGGCGGGGCTGTGGGGTGAATAGTTGAATTACCCTTTGTGTGCTGTACCCGATCATCTTGAGATATATCAGGTACAGGCGCACGCTCCGTCACTTTGACGAATTTCTTATTGAGCAGTGTATTTTTTAGTTTTTTTGAACACACTACGATTAATGCACAGTTTATCGTGAGCGTACGCCTGGTCCAATAAAGTGGACCATAGCAGCTCAGTGGATTTGTAAGTGGTGGGGATGATGGGGTTGTATGTGCTATGTTTGCTGAGGTGTTGTAGTGTGGTGAAGTTCATACTCACTTTTTGACGAGAGGCCATCTTCATTGGTGTCGTTGATACTGTGTTGCTGCGTGGAGGAGGTCCTTCAATATTCGGAACGCCTTCTCCCGACCAGCCAGACGACTTCTGTTTCAATGATGATGGTTCTCTCTTCAGTGGTGTTGTGATGACTTCTCTCCAGTTAGCGTGTAAGGGAATCAGAAAATATTAGTACACAAAGATCAGGAAAGATTTTAGATTCTCTGCTGTAGAGTTTGCTCTGTGTCCGGTTCTGATCGAGAAAAACCCGCTCTACCTGTCCGAACCTTCAGGCTATGGACGCTCAGAATCCACTGACCGCGTCCTTCCCACCTGATTAGTTTACAGCGTAAGCGATTTTTCCGTTCCAAAACCAACCACAGATACAAACTCACAGCAGTGGGCCTGGCTCGCCAATGTTAAAGGGGATGTTAATTATTGATATTTATGCAAATCTCAATAATTAATATTCATAAATAGGCGTAATCGTCTGGTGATGACTCCGCCTATTTATGCCTTAAAGAACAACAATTTACTGCTGATTACCTTAGTCTAATCACCAACTACCCTTACTGCATGCACCTTACTGACTACCTCTAGTAATCACACGTTATACAATAGATACAAATGACACAGTATTTATTACTCCTTACAGAATACACAAGAAATACAGTGCCAACAATATGCTACCTCTACAGCAGCGATTCCTTGCAATTATAAAGGAATTATAGGTTTATAACTATATATATATCTATATACAGAAGGATAGATATATATTGTTATAACAATGCACAATAATATAGATACACACACTAATACAATACACTAACACGGCACTGACTACACTAACGCAGTCCCAAATCCACCCCAAGATCTAACTAGTATCAATGACCATACACATTCATACACCTTAACGGTCTCCCACCCAAGCCTGACTATATACTATCCCTAAGGGGTAAAATCAGGGGTTATTACATAAACTGTGCTGCTGGGGTAAGCAGGACAGTTGCGGGGGTAGAGACACCGGGGAACAGGGGACGTTCCGGGGAAATCAGGTGGTCAAGGGAAAATGAGGGTCACCAGGGGTATAGGAGATGAGGGTATATTATGGGGGGCAAATGAGGGTCACCAGGGGTATAGGAGATGAGGGTATATTATGGGGGGCAATAAGGTATGGGGGGAAATAAGGGATATAGGGCAGGGTAGATTCTATAGGGTTTGGAGGGTTTATAGGGGGGTAGGTAGGGTATAGGAGGGTGGTAGCGTTGGTGGTATAGGGGGGGTAGGTAGGGTATAGGAGGGTGGTTATATAGGGGGTGTAGGTAGGGTATAGGAGGGTGGATTAGCGTTGGTGGTATAGGGGGGGTAGGTAGGGTATAAGAGGGTGGATTATATAGGGGGTGCAGGTAGGGTATAGTACAGGGGGATACTTAGGTTATCCTCTGCTCGTCGTCCAGGGGGGCTCGTTTTGTCCAGGGATGATCCTCTTTAATGCCGGTGGTGGTGCCCTCTGCCCAGCGTAGCGCTGCCGGACTATTTAAGTCCAGCAGCGCTCGCTCCCGAGGCCGCCCGTCCCGCGGCGCGCATGCGCGCCGCTGGCCCGAACACGTGGGCCGGCGCGGTGATATGACGTCACCGCGCCGGCCCGCGCCTCCAGAGCGCGCTTCTAGGCGGAGGATTCCTTTGATCCTCCGCCTGTAGTCCTCTGCATACCTTGCGGTGCGATAATTATCGCGCCGGAGGTATGCAGATAACAGAGGGAGGGATGTTTGTTTCCCTCTCTCTGTTATGTTAACTATCCCCAGCAGCTGGGGATAGTTAAACACCAAAAGGCATCGGATCTCTATTGATCCCATGCCTTTTGATGTCACCAGAGGCTGGACATGATTGTCCAGCCATCTGGTGACCTTCCTCATCCCCTGCAGGGATGCAGGAGGAGGGGGGGGGGGGTCACATTTTGTCTGATACTATATGTGTATGGATGCTTGGGGCACATCCATACACATATATATCTATATCCATATATATATAAATATATATACATAGTGAGGGGGGGGGGATCATATGTATATTCATTGATGTTTGGGGCACATCCATGAATATACACCCACACACAGGGCCATCAATACATATATCTATACATATACACAGAGATGTAGGCCAAAAAGGGGCCTATATACAGTCATGTGAAAAAATTAGGACACCCTTTGAAAGCATGTGGTTTTTTGTAACATTTTTAATAAAAGGTTATTTCATCTCCGTTTCAACAATACAGAGAGATTAAAGTAATCCGACTAAACAAAGAAAACTGAAGAAAAGTCTTTTCAAGATCTTCTGTAAATGTCATTCTACAAAAATGCCTATTCTAACTGAGGAAAAAGATAGGACACCCTTGCCCCTAATAGCGAGTGTTACCTCCTTTGGCTGAAATAACTGCAGTGAGACGGTTCTTGTAGCCATCTACCAGTCTTCGACATCGGTCTGAGGAAATTTGACCCCACTCCTCAATGCAGAACTTTTTCAGCTGTGAGATGTTTGAGGGGTTTCTTGCACGTACAGCCCTTTTCAAGTCACCCCACAGCATCTCAATGGGATTCAAATCTGGACTTTGACTTGGCCATTCCAGGACTCTCCATTTCTTCTTTTTCAGCCAATCTTTGGTTGATTTACTAGTATGTTTTGGGTCATTGTCATGTTGCATGGTCCAGTTCCGCTTCAGCTTTAATTTTCTAACTGATGGTCTCACATGTTCTTCAAGCACCTTCTGATACACAGTAGAATTCATCGTGGATTCTATGATGGTGAGCTGACCAGGTCCTGCTGCAGCAAAGCAGCCCCAAACCATGACACTTCCACCTCCATGCTTCACAGTTGGTATGAGGTTCTTTTCTTGGAATGCTGTGTTTGGTTTACGCCAAACATGTCCTCTGCTGTTGTGTCCAAATAATTCAATTTTGGACTCATCTGTCCAAAGAACATTATTCCAGAAGTCCTGGTCTTTGTCAACTTTATCTCTGGCAAATGTCAGTCTGGCCTCGATGTTTCTCTTCGAAAGCAAAGGTTTCCTCCTTGCACACCTCCCATGCAAGTTAAACTTGTACAGTCTCTTTCTGATTGTAGAGGCATGTACTTCTACATCAACAGTAGCCAGAGCCTGCTGTAGTTCTCGAGATGACACTTTAGGGTTTTTGGAGACCTCTTTTAGCATCTTGCGGTCTGCTCTTGGGGTGAACTTGCTGGGGCGACCAGTCCTGGGCATGTTGGCAGTTGTTTTGAAAGCCCTCCACTTGTAGACTATCTTCCGGACAGTGGAATGGCTGATTTCAAAATCTTTTGAGATCTTTTTAAATCCCTTCCCAGACTCATAGGCTGCTACAATCTTTTTTCTGAAGTCCTCTGACAGCTCTTTTGCTCTCACCATGGTGCTCACTCTCACTTCAACAGTCAGGAGCACACCAAACTAAATGTCTGAGGTTTAAATAGGGCAAGCCTCATTCAACATGCAGAGTAACGATCTACTAATTATGTGCACCTGGTGTGATATACCTGTGTGAGATCTGAGCCAATTTAAGAGGGAATACATGTGAGGGTGTCCTATCTTTTTCCTCAGTTAGAATAGGTATTTTTGTAGAATGACATTTACAGAAGATCTTGAAAAGACTTTTCTTCAGTTTTCTTTGTTTAGTTGGATTACTTTAATCTCTCTGTATTGTTGAAACGGAGATGAAATAACCTTTTATTAAAAATGTTACAAAAAACCACATGCTTTCAAAGGGTGTCCTAATTTTTTCACATGACTGTACATCTCCGTGCATATCTATAGATCCCACCTGGACGAGCCCATGGACAAGGGCTAATATATATGTATATATGTCAAGGCATATACACATATATATTTAAATATGACACTTCCCTCAACAACTATCCAGCCTAAAGACTGGATTCTGTTGAAGATTAACTGGAGATGCGCTTTGAATCTCTCTGCGGTCTCCCCCCTTTACCAGCCAGTCGTCCATATATGGGATTATAGTTATGCCCGATTCTCTGAGGCCCGCAACAACCACTGCTACCACCTTTGTGAATGTGAATGGGGCTGATGAAACCCTGAATGGTAGTGCCTTAAACTGCAGATGACATAACTGGCTATGCACAGGAACTTTTGATGCTTTATGAATGTGCAGATAAGCATCTTCTAAATCTATTGTAGCGAGGTAATCTCCTGGTTCTAGCAGGTTTTGCGCAGACTGAACAGTTTCCATACAGAACTTTTCTAGCGTACGAACCTGTTTAGATACCTTAGATCCACAATAGTCCTCCACCTCATCTGAGGTTTTGGGACTAGGAGTAACCTTGAGCCCTGAAAACTGTCTCTTTCTGGGACAGGCTGTATTTCCCAAGTCAACGGACCAGAGATACCCAACCAGCCACAGCTTATAATTGCCCGTCCTTAAGCTGTTTATCTTCTGCTATCTGACGAGTGCAGGTACGTTCAGCTTAGAATAACAGTTGACCTTCATCACAGTGTAGAGGATCCTCTGAAATGCACCTCTTGATGCAGATGTCTCTCTACTCTGATCTTCTATGCTCCCTTCCTCTATTGGAAGAGCGAAATGTTTTAATTTTTTTTATAAAGTGAAGGTTCTGGACTGACCATCTCAGTCTCCAGACCTCAATATCATTGAGCCACTCTGGGGAGACCTCTTTCTTTTTAGGAAGAATACCAGTTCTTCTTAGCAGCATAAGGAAGGGACTTCCATTTTTATTTTTACTTTTATTTTTGACAGATTTTCCATAAGTGGGTCATTCTCTGGTCTGAAAAGCCAATTCAGACGATAGTCTATTGCACAGAGTGTATTTTTTTGAGTGGATATCTGCCCCCCAAGGTTTTACCATAAAGATCTTCTACATAAATAAAGTAAACAAAAAAAAGTTAAAAAAAAATGTTTTTAAAAAAATTAACAGTTTTTATGTAAAAAAATGAAAAAAAAACCCCACACATATTAGGTATCGCCACGTCCGTAATGACCGCTCTAAATATATCACATGATCCACCCTGTCCGATAAACATCATAAAAAAAAATAAAAGCCATTTTTGGCACCTTACATCACAAAAAGGGCAACACCAAGCGTTCAAAAAGGCGTATGTCCCACAAAATGGTATCAATAAAACCGTCACCTCATCCCACAAAAAATTAGCTCCTCTCTAAGATAATCGCCCAAAAAATAAAAAATAAATATAGCTCTCATGGAGACACTAAAATATTATTTTTTTTGTTTCAAAACTGCTATTATTGTGCTAAAGTGAAATACATAACAAAAATATACATATTAGGTATCGCCACGTCCGTAACAACCAGCTCTATAAACATATCACATGACCTAACCTTTCAGGTGAACACTGTAAAAAAATTTAAACGAAAACTGTGTAAAAAAAAGCCATTTTTGTCACCTTACATCGCAATAATTGCAACAGCAAGCGATCAAAAAGGCGTATGCCCCCCAAAATAGTACCAATAAAACCGTCACCTCATCCTTCAAAAAATGATACCCTATATAAGACAATCGGTCCCAAAAAAAAAAGCTATCACTCTTAGGCCTCATGCACACGACCGTTGTGTGCATCCGTGGCCGTTGTGCCGTTTTCCGTTTTTTTTCGCGGACCCATTGACTTTCAATGGGTCCGTGGAAAAATCGGAAAATGCACCGTTTTGCAGCCGAGGCCGTGATCCGTGTATCCTGTCTGTCCAAAAAATATGACCTGTCCTATTTTTTGGACGGACAACGGTTCACGGACCCATTCAAGTCAATGGGTCCGTGAAAGAACACGGATGCACACAAGATTGGCATCCGTGTCCGTGATCTGTGGCCGTAGGTTGCTTTCATACAGACGGATCCGAAGATCCGTCTCCATAAAAGCTTTTTCTAAACTAAGTTTTCACTTCGTGAAAACTCATATCCGACAGTATATTCTAACACAGAAGCGTTCCCATGGTGATGGGGACGCTTCTAGTTAGAATACACTACAAACTTTGTACAAGACTGCCCCCTGCTGCCTGGCAGCACCCGATCTCTTACAGGGGGATATGATAGCACAATTAACCCCTTCAGGTGCGGCATCTGAAGGGGTTAATTGTACTATCATATTCCCCTGTAAGAGATCAGGGCTGCCAGGCAGCAGGGGGCAGACCCCCCCCCCTCCCCAGTTTGAATATCGTTGGTGGCACAGTGTGCGCCCCCCCATCGGGCCCCCCTTCCTCCCTTTAATGTTAGAAATCGTTGGTGGCACAGTGTGCGCCCACCATCGCCCCCCCTCCCTCCCTCTATTGTAATAAATCGTTGGTGGCACAGTGTGCGCCCACCCCATCCCTCCCTCTATTGTAATAAATCGTTGGTGGCACAGTGTGCACCCACCATCGGCCCCCCTCCCTCTATAGCAGTAACAACATTGGTGGCAGTGTGCGGCCTCCCATCCCCCCCCCCCCATCATTGGTGGCAGCGGAGTTCCGATCGGAGTCCCAGTTTAATCGCTGGGGCTCCGATCGGTAACCATGGCAACCAGGAAGCTACTGCAGCCCTGGTTGCCATGGTTACTTAGCAATAGTACAACAGTAGAAGATTCATACTTACCTGCTTGCTGCTGCGATGTCTGTGTCCGGCCGGGAGCTCCTCCTACTGGTAAGTGACAGTTCTTTAGCAATGCGCCGCACAGACCTTTCACTTACCAGTAGGTGGAGCGCCCGGCCGGACACAGACATCGCAGCAGCAAGCAGGTAACTATGAGTCTTCTACTATTGTACTATTGCTAAGTAATCATGGCAACCAGGACTGCAGTAGCGTCCTGGTTGCCATGGTTACCGATCGGAGCCCCAGCGATTAAACTGGGACTCCGATCGGAACTCCGCTGCCACCAATGATCGGGGGGGGGGGGAGATGGGAGGCCGCACACTGCCACCAATGTTGTTACTGCTATAGAGGGAGGGGGGGCCGATGGTGGGCGCACACTGTGCCACCAACGATTTATTACAATAGAGGGGGGGGCGATGGTGGGCGCACACTGTGCCACCAACGATTTCTAACATTAGAGGGAGGAAGGGGGGGCCCGATGGGGGGCGCACACTGTGCCACCAACGATATTCAAACTGGGGAGGGGGGGGGGGTCTGCCCCCTGCTGCCTGGCAGCCCTGATCTCTTACAGGGGAATATGATAGTACAATTAACCCCTTTAGGTGCCGCACCTGAAGGGGTTAATTGTGCTATCATATACCCCTGTAAGAGATTGGGTGCTGCCAGGCAGCAGGGGGCAGTCTTGTACAAAGTTTGTAGTGTATTCTAACTAGAAGCGTCCCCATCACCATGGGAACGCCTCTGTGTTAGAATATACTGTCGGATCTGAGTTTCACGAAGTAGCTCATATCCGACAGTATATTCTAACATAGAGGCGTTCCCATGGTGATGGGGACGCTTCAAGTTAAAATATACCATCGGATTGGAGAAAACTCCAATCCGATGGTATAAAAGAACTCCAGACTTTACATTGAAAGTCAATGGGGACGGATCCGTTTGAAATGGCACCATATTGTGTCAACATCAAACGGATCCGTCCCCATTGACTTGCATTGTAATTCAGGACGGATCCGTTTGGCTCCGCACGGCCAGGCGGACACCAAAACTACTTTTTTTTCATGTCCGTGGATCCTCCAAAAATCAAGGAAGACCCACGGATGAAAAAACAGTCACGGATCACGGACCTACGGAGATTCATAGTTACCTGCTTGCTGCTGCGATGTCTGTGTCCGGCCGGGAGCTCCACCTACTGGTAAGTGACAGGTCTGTGCGGCGCATTGCTAAAGAACTGTCACTTACCAGTAGGAGGAGCTCCCGGCCGTTCACAGACATCGCAGCAGCAAGCAGGTAAGTATGAATCTTCTACTGTTGTACTATTGCTAAGTAACCATGGCAACCAGGGCTGCAGCAGCTTCCTGGTTGCCATGGTTACCGATCGGAGCCCCAGCGATTAAACTGTGACTCCGATCGGAACTCCGCTGCCACCAATGATGGGGGGGGGGGGAATGGGAGGCCGCACACTGCCACCAATGTTGTTACTGCTATAGAGGGAGGGGGGGCCGATGGTGGGCGCACACTGTGCCACCAACGATTTATTACAATAGAGGGAGGGGGGGGCGATGGTGGGCGCACACTGTGCCACCAACGATTTATTACAATAGAGGGAGGGAGGGGGGGGCGATGGTGGGCGCACACTGTGCCACCAACGATTTCTAACATTAAAGGGAGGAAGGGGGTCCCGATGGGGGGTGCACACTGTGCCACCAACGATATTCAAACTGGGGAGGGGGGGGGTCTGCCCCCTGCTGCCTGGCAGCCCTGATCTCTTACAGGGGAATATGATAGTACAATTAACCCCTTTAGGTGCCGCACCTGAAGGGGTTAATTGTGCTATCATATCCCCCTGTAAGAGATCGGGTGCTGCCAGGCATCAGGGGGCAGTCTTGTACAAAGTTTGTAGTGTATTCTAACTAGAAGCGTCCCCATCACCATGGGAACGCTTCTGTGTTAGAATATACTGTCGGATATGAGTTTTCACGAAGTGAAAACTTAGATCAGAAAAAGCTTTTATGCAGACGGATCTTCGGATCTGTCTGTATGAAAGCAACCTACGGCCACAGATCACGGACACGGATGCCAATCTTGTGTGCATCCATGTTCTTTCACGGACCCATTGACTTGAATGGGTCCGTGAACCGTTGTCCATCAAAAAAATAGGACAGGTCATATTTTTTTGACGGACAGGATACACGGATCACGGCCTCGGCTGCAAAACGGTGCATTTTCCGATTTTTCCACGGACCCATTGAAAGTCAATGGGTCCGCGAAAAAAAACTGAAAACGGCACAACGGCCACGGATGCACACAACGGTCGTGTGCATGAGGCCTAAATCTGCCTTCCAAAAACCATATGGCGTTCCTTTCCTTCTGCGCCCTGCCGTGTGGCCATACAGCAGTTTACGACCACATGTGGGGTGTTTCTGTAAACCGCAGAATCAGGGTAATAAATATGGAGTTTATTTGTCTGTTAACCCTTGCTTTGCTACTGGAAAAAATTGATTAAATCGTAAAATCTGCCCAAAAAGTGAAATTCTGAAATTTCATCTCCATTTTCCATTAATTCTTGTGGAATTAACAAAGTTAACAAAGTTAGTAAAATCAGTTTTGAATACCTTGAGGGTGTAGTTCCTAAAATGCAGTCATTTTTGGGTGGTTTCTATTATGGTAGCCCCACAAAGTGACTTCAGACCTGAACTGGTCCTTAAAAAAAGGGTTTGAGACATTTACTGAAAAATTTCAAGATTTGCTTCCAAACTTCTAAGCCTTCGAACGTCCCCAAAAAATAAAATGTAATTTTCAAAATGATTGAAACATGAAGTAGACCTATGGGAAATGTAAAGTAATAACTATTGTATGAGGTATCACTGTCTATTGTAAAAGTAGAGAAATTGAAATTGGAAAATTTGGGAATTTTTCTAAATTTTTGGTAAATTTGGGATTTTTTCACAAATAAAGGTGAAATATATGAACACAAATTTATGACTATTATGAAGTACAATGTGTCACGAGAAAACAATCTCAGAATGGTTTGGATAAGTAAAAATGTTCCAAAGCTATTACCACATAAAGGGACACATGTCAGATTTGCAAATAATCGCCTTGGCAGAAGAGCGAAAAAACTGGCCCTGGGTAGAAGGGGTTAGGACAATATTATTTTTATTATTTTTATTATTAAAATATCATCCCTTGCACAAAGGTGTTTTTTTTTTGTTTTTTTTAAGTTGTTGCCTAGCTTCCCTAGACTGCTGTACTGCTGTTAGGTAATGTTGAGACTCACACTTTTTTCATTACTTTGGTGCAATTTCTGGCTTCTCAGCGCAGTGGCTGAAGTGGGATCTGAACCCTTGCCTCCATTTTTTTCAACCATATAGGAGGATAGCGCTGCCTGGCCTGAGGCCTTAGCAGTCGACTGTTTGAATGAATCATGGACACAATCCTTCATCCACAGCAATAAATCACTATTGGAAAGGTGCTGATCCTCCCCAGGAAAGTTGTTAGCTCTGCAGTCTGAGCAGAAATAGAAGTCACTGCCATCAGGCAAGGGGGTATTACATGATCTGCCTGACATGTGTTTGCGTTTCCCAGCAGACTTCCTTAAGTTGGAGTTTCTATTTTTTGTTAAGTTTTACACAGTAAATGCATTTTTGAACAGAATAAATTCTTGTTTTTATGTTTTTTATGTTGCCATATTTTTTTGATTTTTGGGGCGATTGTCTTGGGTAGGATTTTTGCGGGATTAGATGACAGTTTGATTGGTAGTATTTTGGGCTAAATACCGTATTTTTTGCCCCATAAGACGCACTTTTTCCCCCCAAAAAGTGGAGGGGAAGCGCCCCTTCGTCTTATGGGGCGAATGCTGCCATTTTACATCGCAGACTGCGATGTATCAGCTGGAGAGAGGGGGGGCCGGTGTCATGCAAATGCAGCGGGGCGGTGCGGTCACTGTACTCCGGCCTAACCGCTCACTCACTGCTTTATTGCTTAAACATTTTATATTAGCTTTAATTGACGTTCCGATCCCCAGCCCCATCTATCTGTACTACTTACTAAATGTCCTGTAGCAGGCAGAGCAGGGCGGGCGGCCGGCCATAACTCACTGACGTCACGTGCCTGCGCCGCCTACTTCAGTCATAAAGTAGGCGGCGCAGGCACGTCACGTGACATCGGTGAGTTCCGGCCGGCCGCCCGCCCTGCTCTGCCTGCTACAGGACATTTACTAAGTACGGTAGTACAGATGGGTCTGGGGATCGGAACGTCAATTATAGCTATTATTATAAAATGTTTAGGCATTAAGGAAGTGCGTGAACGGTGGGGCCGGAGTACAGTGACCGCACCGCCACGCCGCATTTGCATGACACCGGCCCCTCCCCCCTCCCACAGGTTTAGCTATGGTATATTAGGACATCTGTGAATGCCACTATTATGGGGTGGGATATATGTGGATGACACTGTTATGGAGGGGGATCTGTGGATGGCGCTGTTATGGGGTGGGGGATCTGTGGGTGACAGATCCCCCATAATAGTGTCATGCACAGACCCCTATTAGTTCAAAACCCACCAAAAGCACACCTTTTGGTTAAAATTTTTTTTTTCTTATTTTCCTCCTCAAAAACCTAGGTGCGTCTTATGGGCCGGTGCGTCTTATAGGGCGCCTTTTTGATCGCTTGTTATTGCACTTTTTGTGAGGGAAGGTGACCAAAAATGGCTGTTTTGGCACTGTTTTTTTTTTGTTTGTTTTTTACTGCATTCACCAGACAAGTTGGATCATGTGATATTTTTATAGAGCCTGTTGATACGGACGCTGCGACACCTAATATGTCTACTTTTTTTCTTTTTCCTATTTTTTTCAATTTTTTTTATTACCTAATTATGGGAAAATAAAAATTTTTTTTTACTTGAAACTTTTATTTTTGTTTATTATGCAAAACTTTATTTTAACTTTTTTTTAAACTTTTTTCCCCCCACAACTTTTGGGGGTCTGATCCCCTGTACAATGCATTACAATACTTCTGTATTGTAATGCATTGGCTGTAAGTGTATTGCACAGTGTAATACACTTACAGCCTGCTTCCTGTGAGATCCAGGGGGTTGGATGTCACAGGCTTTCATGGAAGGCAGCCGGCGCATATAGCAGGGGTCCGGCTATCGGTCCGGTCCCCTGCAGCTGATCTGGTGGGCTCAGCTCCTGCACCCGCCCAATCAGCGTGCCGTAGTACTACAGCGCTGGTCAGGAAGTCACTTCCCGCAGCGCCATACGCTGGTTGGGAAGGTGTTAAAGTTACATGAAGTACCACCATTGGGACCACCCTGTGTGTGAACACGTACTAAGACAAAGACAATAACATATCCATACAATAAGGCTGTTTGGGATCACATGCAAATCTGTGTGTGAACACGTGCCAAGATGAAAGCCACAGCATATTACTAGATCGTGGCTGATTTAAGGGCGTATATGAGTGAAAAAGCCCAATGAATCTCTCATAAGTTAAAAACACGCTATAAAGACACTCAATGATTGTTTGTCAAGCAAAATATAAACATAAATTGTGTAATAATTATATTTTAAGCCTATTCTTGAAATGGTATGAATAAAAAATATGAAACCAAATATTTTTATAAATAAATTGTATATGGTACAACTGTAACACCCCAGAGGTGCCTTACCACCTTCTGCACCTTGCCACTGTCTCCCATAGTTAATTTCATGTCATTCTTTGCACTAATTCCCAGAGCCTGCAAAATGTTTATCCCTATTTCCTTGCAATTGGTATGTTTGAATGTAATGTGCCTGGTTCACCAGCAGATGGCGGCATCTATGGCAGAGCTACTTTGCATAGAATGGAACCTTCTTCCATTCTAGTCTCTCTCTCTAGAGAGGGAGGAGTTAGTTAGTGAGAGTCAATCTAGCTTACCCCCTGCTTGGGGAAGGCAGCAGGCCCTCGTCCAGCAGGGACGAGCCCTGCAGAAGTGAGTCTAGAGTACCCCCTGTAAGGGGAAGGCTGTGTGCAGCCAGCAGAGTCCTGTCTGCTCTGCTGGAACAAGAGAAAAGAGCAAAGAGCCTTTAGAAGCCAGGAGTAAATGTTCCCTGGATAAAGACAAAGACAAGTATAAAGATAAAGACTGAGTCAGACTACAGCAGAAAGGAAAAGTTTCTATTTAATCCTGTTAGCACAGCAGAGCCAGAGAGTGACATATGTAGTAGTGCTGAGTGTGTTTGCCTGCCAGAATTCATGCCAAAGCCTGCTGGTAACCAAGATAAAGTTGGAAGATTGTTTCCTGATGAAAGTTTATTCACGTCTATGTCCGCCACACAACTGTTTAAGATTACACACAGATCTGTGTGTGAACACGTGCTAAGATGAGAGTCATAGCATACGGGTAGATCGTAACGGATTTAACCACCTCCGGACCGCCTAACGCAGATTCGCGTTCCGGAGGTGGCAGCCCTGCGCACAGTCACGCATATATGCGTCATCTCGCGAGACGCGAGATTTCCTGTGAACGCGCGCACACAGGCGCGCGCGCTCACAGGAACGGAAGGTAAGCGAGTGGATCTCCAGCCTGCCAGCGGCGATCGTTCGCTGGCAGGCTGGAGATCTGATTTTTTTTAACCCCTAACAGGTATATTAGACGCTGTTTTGATAACAGCGTCTAATATACCTGCTACCTGGTCCTCTGGTGGTCCCTTTTGTTAGGATCGACCACCAGAGGACTCAGGTAGCTCAGTACAGTCGCACCAAACACCACACTACACTACACCCCCCCCCCGTCACTTAATAACCCCTTATAAACCCCTGATCACCCATGATCACCCCATATAAACTCCCTGATCACCCCCCTGTCATTGATCACCCCCCTGTCAGGCTCCGTTCAGACGTCCGTATGATTTTTACGGATCCACGGATACATGGATCGGATCCGCAAAACGCATACGGACGTCTGAATGGAGCCTTACAGGGGGGTGATCAATGACAAGTGGGTGATCACGCATATAGACTTCCTGATCACTTCCCTGTCATTGATCACCCCCCTGTAAGGCTCCATTCAGACATCCGCATGATTTTTACGGATCCACGGATACATGGATCGGATCCGCAAAACGCATACGGACGTCTGAATGGAGCCTTACAGGGGGGTGATCAATGACAAGTGGGTGATCACGCATATAGACTTCCTGATCACTTCCATGTCATTGATCACCCCTCTGTCATTGATCACCCCCCTGTAAGGCTCCATTCAGACATCCGCATGATTTTTACGGATCCACTGATACATGGATCGGATCCGCAAAACACATACGGACGTCTGAATGGAGCCTTACAGGGGGGTGATCAATGACAGGCGGGTGATCACCCATATAGATTCCCTGATCACCCCCTGCATTGATCACCCCTCTGTCATTGATCACCCCCCTGTAAGGCTCCATTCAGACGTCCGCATGATTTTTGCGGATCCACTGATACATGGATCGGATCCGCAAAACACATGCGGACGTCTGAATGGAGCCTTACAGGGGGGTGATCAATGACAGGGGGTTGATCACCCCATATAGACTCCCTGATCACCCCCCTGTCATTGATCACCCCCTTGTAAGGCTCCATTCAGACGTCCGCATGTGTTTTGCGGATCCGATCCATGTATCCGTGGATCCGTAAAAAATCATACGGACGTCTGAATGGAGCCTTACAGGGGGGTGATCAGGGAGTCTATATGGGTGATCACCCCTCTGTCATTGATCACCCCCCCCCCTGTAAGGCTCCATTCAGACGTCCGCATGTGTTTTGCGGATCCGATCCATGTATCCGTGGATCCGTAAAAAATCATACGGACGTCTGAATGGAGCCTTACAGGGGGGTGATCAGGGAGTCTATATGGGTGATCACCCCTCTGTCATTGATCACCCCCCCCCTGTAAGGCTCCATTCAGACGTCCGCATGTGTTTTGCGGATCCGATCCATGTATCCGTGGATCCGTAAAAAATCATACGGACGTCTGAATGGAGCCTTACAGGGGGGTGATCAGGGAGTCTATATGGGTGATCACCCCTCTGTCATTGATCCCCCCCTGTAAGGCTCCATTCAGACGTCCGCATGTGTTTTGCGGATCCGATCCATGTATCCATGGATCCGTAAAAATCATACGGACGTCTGAATGGAGCCTTACAGGGGGGGTGATCAGTGACAGGGGGGTGATCACCCTGATCACCCCCTGTCATTGATAACCCCCCTGTAAGGCTCCATTCAGACGTCCGCATGTGTTTTGCGGATCCGATCCATGTATCCGTAAAAATCATACGGACGTCTGAATGGAGCCTTACCAGGGGGGTGATCAGGGAGTCTATATGGGTGATCACCCCCCTGTCATTGATCACCCCCCTGTCATTGATCACCCCCCTGTCATTGATCACTCCCCCTGTAAGGCTCCATTCAGACATTTTTTTGGCCCAAGTTAGCGGCAATTTTTTGTCTGTTTTTGTTTTTGTTTTTTCTTACAAAGTCTCATATTCCACTAACTTGTGTCAAAAAATAAAATCTCACATGAACTCACCATACCCCTCACGGAATCCAAATGCGTAAACATTTTTAGACATTTATATTCCAGACTTCTTCTCACGCTTTAGGGCCCCTAAAAAGCCAGGGCAGTATAAATACCCCACATGTGACCCCATTTCGGAAAGAAGACACCCCAAGGTATTCCGTGAGGGGCATATTGAGTCCATGAAAGATTTACATTTTTGTCCTAAGTTAGCGGAAAGTGAGACTTTGTGAGAAAAAAACAAAAAAAATCAATTTCCGCTAACTTATGCAAAAAAAAAATAATTTCTATGAACTCGCCAGGCCCCTCATTGAATACCTTGGGGTGTCTTCTTTCCAAAGTGGGGTCACATGTGGGGTATTTATACTGCCCTGGCTTTTTAGGGGCCCGAAAGTGTGAGAAGAAGTCTGGGATCCAAATGTCTAAAAATGCCCTCCTAAAAGGAATTTGGGCACCTTTGCGCATCTAGGCTGCAAAAAAGTGTCACACATCTGGTATCGCCGTACTCAGGAGAAGTTGGGCAATGTGTTTTGGGGTGTCATTTTACATATACCCATGCTGGGTGAGAAAAATATCTTGGTCAAATGCCAACTTTGTATAAAAAAATGGGAAAAGTTATCTTTTGCCAAGATATTTCTCTCACCCAGCATGGTTATATGTGAAATGACACCCCAAAACACATTCCCCAACTTCTCCTGAGTACGGCGATACCAGATGTGTGACACTTTTTTGCAGCCAAGGTGGGCAAAGGGGCGCATATTCCAAAGTGCACCTTTCGGATTTCGCAGGCCATTTTTTACAGATTTTGATTGCAAAGTACTTCTCACACATATGGGCCCCTAAATTGCCAGGGCAGTATAACTACGCCACAAGTGACCCCATTTTGGAAAGAAGACACCCCAAGGTATTCCGTGAGGGGCATGGCGAGTTCCTAGAATTTTTTATTTTTTGTCGCAAGTTAGTGGAATATGAGACTTTGTAAGGAAAAAAGAGAAAAAAAAAAATCATCATTTTCCGCTAACTTGTGACAAAAAAAAAAAAATTCTAGGAACTCGCCATGCCCCTCACGGAATACCTTGGGGTGTCTTCTTTCCAAAATGGGGTCACTTGTGGCGTAGTTATACTGCCCTGGCAATTTAGGGGCCCAAATGTGTGAGAAGTACCTTGCAATCAAAATGTGTAAAAAATGGCCTGCAAAATCTGAAAGGTGCACTTTGGAATATGTGCCCCTTTGCCCACCTTGGCTGCAAAAAAGTGTCACACATGTGGTATCGCCGTACTCAGGAGAAGTTGGGGAATGTGTTTTGGGGTGTCATTTTACATATACCCATGCTGGGTGAGAAAAATATCTTGGTCAAATGCCAACTTTGTATAAAAAAATTGGAAAAGTTGTCTTTTGCCAAGATATTTCTCTCACCCAGCATGGGTATATGTAAAATGACCCCCCAAAACACATTACCCAACTTCTCCTGAGTACGGCGATACCAGATGTGTGACACTTTTTTGCTGCCAAGGTGGGCAAAGGGGCACATATTCCAAAGTGCACCTTTCGGATTTCACCGGTCATTTTTTACACATTTTGATTGCAAAGTTCTTCTCACACATCTGGGCCCCTAAATTGCCAGGGCAGTATAACTACCCCACAAGTGACCCCATTTTGGAAAGAAGACACCCCAAGGTATTCCGTGAGGGGCACGGCGAGTTCCTAGAATTTTTTATTTTTTGTCGCAAGTTAGTGGAATATGGAACTTTGTAAGAAAAAAAAAAAAAGAAAAAATCATCATCATTTTCCGCTAACTTGTGACAAAAAATAAAAAGTTCTATGAACTCACTATGCCCATCAGCTAATACCTTAGGGTGTCTACTTTCCGAAATGGGGTCATTTGTGGGTTTTTTCTACTGTTTGGGCATTGTAGATCCTCAGGAATCATGACAGGTGCTCAGAAAATCAGAGCCGTTTCAAAAAGCGGAAATTCACATTTTTGTACCATAGTGTGTAAACGCTATAACTTTTACCCAAACCATTTTTTTTTTGCCCAAACATTTTTTTTTTATCAAAGACATGTAGAACAATAAATTTGGCGAAAAATTTATATATGGATGTCGTTTTTTTTGCAAAATTTTACAGCTGAAAGTGAAAAATGTCATTTTTTTGCCAAAAAATCGTTACATTTTGATTAATAACAAAAAAAGTAAAAATGTCAGCAGCAATAAAATACCACCAAATGAAAGCTCTATTAGTGAGAAGAAAAGGAGGTAAAATTCATTTGGGTGGTAAGTTGTATGACCGAGCGATAAACGGTGAAAGTAGTGTAGTGCCGAAGTGTAAAAAGTGCTCTGGTCATGAAGGGGGTTTCAGCTAGCGGGGCTGAAGTAGGGCTTCTGTCCCTCCACTAAACTCATATATTTTTTTTGTCTCCTTAAAATCCTTATGCTGCGATTTCTCAATATATAGGGCTATTACTCCATTTGGTTCAGTAGTTATATAAAAAAACAGACTTTTATAATATGCAAATTACCTCTCTAGCAGCAGGTAGGGCGGCTACCTGCTGCTAGCAGCCGCATCCTCCATTTATAATGACGCCCCCTCCTCATGTTGATTGACAGGGCCAGCGGACGCGCTCGTTCTCTGACTGGCCCTGTCTGCGTTTTAAATCTCGTGCCGGTCTTCAGTTGGCGCAGGCACACTCAGTGGAGGACGCTCGCTCGGCCGCTCCATCCTCAGTCCGAGGATGGAGCGGCCGAGCGAGCGTCCTCCACTGAGTGCGCCTGCGCCAACTGAAGACCGGCGCGAGATTTAAATCGCAGACAGGGCCAGTCAGAGAATGAGCGTGTCCGCTGGCCCTGTCAATCAACTTGAGGAAGGGGCGTCCTCGCGGCTGCTAGAGAGGTAATTTGAATATTAGAAAAGTCTGTTTTTTTTATATAACTACTGAACCAAACGGAGTAATAGCCCTATATATTGAGAAATCGCAGCATAAGGATTTTAAGGAGACAAAAAAATAAAATGAGTTTAGTGGAATGACAGAAGCCCTTTAAGGGCGTGTAAGTGAAACAAAATGTGTAAAACTCTCCTAGGTTAAACACACACCATAAAGACACACAATGTGTTTCAGGCAGAATGTAAGCATAAAATATGTAATAATTACATTTTTGAAACTGTACTTACAAATGTATGTAATCAAAATGAATAAATGTACAGTGAGTGGATATAAAAAGTCTACACACCCCTGTTAAAATGTCAGGTTTCTGTGATGTAAAAAAATGAGACAAAGATAAATCATTTCAGAACTTTTTCCACCTTTAATGTGACCTATAAACTGTACAACTCAATTGGAAAACAAACTGAAATCTTTTAGGTGGAGGGAAGAAAAAATATAAAAATAAAATATGGTTGCATAAGTGTGCACACCCTTAAACTAATACTTTGTTGAAGCACCTTTTGATTTATTACAGCACTCAGTCTCTTTGGGTATGAGTCTATCAGCATGGCACATTTTGACTTTGCAGGATTTGCCCACTCTTCTTTGCAAAAACACTCCAAATCTGTCAGATTGCGAGGGCATCTCCTGGGCACAGCCCTCTTCAGATCACCCCACAGATTTTCAAGGATTTGTGCCAATATTAACTAGTATCTGGAACTGTTCATAATTCCCTCTAGCTTAACTAAGGCCCCAGTTCCAGCTGAAGAAAAACCGCCCCTTGGCATGATGCTGCCACCACCATGCTTCACTGTGGGGATGGGGTTCTTTTGGTGATGTGCAGTGTTGTTTTTGCGCCAAACATATCTTTTGGAATTATGGCCAAAAAGTTCAACCTTGGTTTCATCAGACCATAACACCTTTTCCCACATGCTTTTGGGAGACTGCAGATGTGTTTTTGCAAAATGTAGCCTGGCTTGGATGTTTTTCTTGGTAAGAAAAGGCTTTCGTCTTGCCACTCTACCCCATAGCCCAGACATATGAAGAATACGGGAGATTGTTGTCACATGTACCACACAGCCAGGACTTGCCAGATATTCCTGCAGCTCCTTTAATGTTGCTGTAGGCCTCTTGGTCGCCTCCCAGACCAGTTTTCTTCTCGTCTTTTCATAAATTTTGGAGGGACGTCCAGTTCTTGGTAATGTCACTGTTGTGCCATATTTCCTCCACTTGATGATGACGTCTTCACTGTGTTCCATGGTATATCTAATGCCTTGGAAATTCTTTTGTCCCCTTCTCCTGACTGATACCTTCTAACAATGAGATCCCTCTGATGCTTTGGAAGCTCTCTGTGGACCGTGGCTTCTGCTGTGGGAGGCGACTAAGAAAATTTCAGGAAAGACCAACTAGAGCAGCTGAACTTTATTTGGGGTTAATCAGAGGCACTTTACATGATGGCCGGTGTATGCCGACTCCTATTTAACAGGATTGTAAATGTGATTGCTTAATTCTGAACACAGCTACATCCCCAGTTATAAGAGGGTGTGCACACTTATGCAACCACATTATTCTTATTTTTTTTTTGTTTTCTTCCCTCCACAAAAAAAGATTTCAGTTTGTTTTTCAATTGAGTTGTACAGTTTATAGGTCACATTAAAGATGGAAAAAGTTCTGAAATGATTTATCTTTGTCTCATTTTTTTATATCACAGAAACCTGACATTTTAACAGGGGTGTGTAGACTTGTTATATCCAACTGTATGTACAAGCTAACTAACTATCTAATGTAATGACACAGGAAAGCAGAGATAACACTGCTGTCTCTCTCAGATCTGAGGTTCTTATATAGTAAGGAGGAGACAACTTTCCTATTGGTTGCTCCTGACACATAAAAACCGTCTCTTACTCCACCGCGGCCAGGAACCTCGGTGACACGTACCTATAATTCACGATGATTCCTTGCACCCTCTTACAGTCTATACGGGTTTCTGTGGACACTTTTTTGTAAGTACATTGTGCACAGATGATTATGGTTCGGGATCACGTCTACAAGACTTTTTAAATTTTATTAAGATGTAAAACAAACATGAATTTACAAGAAAATTACAAAAGTATCAGAAGGAAACGGACAGACGGCAAAACACAAAATACAGACATATAACAAACACATTGAAACTGTGCAAAGAGTACGAAGTCGAGTTCTATGTTACACTAGGTGAAGAGCTCAGGAGAACTACATACTGTACACACAGGTGAAACTCGAAAAATGTGAATATTGTGCAAAGTTCATTTATTTCAGTAATGCAACTTAAAAGGTGAAACTAACATATGAGACTCATTACATGCAAAGCGAGATATTTCAAGCTTTTATTTGTTATAATTTGGAGGATTATGGCTTACAGCTTATGAAACCCCAAAGTCACAATCTCAGGTCCCCTTTGCTCAGGGGGTATGGAGTAATTAGCTGACTAGAGTCTGACATTTTGAGCCTAGAATATTGAACCTTTTCACAAAATTCTAATTTTAAGCTGCATTAATGCGATTCCTTCTCATTTGCATTACTGAAATAAATGGACTTTTGCACGATATTCAAATTTTTTCGAGTTTCCCCTGTATATGTTCTATAAAAATATACAAGTACAAAATGCCTATGTCAGATCTACAAAATGGAATCGAGCACAATACAAAATGGGTCAGTCAGATCTTAAAGCCAGTATCTGGATGTAAAGAGAATCCACCCCGCTATGTAGTTCTACAAAAAAAATCTGATTACTAAGTCAGTGTGAAATGGAGACCTGAAGTTGAAGTAATCTGAGACCAACAAACACATGACATGGCGACAACAGTCTATCCATAGCTACAATTCTGTCTGAAATGACTGGTTCAGCTCAAGATTCTTATGGTAGTGGTCAAGCTATACTACTACAACGCTACATGGCCTCAATGCAAAATCTCCTACTATGGGCCCCACTTGCACCATTAGTAATTATGATGCCTTTTTATGTGGTAGAGGAGTCTTTGGGTACCCCTCAAAATCCAGGGACAGTTTAACTGTTACCATTGACCCCTCTATAGCTGCCCTCTGCTATTACCTATTGCCATCTCATTCTGCGTTATTAATCAGATTTTTTCTAAATATACATATGGGGCAAGAGGGTTTTGCAGAGTTTGGTTGCATGAATTGGGGCTTTGGTATAACATAAAAACTAGGACGAATATGGCCTTTTTATCGAGGTAGAAATTCTGATAGCTTCTTGTCAGTAAATTAAGTCAGTTCCCTTTTGGAATTACTTGTGCATTTGAGATGTCTGCTGACAGGAAGTATTTTTAAGAACATCCAGTACAGGCAATAGGCATTGATACAGAAGAGCCACCACAAAAGGTCATTGAACCCTCGAAGGAAGACTAAAACTACAAATGCATAACAGGCAGCTGAGGTGATGGTTCTTAAACATCTTGGTCGCTTACTGGTGGCAGATCAGCGGGGGAGGTCTCCTGCTGCTTCCAGTTGCCTTACATCTATTGGGATTTGCGGTCTAGAGTAAAGAAGTTGTTAAAGGTTTTGCAAGATAACAATATGGATGGCCTATCCTTAGGAAAGACCATTACTATCAGATCAGAGATAGTTTGACTCTCGGTGCTCCCACCCATCAGCTGCTTGAAGAGGTTGCTGTCTGTTCATTGTTTACACCATTCTGTACCAATGAAGGCCATAGCAGTAGTAGCATGTGATCTTGGAAGAACCCTTTAATGGCAACTACCCTGGTGATCTAGAGCATTGAAGGGGATAATGTTGAAATGTCTGTTCGCCTGTTCAAATGAAAGGGCTAGCGAAAGAGTTCTCTGGGGGACCATGGTAGAGAAGGAGTTCATGGAAGCATTACTGGTGGCCTAGGGTGGTTAATAAATCAGTGCAGACGTCTTTGGTGGCCTAGGGTAGCAAATAAGTTAACTGTACTTTTGGTCGTGGTCTTTGGAATGAAGTATTTGGCATAGTTTATTGTATGTCATAATAGGGGGACCCTCCTGTCCACCTGTGAAGTCAATATAAGGGATAGGGATGCATACTTGCTTTTTTATGACATGGATGTATTTATTGCATATGGAGTAAAGGAGTCAAACCATAGTTTACCACTGCACCCTCCAGTGCCTTTCATGTGGCATATACAACTCTATTGACACAAAGTTCAAGGTCCATATTTTTCTCATCTTAGGTCATGGAGGAGCAGCCTCTAACTGCTACAATGTAGAAACCATACTGTGAATTGTGAGTGCACATAACCTTAACTTTGGCCAGATAGTAACATATACAAATGTTATTTTGTAGCATCCCGATTTCAATGATGGATAAGATGTGGCCTCTTTCACAAGGCGGACGTGGTTTGGGATTACCAGTGTGTGTTAAGCTTGGATATAGGCTTATTATAGCACTAGAATACGGCAAAAAAAGACAAAACTAATGAGGATGTATGAGAAAACCAAATGCATGGACGTCCCCTTTAAGAGGAGAAACAAATCTGTTTCCCTGCGCCACTAAAGGAAAAAAGAAGCATTACACAGTTCTCATTGAAATCAATAGTATGTAAGTGTCATGTAAGGCCCTTCTGAGTCCTCTAGAGTAAGAAACGCTCTTTGTAGCCACTCTCTGTTCAGTCTAATTTGATGGAGTTTAGGAATTAGGAACCTTCTTCTATCAAAACAAAATTCCCTAACGGCATTTGGTTTCTAGACTGGACAACCTCTGTCCATCTGTAACACAATGTCTACCTTGAGCCACCCTCAGTAGACTAGATAACCTTACAAGCCCCGTTTTGTTCTGGTACCCCCAAACATTCTTGTGCAGTCTTAGAGTTGGAGGACCTATAACAAGTCTGTGTAGATAGGAGAGGAAGTCAATCCTATAGCAGATAAAACTAGTCCTAACCACTTCTTTGCTTGAATAGTGGTCATTTGGACAGGAGGTAACTGCCAGCTCTTCAAGCAAAGGAAATGGAGCCTTTGGGGTCTACGATGGAGCTCCAAAACAGCTGCAAATGAGTAACCATGGGATGGACAAAAGTATAAATAGGACTGTCCAGTTTCTTATCAGACATTTTTGGGACAGTTGTGCGGAAAAGGCACGGATATCTCACACTAGTCATACATGAGTCTGCTCTCCACCAGAAATATTTTCATACTTTTCTTCTAAAAGGAAACAGCTGTTAGAAGATTCTATTTGGTCCTGGCTTTCTTGAAGCAAACGTGGGATGATAAGGATTGCAGATCGTGCTCAGAGTGCAAAATCTCAAATTCTCCCATCAGCATAAAACCATCTGAACTTCTCCATCCCTATTTATTGCCACAAGTATTAATGTTTTTCCCATCCGACGCGTCTTCAACCAGTGACACATGATAGTCTGTAGAGAGGGTGAAGTGAGAGATGCAACCTATAAGGCCTCCAATGTACTGCCGGTTGGTGTGTAAGGCGATCTCCTTCATCCCACCTGGAAGTCAAAGCCAAAAACTATACATTAGAGAACTGAGATTGAGGTCATAAAATGTCAGGAATGAATCTGATAGCAGGAGTTTTCATTTTAGGCCTTCAACTCTGGGAAACATTCTGCCCCCCAGCCCTTAAAATATACAAATATACAAAGGGTTATACCTATAACCATCAAAATAAAAACTCCGGTTTTCACAACAATATTTAAAACACAACAAAATACAAAAACATCTCCATGTACATCAAATAAAATTTAGCAAAATGTACTGTTTTCTGCAGGAATAAAAAGGTCGTCTATGTAGCGAGTAAATAATGGATTGTTCATTTGGAATGTGTTTCACCGTGTGTTTACTAAACATTGAATACAATTAGATTGTTGCTTAGCATCATAGAACACTTCTGGCGGGTGACTGGATCTCTATGCATTGTCATTCATCATACAGTCCTGGTTTGTTTCTGTTTAGGCTATCAGAGAAAGATAGCGTCTGGGATACTGTTGGATTCTAGGATATCTTGTGATAGGAGCCAATAGGGTCACTCACCAACATAAAGATCTCCATAAATATTCAACTGGCGCATCAGACCTGGAGATTTTCCCGTCCTAGCGCCATAATCGTCCACAGTCACCTTTCCGGACTGGCCGTCACTGAAACAAAAAAAATTGATAAGATATCCGGTTTGGTAATTTTATATATTATTGTCAAGTCATGCAATAGAATGTATTATACCTTTATTATGGCTGCTCACATGAGCCAGTGTTATAGGGAAATCACGTGGATCCAAATTATCATCCACATCAATGTACACATACAGTATATCATCACACATAACTGACAGTATTGAAGAGCAGGATGTGATTGTGATGACAATGATGATAGGGATTTACTGTTGATATGACACTGAGTAACTAGAAAACAGACAGTGTTGTCATAGGGACATGATGCAACGGAGCTGCCCAAGAAAGACTTTAATGTACAAACCAGTTACTTTTACACTTATATTTTGCACATTTAGAGTCAAGATTCTCTTACCGTACAGCCTTCACCCGGTGCCATCGGCCATCATTGAACGTTCCATTGACCATTACAGAAACCATTCCGCTCCCCAAATTATAACTACAGAGAAAGGAAGCAGAGGATGAGGGTGATAGCATCTAATGGATTGTTCCATAGAGGAGTGTTATTTGATCATTCCCAGGAGAACTCATCTATAAATATATCCTTAAAGGGATCATTTCTTTTTAGGCTACCTTCACATCAGCATTTTGGTTTCAGGTTTTGAGATCCGGCAGAAGATCTCAAAAGCTGATCAAAATGGTTCGGTCTTGATTTTACACACGTCCACTTTGACTTACATTGTTTTTAATGACGGATCCGGTTTGTTCCGTTTCAATAACCGGACACAAAACTGCAGCGTGCAGCGGTTTTGTGTCCAGTCAAAAAACGGAATGCTGACGGAATGGAAGGCATCATGATGCATCGTAAACTGATCCCTTTCTATTCAGAATGCATTAGGACAAAACAGAACCATTTTGGCCCAGTTTTTAGATCCTCTGCCGAATCTCAAAAACGGAAATGCCAAAACGCATATGTGAAAGTAGCCTTACAGAGCTCTAAATTCTAGGCAAAGCTACAGAGGTACACAAAAGAATTTTGTCAGCAACCACCACTAGGGGGAGCTTGATACATTAGGTTTTTTACAGCTTATATCATCAATATTGGTGTACAACTGTGAGTACAGAGCGCCCTCTAGTGGTGGCTGCAGACAGAAAAACATGTTGTTATCATATATCTAGCATGTGGCCCCAGGTAACTCTTCTAAGTATAGTATTGACTGGTCTGTTGGGAAATCAGCAGCAGAAAACCCAAGGCATCTATTAGTAAAATCTTTATGGGCATCATACAGATTTTGTCTTTCGTGTCATTGCATTTGAGGACATCTGCTCAGACATGATGATAAATGGTCATTTTGTCATTATGTTCAAGCACAAGGTTAATCTAAAGTTGACAACCTATATTGCGGCACTGTTGCCCCTTTTTGCAAAAAATACCGCCACAATCCAACAGAAAAATTGCAAAATTGCAGTATGTTCCTTAATTTGCAACAGTCTAACACACTGAGGACTACTTACAGAGGCCTGTACCCTCAGAATTACAGAATTTCATTAAGGACTACAATTTCTCATGAAATATGATACAATATATCAATGTGTTAGGAAAAACCTTGACAGGCTGTAATTCACTTCACAACCACTGGGTGGCTGTAAATATATAAATATAGGATAGACATCTTGTGACAGAGTATCACTAAATCTTTTTTTTAAAGCTGGTCACCTAGCACCACACATTTCAGGATATGCTGAGCCATGAGGAGAGGTAAGGACCCATCTGCACACAAGAGGGCCATACAGCACAGTACCGAGCATCATCACTGATTTACCTGAACATAAGGTTTCCTTCTTGAAGACCTAAGGAGATATAATCACTGTTTGGTCTCATGGGACTGTCGCCTCTCCACATGAGCAGTCCGTCCTTCACTGTGGTCTTGAATCTCATGAATATGTTTGTTCGAGATCCAGAAACTCTAAAAAAAACATCAGAGACAGTAAGAACGATGGCCATGACATCTGATATCATCCATAGACATGATCTCTACATGACTGTGGGCAATAAGCATTGGACTGTAGACAATAGAGAGGACTCTGGGGTCCACCTCTTTCTATATAGGACATGTACATATCCCTTCTGGTACATTGCAGAAAAAAATGTGCAGCTTCTGGGTAACACATGCAAGACGAGGCAGAAAATGCACAGGAATGTGCTGTCTGTGTAACACTGGTGAGGACTGGTACAGCAACAGAGGCAGGATCCTACACTGAACATGGTTCTGTGCTAATTAATATCTTCATATAAATTTATAGGGGTAGGAGCTCTGCTTTCCTGATATACAGCTCCAAATCCATATGGAACGATACATAACACAATTCTACAGTTCAGGAGATATGAGGGAGCGCAGGAGATTACTGCATATAGATATATACAGCCACCACTAAAGGGAGCTCAGGAGATTGCTACATACAGATATATGCAGCCACCACTAGAGGGAGCTCAGGCGATTACTACATACAGATATATACAGCCACCACTAGAGGGAGCTCAGGAGATTACTACATACAGATATATACAGCCTCCACTAGAGGGAGCTCAGGAGATTACTACATACAGATATATACAGCCTCCACTAGAGGGAGCTCAGGAGAGATTACTGTATACAGATATATACATCCACCGCTAGAGGGAGCTGAGGAGATTACTGCATACAGATATATACAGCCACCACTAGAGGGAGCTCAGGAGATTACTGCACACAGATATATACAGCCACCACTAGAGGGAGCTCAGGAGATTACTGCATACAGATATATACAGCCTCCACTAGAGGGAGCTCAGGAGATTACTACATACAGATATCTACAGACACCACTAGGGGGAGCTCAAGGGATTACTGCATACAGATATATACAGTCACCACTAGAGGAAGCTCAAGGGATTACTGCATACAGATATATACAGCCTCCACTAGAGGGAGCTCAGGAGATTACTGCATACAGATATATACATCCACCGCTAGAGGGAGCTGAGGAGATTACTTCATACAGATATATACATCCACCGCTAGAGGGAGCTGAGGAGATTACTGCATACAGATATATACAGCCACCACTAGAGGGAGCTCAGGAGATTACTGCACACAGATATATACAGCCTCCACTAGAGGGAGCTCAGGAGATTACTGCATACAGATATATACAGCCACCACTAGAGGGAGCTCAGGAGATTACTACATACAGATATCTACAGTCACCACTAGAGGGAGCTCAGGAGATTACTGCATACAGATATATACAGCCACCACTAGAGGGAGCTCAGGAGATTACTACATACAGATATCTACAGTCACCACTAGAGGGAGCTCGGGAGATTACTACATACAGATATCTACAGTCACCACTAGGTGGAGCTCAAGGGATTACTGCATACAGATATATACAGTCACCACTAGAGGGAGCTCAAGGGATTACTACATACAGATATATACAGCCTCCACTAGAGGGAGCTCAGGAGATTACTGCATACAGATATATACAGCCACCACTAGAGGGAGCTCAGGAGATTGCTGCATACAGATATATACAGCCATCACTAGGGGGAGCTCAAGGGATTACTGCATACAGATATATACAGCCACCATTAGAGGGAGCTCAAGGGATTACTACATACAGATATATACAGCCTCCACTAGAGGGAGCTCAGGAGATTACTGCATACAGATATATACAGACACTACTAGAGGGAGCTCAGGAGATTACTGCATACAGATATATACAGATACTACTAGAGGGAGCTCAGGAGCTTACTGCATACAGATATATACAGTCACCACTAGAGGGATCTCAAGGGATTACTGCATACAGATATATACAGCCACCACTAGAGGGAGCTCAGGAGATTACTGCATAAAGATATATACAGCCACCACTAGAGGGAGCTCAGGAGATTACTGTATAAAGATATATACAGCCACCACTAGAGGGAGCTCAGGAGATTACTACATACAGATATCTACAGTCACCACTAGGGGGAGCTCAAGGGATTACTGCATACAGATATATACAGCCACCATTAGAGGGATCTCAAGGGATTACTGCATACAGATATATACAGCCACCACTAGAGGGAGCTCAGGAGATTACTGCATACAGATATATACAGCCACCACTAGAGGGAGCTCAGGAGATTACTACATACAGATATCTACAGTCACCACTAGGGGGAGCTCAGGAGATTACTGCATACAGATATATACAGCCACCACTAGAGGGAGCTCAGGAGATTACTACATACAGATATCTACAGCCACCACTAGAGGGAGCTCAGGAGATTACTGCATACAGATATGCCCCGACTTGGAATCGGGCTGTTTCTCATTGTAATGTGCTTATATTGGCTCTTACTAATAAAAGTATTTGAACAACAGATATATACAGCCACCACCAGGGGGAGATCAGGAGATTACTATATATATATATATATATATATATAATTTCCTTGCTCTAGATCTGGCAGGGCAGAGTGGCTTGTAGACCCCCCTCCCGTCCCTGTAACCACCATGCTGCACCCTTGCTCCATCTATATCCACTTACCTCTTCAGAATCTCCCTGTTGTCATATGTGAGATAACTTCGTCCAATAAACTGTGGAATCTCGATGGCCTCTGTAATGACTAAGAACAGGAGGAAGGTTAAACCTCATGGAGTGGTGTCTTTTTACAACCTGTACCACTACTGATGTTTTGTTACATTTGCACCAGTTTCCAGCTCTGCTGCATTACACAGCCGTACTAATAATACACACCTTCTGAGGATTACTACACGCGCCTGGTTTTCCTGCAGCTCTTACTCACTTCATCCATTTGCTCGCGAGAGGCCGTTGTGGGCATCTTGGTTGAAGTCCCCGAGCAAAATCTCGCACGGTGATGACATGACATCATCACGGTGGCCGGTCGCACTGTGATGTCACCCCGCGCAACATTTTGCGCGGTATCCTCAATCAAGATGGCTGTAGCGGCCTCTCCCTGAGCAAATTGATGAGGTAAGTGTTTTTTTAGCCGTCATTTCAGGAAAAATAGACTCGTTACCACATAACGCAGGGAAATTCGGCTTTGCTGCGAATCAAATTTCTCCTGAAATTTGGATCGAAGTCAATTGTTTTGGTGCAATTCACTCAACACTAGCACTAATTGGGAAGGGGTTCTCTACGGCAGAAGGTAGGTACAATGCTCTTCCTCTACTTACTATTGATGCAGTAGTTTCCACACTCTGCAGCCAGTCAGCAAAAAAGCAGAACGTTGACAATCAGAGAAGGAGCAGAGCTGGTACCTACACATTATACACATCTAATACACACAACACACACAACACATACATATTACACATACAATGCAAACATAATACATATATAACACACATTATACACATCTAATACACACAATACATATACAATACATGCATAATACATACATAATACACATACAATACATACATAATACATATATAATACACATACAATGTATACATAATACATATATAATACACATACAATACATACATAATACAACACACACGCAAAAAACAAATAGGAAGGATTTTATCATTGTGGGTGTATTGAAGTTAGTTTTAAGGTTGCTCTGCTAACCTGCGCCAGATTTATGAACATGGGGTAGGGTTTTTATACATTTGGTGCAATGTTGTCGGGTCTAGTTCAGTGAAGATTCACCTCGGGGGCTTCCTGGAGTTATGACCGGCTGCAACCCGACCAACTTCTCATTCTACTTCTGAAAGTGGCACTCTGCAACCAGCACTCTGCCCTGCCTTTATGCTGGATGTTGAATAAGGCATTGGTGTACATTTTGGCCAAAGTGTAATAAGCCACTCACCACGTCAAGGTCGCCTCTATGAGTGGTCCCTAACACTAGTTCCTACCTGTTATGGGCCATGACAGCCACACAAAGTCCAGGGAGCGCAGGTACAGCATGCACGCCAAGCACACTCTGCTTTTAACCCCGTCCGGTGCCATAACAGCTTCCATCGGATCCAGGGATGCAAGTACCAACATGCATGCTGAGCCCACTATATACTTCTCCTGGAGCCAAATGGCTACTGGTAGGCGCTATATAAGCAGACTCAGTTTAATACTGACTTTAAAACCAGCCTCTGGGCTCAGCATGCATGTTGGTACTTGCATCCCTGGATCCGATGGAAGCTGTTATGGCACCGGATGGGGTTAAAGGCAGAGTGTGCTTGGCGTGCATGCTGTACCTGCGCTCCCTGGACTTTGTGTGGCTGTCATGGCCCATAACAGGTAGGAACTAGTGTTAGGGACCACTCATAGAGGCGACCTTGACGTGGTGAGTGGCTTATTACACTTTGGCCAAAATATTCACTAATGCCTCATTCAACATCCAGCATAAAGGCAGGGCAGAGTGCTGGGTGCAGAGTGCGATTGCATTTGTGTTTTTGCGTTTGTATGTGTATTTCGCCATAGCAATGTGCACCTGCATACAGGGTTGTGCTGACTGAACCCCCCACATTATTTACTTCTGAAAGTGGCATGGGAGGGCACAGCTGATAAATGTCCCCATAATACATATATAATCAGGGCCGTCTTTACCAAGGGGCAAAAGGGGCAGCTGCCCCGGGCCCAGTTGCTCCTGGGGGGCCCAAGGCAGCTGCCTCTTGAGCCCTGCTAGCCACTGCCCCGGGTGTCAAGCTGAGTCCAGGCATCATACTGTATTAAAGTTGTGATCTAGGACCTTAGATGACATCATCACCATGTGACCAGTAACCTAGCAATTACTGGTCACATGGCTATGAGGTCATCACAGGTCCTACCAGGAGTGTTGCAGAAGTTAATTGTGGAGCTTTTTTGTGTGAAGATTACATCAGAAAAAGGTGACAGGGGCTGTTATGTTAATATACAGTAAACTACTGTATAGTGGGGTGCTCTATACTGTGTGGGGGCCTGTATACTGTGGGGGGGGGCCTGTATATTGTGGGGGGGCCTGTATACTGTGTGTGGGGGGGGCCTGTATACTGTGGGGGGCATGTATAGTGTGGGGGGCCTGTATAGTGTGGAGTGCTATACTGCTGTACTGTATACTGTGGGTGCGGTATAGTGTGGAGGGCTATACTGCTGTACTGTATAGTGTGGGGGGCTGTATCGTGTATAGTTTGGGGTGCTGTATACGGTGAGGTGTTGTATACTGTGGGGTGCTGTATACTGTGGGGTGCTGTATACTGTGGGCTGCTATACTGCTCTACTATATACTGTGGGGCACTGTATAGTGTGGGGTGCTATACTGCATACTGTGTGGTGCTGTATACTATAGGGTGCTATACTGCATACTGTGGGGTGCTGGGGTGCACTGTAACACTAGGGTGAGCCGAGCCCTGGTCTCCTTCCTGCAGAGCGGTGCCCACTTCCAGCCTGAGCCCAGAGCACTGATCCTGAGCCGCTGGAGTCTTCAGAACTGGAAGTATTTACAGTCATTCACTGGACTCTACCAGATGTGTGGATGTTTTGTGTGTGTGTTGTGGTGGAGGGCGTGATTGCCTGCTAAGGTGTGGGAAGGCAGGATCCAGGGGGCCCAAGTAAATTTTTGCCCAGGGTCCAATCAATATTAAAGACGGCCCTGTAATATAATACACATACAATACATACAACACACAGTATAAGGCTACATACACACAAACGTATTTTGTTTCCATGTCTGTTCCTTTTTTTTTTTTTTGCGGATAGGATGCAGAGCTATTCATTTTAATGGGTCCGCAAAAAAATGTCCCCATAAGTATGTCCGTTTCGTAGCCCCGCAAAAAAATAGAACATGTCAAATTCTTGTCTGTTTTACGGACAAGGATAGGCATACTGACATCATCCGTTTTTTTTTTGCGGACCGCAAAACACATACAGTTGTGTGCATGTAGCCTAATACACATAACACATGTATAATACAATACAAATGCAACACCCAATACACACATGATAAATACACATGGAATAGATACCAAATACACATATAATACACATACCGTACAACACACATTATATACACACAGTGCATACACACATACGATACAATACACAGACACGCTGTAGTAGACATAATTGTTCAAAACGGGCAAATCATTGTCAGGGGGTCGGGCATGCTGTAAGAAATTAAAATTAAAAGCCAAAACACCCCCTTTCTTGGGGTGTCCTCCATTCCAGTGCCGTGCAACAGAATGGGAGCTGCGGTGCCAGAGCTGGGACGCTCCAACAAGGTGAGTGCTTTTTTTTTTTTTTTTTTTTACAGGTTGGGATTTGTTTTACTGGTCTTGGAAACCTCTTTAATACACAAGTAACACACACATAATACATATATACATATCTAATACACACATAATACATATATAATGCTTTGTATAAACTTACTACACATACAATACACATATAACACAATGTATACACACATTATACACACATAGGGGGAGATTTTTTTATTTATTGGTGTAATGGAAAACTGGCTTAATTGCCCACAGCAAACAATCAGATTCACCTTTCATTTTTCAGAGCTTATTTGTGGGCTGCTAAGCAAGTTCTACTTTACACCAGTTTGATAACTCTCCCCCATAAAGCCAAGATACTGTCTCCATATACAGACATTATACCGCCACATAATGCCAAAATAATATTGCCATATACAGCCCATATAATATACAATTCTAAAATAATACCACAATACATCCCTAAATAAAGCTGGGTGGTTTTAGTTTGCTCCTGGGGTTCCTGTATTCGGGAGACCAATAGGAAATGGGACCCTAGGCAGTTGCCCAGTTTGCCATCTCCTCATGCCAGCCCTGCAAACCTGTAAATACAGCCCCCTAGACATATCGCGCAGCAGCAGCAGCGGGTGTTACCTTTCTGACAGTTCCTGCCATCGAAGCCCAGGGGGCAGTCACATTCATAGCTGTCATGTTTGGGTCTACAGCTCCCACCATTGGCACACGGCACATCGGCGCAGGGATGGAGAGTATTTGCGATGTTCACCCCGGAGGTCAGACCATGCACAAGGTGAACGATCCTGTCATTGATTATTATCTGTGCACAAAGGAAACCAGACACCAGTGTTATATTCTATTCCGTGGTAGGAATTGTTTCATGAGGAACCATATACTGCCACACAGGCTAAAAAGTCACCTTTTGGCTTCCAACTACAGATGTAGCAGAGCCGAGTTTGCAATATAGTCTGATATTTACAATTTGCCTTTTCAGGCATTGCAGGCATGAATATGAAGCTGCAGCCACCACTAGGGGGAGCTCACTACACAGCAATGTATACAGCTCCTATTGAACCATAGACAGTGAGCTCCCCCCGATGGTGGCACAAAGAACTTCATAATTCAGCTCAGCTTCTCAGTTTTGAGGCACTCACTTTCTGAATACTTCCACTAAATGGCCGTAAGACTCCAGAATGTTTCTTGACCGTGTCATAATCAGGAACGCCACCGATATAGATGTCAGAGTTACACTTGATTTGTGTGAATCCGCCCTGGAATGTAAAGTGACTGATATTAGAATATTTAGGTAAGCAGCATCACTAGTATGGAGACTGGACTGAACTCGTAGCGGGTGACAACTACAGACAACTCTGAGCACATTTTGTTGTCAGTCTTAACACACGTTCTGTTCATAAGAGAAATTAATACAATTGTATCTAGTGTAGACAATGCTCTGTGAGCTAAACATCCTGGACTCCAAACGGATACATTATAACAAACTAGCACAGTTGTATCCAGCCTAGACAATGCTCTGTGAGCTAAACAGCCCGGACTCCAGACTGATACATTGTAACAAACTAGCACAGTTGTATCCAGTCTAGACAATGCTCTGTGAGCTAAACAGCCCGGACTCCCGACTGATACATTGTAACAAACTAGCACAGTTGTATCCAGTGTAGACAATGCTCTGTGAGCTAAACAGCCCGGACTCCAGACTGATACATTGTAACAAACCAGCAGAGTTGTATCCAGTGTAGACAATGCTCTGTGAGCTAAACAGCCCGGACTCCAGACTGATACATTGTAACAAACTAGCACAGTTGTATCCAGTCTAGACAATGCTCTGTGAGCTAAACAGCCCGGACTCCACACTGATACATTGTAACAAACTAGCACAGTTGTATCCAGTCTAGACAATGCTCTGTGAGCTAAACAGCCTGGACTCCACACTGATACATTGTAACAAACTAGCACAGTTGTATCCAGTCTAGACAATGCTCTGTGAGCTAAACAGCCTGGACTCCACACTGATACATTGTAACAAACTAGCACAGTTGTATCCAGTGTAGACAATGCTCTGTGAGCAAAACAGCCTGAACTCCAGACTGATACACTGTAACAAACGAGCAGAGTTGTATCTAGTATAGACACTGCCCTGTGATACATTGTAACAAACTAGCAGAGAGATTTCTGCAGCTTCTGCTATGGGTTTATCTCACAGAGCATTGTCTGAACCAACGTTGGGGAGACATCTTGGAGTTGGCACAGCTCAGAACCCCATCCACCATGAATGTCCTTAGGTTTTCCCTAATTTTATCTTTTTCTCTGTTTCTGGTACATTGTTTGGGGGAAGTGGTTTTGGGGTCTGAATATATAGAGGGGCCGCATATACAATGGGGTCTGTATGACCTGTTTATAGGGGGATTTTGTTTGAAGTTTGTATTTACAAGGAGTCTGTATAAATTGGGGGTCGATATACACCTTGGGAATCTGAATACTTAAGGGGTCTGTATATAACGAGGACCTGTTTATAGGGGGATCTTGTTTGGGGTCAGTCTGCATACATAGGGGTCTCTCTATACAATCGGGTCTGTATAAAAGCAGACTGGCCTGGAGTCTTTATAGGTATTTAGGGGTCTGCTGAAGGGGGTCATTATGTATCAGAGAGTTTCCCACTTTCACAAGAATGGTGACCAGGATGAAGTGCAGATCCATAACATGATGGACACCACATTGCCCCCCACCGCACTCCTCATGGACCCCAGTGACACATAACGGGGCCCCTCACAGAACAGCAGGGCTGCATGCTTCACTATTCTTCCCATCAAATCTGACGGAACTCCCGACGGAGGCTCCAAACGCTTCCTTGGGGGTGCGGGGTGGAAATTTGTCACTAGGAGAAATACTGATCTATACGGGATACCACCATGAGATCAGGACCAGCTATGGACAGAATAACTGCCTCTGAATGGAAACAAGAGTGCCCTCATTCACTGACAGCAAGTCTATTGGAAGTTGTAGATCTTCTCATTTATACAGAGATGAAGCTTCATTTCTATAAAACCTGAAAACTGAATTCATCAGAACAAACCTCCGACATTCCCTCCACTTGCTTCTGGTCATCCACCTGTAAGAGGCCATTCCTAGCTGTTCGGGAGACTCGGAGTTCATGCCACTGACCAAGACTTACCGGCTTCTCACTTCTGAAAGTCAAAAAGGAAGCGCAAGTCAATCTACAGAAAGATTTACCACATTTCCAAATTCCATAGAATAGGCGCAGTACATACTTCTGGCCTCTAGGGGCAGCAGAGGGCATCAATATTTTTTAACTGGATGAGAGAGAACAGATGCAGTACACACATCTGTCCTCTTGGGGCAGCAGAGGACAGCCATTTTTAAAGGGAACCAGTCACATTGAACATGGTATCTGAGCTGCAGGCAGCATGTTATAGAGCAGGAGGAGCTGAGCAGATTGATGTATAGTTTTGTGGAAAAAGATTCAATAACATTTTTAATTTATACATTTAAATTCCTGCTCATTCTGGGCTTTGAAGTCCAGGGGGCGGTCCTCTCAGTGATTGACAGCCTTCTTCCTATGACTGTGCATATAGAGGTAGCTGTCAATCATTGATAGGACCGCCTCCTGGACTTCAAAGTCCAGAATTAGCAGGAATTTGAATGTAGAAATTAAAAATGTTACTGAATCTTTTCCCATAAAACTATATATCAGTCTGATCAGCTCCTCCTGCTCTAGAACATGCAGCCTGCAGATTACACTGCATTTTTATGGTGACAGACTCTCTTTAACTGGATGTGTGTGAACAGGTGCAGTTTACACATCTTCCCTCTAGGGGCAGCAGAGGCCAACAAGATGCTTAAGGGTTCCTTCACACGTGGCAGATTTTGTGGCAGAAAATTCTGCGACTGAAAATCAGTTTCATTCATTAGACTGGGGCTGCAAGCACATGGATTTTAACTGGCTGATTAAGAACAGGTGCAGTACACATATCCGTCCTCTACGGACAACAGAGGGCAGCTAGATTACTAACTGGATAAGTGTGAACAGGCGTTATACACACATCTGCCCTCCAGGGGCAGCAGAAGGCAGCCTGATTTTTAACTGGATGAGTATCAACAGGTGCACTACACACATCCATCCTCCAGGGGCAGCAAAGGGCGGCTAGATTACTAACTGGATAAGTGTGAACAGGTGCAGTACACAAATCCATCCTCCAGGGGCAGCAGAGGGCATCCAGGTTTTAATCGGTGAATAGGTGGACTGATCTGATAATGAAGGAAGGAATGATCGATATCTTTAGATTGCAGTGCGACCATTTCACTTTTTTCCCTATGTACATTAGAAGTCTCAGACAGTGCTGCCAGCTATACAGTAGACTTCCTTCCCTGCGCCGCACAGACTTCTTTTTGGTCTATCGCATCATACATAAGCGTAACCCCCCTCACCGTATCATCGCTGTTCCCGAGCCGCAGTCAAACCTGAAGACCACATAGCCGCTGACCATGGTGATAGATACAAAGTCTTTGCTGTCACTGTCGTAGCTGTAGAGGATTGTTCCGTCTTCTGCATCTGGGCGGAACGTCATATCAAACTCCATGAATGAGAGGTAATGGTGCGGCTCAAATGGCCATCTTGTCACAGCGAAGGAACGGGCGGACTCATTGAACTGGGGGATAGCCAGGACGAAAGCTGCAACAGAGGGACAAAACATATATGAGTGAAGTCCATTGGCCCAAAGGGTTCAGGCAGGATTAGGAAACTTCCTTCGGCAACAGTGCCACACCTGTCCACGTGGTGGTATCTGGTATTGCAGCTTAGCTCAACTGAAGTGAATGTGACTGATCTGATGCAATTGTATCCAGTCTAGACAATGCTCTGTGAGCTAAACAGCCCGGACTCCAGACTGATACATTGTAACAAACTAGTACAGTTGTATCCAGCCTAGACAATGCTCTAGCAACAGGACAAACACTCACGTCCCCAGCCTCCTCTCCACTCATGTGACTTGCACACATTGCGCTCAAACTGAGTGCATAAAAGAACTGGAAACACTGTGTTTTAATGTAATACGTTTTATTGTCCTGAGGAAGGGGGATGTTCTGCCCCAGAAACTCGTAGACCAACTTTAATAAAAAGATTACCTTGATTAGTACCTTTTGAGTATAGAGTCCTTACTGCACCAGCGCCACCGAGAATGGTCTGATTTTTCTTCACTTCTCTGCACATTGTAACAAACCAGCACAGTTGTATCCAGTCTAGACAATGCTCTGTGAGCTAAACAGCCTGGACTCCAGACTGATACATTGTAACAAACTAGCACAGTTGTATCCAATGTAGACAATGCTCTGTGAGCTAAACAGCCCGGATTCCAGACTGATACATTGTAACAAACCAGCACAGTTGTATCCAGTCTAGACAATGCTCTGTGAGCTAAACAGCCTGGACTCCAGACTGATACATTGTAACAAACCAGCACAGTTGTATCCAGTCTAGACAATGCTCTGTGAGCTAAACAGCCTGGACTCCAGACTGATACATTGTAACAAACCAGCACAGTTGAATCCAGTCTAGACAATGCTCTGTGAGCTAAACAGCCCGGACTCCAGACTGAGACATTGTAACAAACTAGCAGAGTTGTATCCAGTCTAGACAATGCTCTGTGAGCTAAACAGCCCGGACTCCAGACTGATACATTGTAACAAACTAGCACAGTTGTATCCAGTCTAGACAATGCTCTGTGAGCTAAACAGCCTGGACTCCAGACTGATACATTGTAACAAACTAGCACAGTTGTATCCAGTCTAGACAATGCTCGGTGAGCAAAGCCCATCAGCAGCATCTGCACAAGCCTTGCTGCTAGTTTGTTACAATGTATCAGTCTGGAGTCCAAGCTGTTTAGCTCACAGAGCATTGTCTAGACTGGATACAACTGTACTAGTTTGTTACAATGTATCAGTTTGGAATCCAAGCTGTTTAGCTCACAGAGCATTGTCTAGACTGGATACAACTAGCAGGACTAGCTATGGACAGGTTTACTGCCTCTGAATATAAGTTAGAGTAATATTGGTCACTGACGGCAAGGACAGATCTTGATTAGAGATGAGCGAACCTCTGTTTTAAGTTCGGCGTCTAAAGTTCGGGTTTGGATTAGCGGAGAATCCCGATCTGGAACCGGATATGGATTCCGACTTCCGTTGTGGTCCGTGGTAGCGGAATCAATAATGGCCGATTATTGATTCCGCTACCACGGACCACAACGGAAGTCGGAATCCATATCCGGTTCCAGATCGGGATTCTCCGCTAATCCAAACCCGAACTTTAGACGCCGAACTTAAAACAGAAGTTCGCTCATCTCTGATCTTGATGTAAGGAAAAAATTAAAACAAAGTCTATTAGAAAGTTGTAATACTTTAAAAATGAAATTGATTTAGATTGATGAAGTCCCTACAAAATGGGTTTCAGGCAGTGATCCTGAGATTACTAGTTCTATGAAACTAGATGACCAGGACTTCATTCAGCAGGACTACAGCACCACCTAGTGGTAGAATTTTGCCGTACACCACTTCATGTAAACTTCAGAATACATAACTTTTAGACAATCATCATCTTTATAATCTTTTCCTAGATGATAACAGGATCACGGCTGCTGGGAACCTCGGTTATCTGGTGCAGCAGAGCTGAGTTAGTGATTATATTTTGTTATATAGGCAGGGTCCTTTGTAATCCACTGGTATTTATTGGAATCCATTGCATTTCATCAGCGCCCTCAGGCCAAGAATTGCACTTGCCTTGGCCCTTAATGTTAACTAACAGAAGGGCTCATAGAAAGGCTCATGGTCGGGGTCAATGACCACATCTCAACCTTCCCGAGCTTTTGTGTAGTGAGTGTCACTGGCAAGTAGAAATGTTGCACAGGGCAGCCCCACCTCTCTGAGGAGTCACTGATGTCAAGAGTCCGAGAGGCGATGTAGTATGTGGCACGTGCACCATTTTCAACATGTGCCCTCCCCACCACAATAGGACTTGCCCCTAACCTGAGGGATATCAACCATTCATATGACCCTCCTTCATAACATCTCAAAATAACTACAGTCAACGCACTCGTAAACAATAAACCCCCCCAAATTAATATAGACCCTGACAAAACCCAAAAATCAATACAGACCCAGGACTAGATCACATAGTCTTACATTCCGGTTGTGAGATCTGGCAGAGGATCTCAAAAGGGGGCAAAATACTTCCATTTTGTCCCCATTCATTGTCAATGGAGACAAAACAGAAGAAACCAGAACAGGATGTTTCCGTTTTAGTTTTTTTCAGTTTTTTGACTAAACACAAAACAACTAAAAGCGCCAATTTTGTGTCCGGTATGCGAAACTGAACAAACTGGATCTGGCATTAAAAACAATGTAAGTCAATAGTGCCGGATCTGTTTTTTCTTTTTTCAGATCCAAAGAAAATGGATCCGGCACCATTGACTTTATTTTTTGTGCCGGATCTGGTTTGTTCAGTTTTGAATTAATACAACCGCATCCGAACAGAACGGATGTATTAAATGGAACTGAAGCGCTTTGCTCCGGTTTCGAGAATCTCTGCTGGATCCCAGAACCAGAATGCAAAATGCATATGTGAATGTAGCCATATACCCCAAGAAAAATACAGACCCCAGATCCGGCCCCAAAATAAATACAGACACTAATCGACCTGCAGTCCCCAGACCAAAACCCAAAATACATACAGACCCCAAAATGTATACAGTCACCAGAACAGACCCGGACCCCTAAATGGATCACTACAGGTGTAAACAAATAAGGACCCCAAACCAGACCCAGGGGGACCGAAACACGGGTAGATCTCCGTTTATGTGGCATCTATCAAGTCTCTGATGAATGCAAGTGAAAGGGATTCAATAAAAAACAAAGACCTCAGACCAGACCCCCTTTACTAATGCAGACCCCACACCAGAGCCCCTAAACTAATACATACCCAACTGTCCACACACCAGACCCCTAAAATAATACAGACCCCACACCAGAGCATCTAAATTAATGCCCCAAACTAATACGCTACTCACAAAAAGTTAGGGATATTTCGCTTGTGGATGAAATTTCTGGATGAACCTAAAATGCCCTCTAACCTTTACAGGTGAACTTAATGTGACCTTCTCTAAACTTCTGAATGCACATGTCCAACTGTTCAATGTTTCATTACTTTTTGCACAACTTGCTTTTCTCTAATAAGGAGCTTAACGGCAAAATTCACAGGTGTTTGATCCATGAATCGCCCAGTAAATTTTCCTGGTTCATTTAGAATTGGCATTTAAACAGTCCTCCTCATCATGCTGCTCACATTTTGACATCATGAGACCAAGACGACGCCTAACAATTAATTAAAGGGCTTCTGTCACCCCCCAAAAGTCATTTTTCGTTTTTTGGCTACTTCAAATTCTTATACAGCGATTTTTCAATATATAGTGCTCTTAGCCTTTTTCATTCACTAGTTTCTTTAAAAAACAGACTTTTATAATATGTAAATTACCTCTCTACCAGCAAGTAGGGCGGTTACCTGCTGGTAGCAGCCGCATCCTCCTTTCATAAAGACGCCCCCTCCTCATGTTGATTGACAGGGCCAGCGAACGCGCTCGTCTTCTGGTTGGCCCTGTCTGCGTTCAAAATCTGGCGCCTGTGCCGTACTGGTCTTCAGTCGGCGCAGGCGCACTGAGAGGAGGACGCTTGCTCGGCCGCTCCTTCCTCAATGCGCCTGCGCCGATGACGTCACATCTACACTCGGCGCAGGCGCACTGAGGAAGGAGCGGCCGAGCGAGCGTCCTCCTACGTAGCTACAGAGCTTAGAGTGTCATCAGGAGGTTGTATCAGAGATACAGAGAGACTGGAAGAGTCACAGAAAGGCAGAGAAGTGGACGTCCTTTGGCCACATCCCACACTGATGACCACTTCATTGTGAACAATGCCATGCGTAACCGGATGATGAATGCCACACAACTCCAGGCACATTTATGGGAGGTGAGAGGCACCTAAGTGTCACGTCAGACCATTCGAAACCGTTTACATCAGCGTGGTCTGCTTGCTAGACAACCTGCAAGGTCATCGTTTTGCATGGGCAAAGGAGCATGCCAAGGAGCATCTACGCTGGACCAGGAACCAGTGGGGGTTGGGCACTTGATACTAGCAGATGGGGGGGTTTGGCACTTGATACTGGCACATGGGGGGGTTTGGCACTTGTTACTGGCACATGTGGGGGTTTGGCACTTGATACTGGCACATGGTGGGGGGTTTGGCACTTGATCCTGGCACATGGGGGGCATGGAGAGGCACTTGTTACTGGCACATGGGGGGGCACGGAGAGGCACTTGGGGGGGAGAGGCACTTGTTACTGGCACATGGGGGGTGGAAGAGAGGCACTTGATACTGGCACATTATTATGGGGCACTATGGAGGCTTCTACTGAGGCCACAAAGAAGGGGTATTTTATATGGTGGGCTCTGTGGGGTATTAGTATTATCTGTTTCTGCAGTATAGTATTAGGGGTCACAGTGGCACAGTATTGGGGGAGGTAGGATGATTTGTCCAGAAGATGGGAGGATGATGGAAAAGTAGTAAACTAAGATTTTGTTGTTGTTGTCAAACTGCAGAGACGGAAAATGGCGACAAAATGATGGTCTGGTCTGAAGGTCTGAAAGGATAAAGACGAGGACAGAGAACATCTACATCAAAGGAGACGTCACTGGATGTAAGAGGTATGGGGCGCTGTATTTCTGTAGTGATTGGGGGAGACGTTAAAATCAGCAAGTGTCATGTGTGTGTGTGTGTGGGGGCTTATTGTTTTTCGCCCCAGGGCCCCATTTCACCTAGAACTGGCCCTGGCTATGCATCAGCCTTTGGTGGTGGTGGTGTTACAGTGTGGGCAGATGTGTCTAGTCAATACAGAACTGTCCTACACTTTGTGAATGGTCCAGTGACAAGCCCATACTACTTGAATAACATCATTAATCCAGTCATTGTGCCTCAGCATGAACAACACAGACCTAATGTCATCTTCATGGAGGACAATACTCCAGCTCATCGAGGTCCAATCATTAGGGAACGGCTGCTGGAGACTGGGGTACCTCAAATGGAGTGGCCTGCACTTTCTCCAGACCTGAATTCCATTGTAAACCTATGGGATCAGCTCAGTCGCCGTGTAGAGGCTCGTAACTCTGTACCGCAGAGCCTCAATGACCCGAGGGCCTCCCTTCAAGAAGAGTGGGATGCCATGCCGCAGCCTCAGCAGACAATAAGGCGACTTGTGAACAGCATGAGACGTCGTGGTCAAGCTGCAATTAATGCTCAAGTTCACATGACAAGTTATTGAGACACTGAAATTTTTTAGGGGTATACCCACCACTGGTGTTGGCTTTGTTTCAATAAGTTGTTGAGATGAGGAAATCCCCATTGCTGCTTCTACTTAAATGCCCGACTTTCATGATATAATATTACTGGAGCAGGAACTTTTTAAGTTTTTCATAAATTTCACCTGAAAGCCAAATATCCCTAACTTTTTGTCAGTAGTGTATATAGTCCAGACCAAAGCCCCTAAACTAATACAGACCCCAGAGTAAAGCCCCTAAACGAATAGAGACTCAAGAACAGATCCTAAATGAATACAAACCCCAGACCCCCTAAATTAATGCAGATCCTACAGCATATCCTCTGAATAAATACAAATTTAGGACCTCCTGCAGCTAATACAGACCCCAGACCAGACCCTGGTTCCTGCAGCTTGCAGTCCCCTTCACACCCTGGCACTGTCACATACAATATCTTCACACCAGCCCCCGGAGTCAGGCTGTTCCCTTCAGCTAAGAGTGAAGAAGACTACAGGAATGGAGTGAGTATTATTCCGGACAAGGTGCCTAGGAGATTTGGCGGCTCTTCTTGCAATCTAGGAGGTCTCCTCTACTTTTGGGAGACCTTGGACATTCCAGGAGAGTTGACGATCATGGTCAACTTGTGGGATTTCTAAATGATTCTTAACATCTGCACATTTGGAGACATGTATCTTTCAGGCTCACCTTCCTCACAGTGACGTCCCTGAAATCCAATAGGACACAGACACATGTAGGAATCTGCTGACTTGGAGGTGCAGGTGCCGCCATTAATGCAGGAAGCCTCGTCACAGACCCCGATGCTGCAGTCACCTGCGTACAATGGATGAGCAGGTTATAGCTGAACAGGAGCCGAGTATAATTCCTGAAGAATGCTATATACATGATAATCACTCACCTACATCCGATCCACTGAGAGCCCTTCCCAGGGGCCACTGCCTCATGTCAATATTCCTGCCATTCACAGACAGAGACTGGACGCAGCCTTTAAAGCCCCGGTTGGTTCCCGCTGATTTTACCAGCCAGTAGATACTTGGTGCACCGCCCAGATAGAAGGGGGTTCGGAAGGTGATCTTACTGTACTGACCCTGGTGGAGGGGAGTGCAAACAGATATATGTCCAGTGATACAGTGCTTTAAGAACATCTTACCATGTTATCTATTCATCTACAGCTGGAAATAAAAGTAAGTGAACCCTTCAGAACTACCTGCATTTCTGCATTGTTTTCTAAAACACAATGTAACTAAACTATTAACACAACCAGTCAATACCAGTCATGCATTTCATCCACAGTGCTTGGAGATAAAGTAAGTGAACCTCTGAGTTAATGAGTTCTACAAGAGCTAATTGGCAAAAGGTGTTTCAATTAAGGATATGAGATTAGAAGTGTGAGTTTCACAGTGCTTTACACATTAAATGAAGGCACACAAAGCCTGGTTACTGACAAATCTGTTCTCAAGAAAGATTGGTTAGTGGGAATCAACTGTGACGCATGATGGAGAGGGCATCATGGTGTGGGGCTGGCAGAGGTAGCATTATGGTTTGGGGCTGTTAGAAGGGGTACCATGGTTTGGGGAGGATCATGATTTGGAGCTGGTGGGGGGCATCATAGTTTGAAGCTAGTCGAGTAGGACATCCTGGTTTGGGAATGATGAAGAGGACATCATGGTTTGGGGCTGGTGGATGAGCTTTCATAGTTTGGAGCTGGTAGATGGAACATCATGGTTTGGGGTTGGTGGAGGAAGAATCATGGTTTGGGGCTGGGGAAGAGCCATCATGGTTTGGGTCTGGTAGAAGGGGCATCTTGCTTTGGGATTGGTGGAGGGAGCATCATGTTTTGGGGCTCGTAGAAGGGGCATCTTGGATTGGGGTTGGTGGAGGAAGAATCCTAGTTTTGAGTTGGTGGAGATCCATAATTGTTTGGGGCTGGTAGAAGGGGCATCTTGGTTTGTGTTTTGTGAAAGGAACATCATGTTTTAGGGCTGATGGAGAGGAATCATGGTTTGAGTCTGGTAGAGGGGGTATCCTGGTTTGGGATTGGTAGAGTGAGCATCATGGTTTGGGGTTGATGTAGAGCCAAAATGGTTTGGGGCTGGTCGAAGGGGCATCCTTGTTTGGGGTTGGTGGAGGGAGAATCATCATTTAGGGCTGGTTGAGGGAGAATCATGGTTTGGGGCTAGTAGAAGGGACATCATGGATTGGGGCTGGTGCAGGAAGCATCATGGTTTGGGTTGGTGGAGGGAGCATCAAAATTTGGGGCTGGTAAAAGGGCCATCATGGTTTGGAGATGGTAGAAGGGACATTATGGGTTTGGGGCTGGCACAGGGGAATAATGGTTTGGGACTGGTTGAGGCAGCATAATGGTGTGGGGCTGATGGAGGAAGCAATAAGGTTTGGAGCAGCTTTCCTGTCTTAGTGCCTGGGCGCCTTGTGATCATCAAGGGAATAATAAATATAAGGGTGTATGAAACCATTTTAAAGGGAAATGCAGACAATATACATGGTCTCAAGTTTAAGAAACATTGGTGATAATGCAATACAATAACCCAAAGCACAGAAGTAAATCAGCTAAAAAATGGTTGAAAAAGACTTGCATTTTGTTGAAATGGCAAAATCCTGACCTTAGAGAGGTTATCCAGGTAAAAATAACTATGACCTATCCTTAGGATAGGTCATCATTATCACATTGGCGAGGGTCTGAGTCCTGGCACCATCACCAATCAGCTGTTTTAGGGAGCTGCTGCGCTCACCTGAGCTCTGGCGAGTGATACAGGCTCCGAGCAGCTTTTCAAGCGCAGCGCCGTTTATCCTATAGTGGCAGTGCTTGATATTGCAGCTCAGCCCCATTGACTTCAATGGTCAGCTTATTTCAAAGGGTTCGATTACTTTTTCTTGCAAGTCTTGCTACTTTTTCCTATAGTAATAAAAATCCTAAAACAAGGCAGAATTGCAATCATACAGCTCTGCTCTGTTGTTCCCTGTTATCAGCCATTTTGCTCGCTGGAGTGTTCTTCAATGGGATGTCTCCACAAATTGCACTTTTTATAAGCTCCTAGATTGACCTCTGGCACCCATCATCTAAAGACTTCCTTCACCCTACAAGAGCCATGTGGTGACTTGTATTGTCTGAGAATTGGGGTCCTGCCATAGACTTTGCCCCAGCTGTGCATTTGGTATCTTACCGGAGATCTCCCAGACACTGCTGCCCCATTATCTAGCTGGATCCATCCATTAAGACCTTCTCTGTACAGCGTTACAATGTGCCAGACGCCTGGTTTGATTTTATTGTCGCTAGTGATGACTGCTGTCCCAGTACCGCAATTATACCTGGAAAAGAAAAGGTTAATTGTACAAGGTGTGTCATTGTCTTGAAGGGAATCTCCACTTTTCTTCATCATGTTGTTTTCCCTGATGGTTATAGGGGTCAGAGGTCTATGTTCTGGTACATACAGAGCTCAAACCCCCCTGTATATATTTAGTTATATGATAAACTTCTGCTTCCTGCAGCCACCACTAGGGGGAGCTCACACTTACTGTATACTTTAAACTGCATACAAACACTGTATGCTGTAAACTCTTGAGCTCCCCTTAGTGGTGACTACAGGTATACAAAGTTTTATCATATAGGTATACTTATGCAGAGGGTTTAGGGCTCTGTTTCAGAAAAATGGAGCTCTGACCTCTATAAAAATATATTAAAGGCCGGATTTTCTACCTTTTTTAGAAAACAAAAAAAGTTTAACTTTTTAGAACAACTCAAATCAGATGCAAAATGTCTTCTCTAGGTGGCTTACCGAAACTGGACGCTCCTGCGAATAATAGCCAAAGACATAAAATCTCCCCGGCCATATTCATTTTCACCACAGTAGAGAAGAAGGCCATCGTCACCATCAGCCTGAAGTCCAAGATAGACACATAAGATTCTGACCCATAAAACCACATCATCACATGCCACAATAAACTGATAACTAAACCTTAAAGGGGATTAGAAAAAAAAGGATTAGAAAAACATGGCTGCTTTATTCCAAAAACAGCGCCACACTTGTCCACTGGTTGGGTGCGGTACTGCAGCTCATCCTAATTCATTGCAATAAGGATAAGTTACAATTCATGGATGTGGTGGTGATGTGTTTGGAAGAAAGCAACCATGTTTTTCTAACTCTGTACATCCCCTTAAATTATAATGACAAGAACGACAACAATCTGTAGCTCTGTAATAATAATTTCACAGTTCTGCAGGCTTCTGAACTCAAGCTTTCAAGCAACCCTTGCTTGATCAATGTCTGCAAACAGCTCTAAAAAGAACAAACTGACCCATGTGCTATCGGGGCTCAGCTAAGCTTTTAGGGACACATCTGCCCATAAAATGTCTGCCTGTTTCCAGATATGACCAGCTGAAGTGTGAATGCAGCTCTGGAGGATAATACAAAATCAGTAGTGTTTTGTGTTAAAGGGGTTTTCCGGGATTTTAATATTGATGACCTATCCTCAGGATAGGTCATCAATATCAAATCCACGGGGGTCCAACACCCAGCACCCCCACCGATCAGCTGTTTGAAGAGAAGGACGCTCTCCGTGAGAGCGCAGCCTTCCCTTCATTGTTCACCTGCTCGCCGTCGACATCACAGCAGTGAGCAGTGTAATTACAAGCCGTCCTATTCACTTCAATGAGACAGCTCATTCCATTGAAGTGAATGGGATGGCGTGTAATTACACTGCTTACCTCTTTAACCCCCTCAGCCCCGCTAGGTGAAACCCCCTTCATGACCAGAGCACTTTTTACACTTCGGCACTACACTCCTTTCACCGTTTATCGCTCGGTCATGCAACTTACCACCCAAATGAATTTTACCTCCTTTTCTTCTCACTAATGGAGCTTTCATTTGGTGGTATTTTATTGCTGCTGACATTTTTACTTTTTTTGTTATTAATCAAAATGTAACGATTTTTTTGCAAAAAAATGACATTTTTCACTTTCAGCTGTAAAATTTTGCAAAAAAAACGACATCCATATATAAATTTTTCGCCAAATTTATTGTTCTACATGTCTTTGATAAAAAAAAAATGTTTGGGCAAAAAAAAATGGTTTGGGTAAAAGTTATAGCATTTACAAACTATGGTACAAAAATGTGAATTTCCGCTTTTTGAAACAGCTCTGACTTTCTGAGCACCTGTCATGATTCCTGAGGTTCTACAATGCCCAAACAGTAGAAACCCCCCACAAATGACCCCATTTCGGAAAGTAGACACCCTAAGGTATTCACTGATGGGCATAGTGAGTTCATAGAACTTTTTATTTTTTGTCACAAGTTAGCGGAAAATGATGATGATTTTTATTTTTTTTATTTTTCTTACAAAGTCTCATATTCCACTAACTTGCGACAAAAAATAAAAAATTCTAGGAACTCGCCATGCCCCTCACGGAATACCTTGGGGTGTCTTCTTTCCAAAATGGGGTCACTTGTGGCGTAGTTATACTGCCCTGGCAATTTAGGGGCCCAAATGTGTGAGAAGAACTTTGCAATCAAAATGTGTAAAAAATGACCGGTGAAATCCAAAAGGTGCACTTTGGAATATGTGCCCCTTTGCCCACCTTGGCAGCAAAAAAGTGTGACACATCTGGTATCGCCGTACTCAGGAGAAGTTGGGGAATGTGTTTTGGGGTGTCATTTTACATATACCCATGCTGGGTGAGAAAAATATCTTGGTCAAATGCCAACTTTGTATAAAAAAATGGGAAAAGTTGTCTTTTGCCAAGATATTTCTCTCATCCAGCATGGGTATATGTAAAATGACACCCCAAAACACATTCCCCAACTTCTCCTGAGTACGGCGATACCAGATGTGTCACACTTTTTTGCTGCCAAGGTGGGCAAAGGGGCACATATTCCAAAGTGCACCTTTCAGATTTTGCAGGCCATTTTTTACACATTTTGATTGCAAAGTTCTTCTCACACATTTGGGCCCCTAAATTGCCAGGGCAGTATAACTACGCCACAAGTGACCCCATTTTGGAAAGAAGACACCCCAAGGTATTCCGTGAGGGGCATGGCGAGTTCCTAGAATTTTTTATTTTTTGTCACAAGTTAGCGGAAAATGATGATTTTTTTTTTTTTCTCTTTTTTCCTTACAAAGTCTCATATTTCACTAACTTGCGACAAAAAATAAAAAATTCTAGGAACTCGCCATGCCCCTCACGGAATACCTTGGGGTGTCTTCTTTCCAAAATGGGGTCACTTGTGGCGTAGTTATACTGCCCTGGCAATTTAGGGGCCCAAATGTGTGAGAAGAACTTTGCAATCAAAATCTGTAAAAAATGGCCTGCAAAATCTGAAAGGTGCACTTTGGAATATGTGCCCCTTTGCCCACCTTGGCAGCAAAAAAGTGTGACACATCTGGTATCGCCGTACTCAGGAGAAGTTGGGGAATGTGTTTTGGGGTGTCATTTTACATATACCCATGCTGGGTGATAGAAATATCTTGGCAAAAGACAACTTTTCCTATTTTTTTATACAAAGTTGGCATTTGACCAAGATATTTCTCTCACCCAGCATGGGTATATGTAAAATGACACCCCAAAACACATTCCCCAACTTCTCCTGAGTACGGCGATACCAGATGTGTCACACTTTTTTGCAGCCTAGATGCGCAAAGGGGCCCAAATTCCTTTTAGGAGGGCATTTTTAGACATTTGGATCCCAGACTTCTTCTCACACTTTCGGGCCCCTAAAAAGCCTGGGCAGTATAAATACCCCACATGTGACCCCACTTTGGAAAGAAGACACCCCAAGGTATTCAATGAGGGGCCTGGCGAGTTCCTAGAAAATTTTTATTTTTTGCATATGTTAGCGGAAATTGATTTTTTTGGTTTTTTTCTCACAAAGTCTCACTTTCCGCTAACTTAGGACAAAAATTTCAATCTTTCATGGACTCAATATGCCCCTCAGCGAATACCTTGGGGTGTCTTCTTTCCGAAATGGGGTCACATGTGGGGTATTTATACTGCCCTGGCTTTTTAGGGGCCCTAAAGCGTGAGAAGAAGTCTGGAATATAAATGTCTAAAAATGTTTACGCATTTGGATTCCGTGAGGGGTATGGTGAGTTCATGGGAGATTTTATTTTTTGACACAAGTTAGTGGAATATGAGACTTAGTAAGAAAAAACAAAAACAAAAAAAAAATTTCCGCTAACTTGTGCCAAAAAAAATGTCTGAATGGAGCCTTACAGGGGGGGGTGATCAATGACAGGGGGGGTGATCAATGACAGGGGGGTGATCAATGACAGGGGGGTAATCACCCATATAGACTCCCGGATCACCCCCCTGTCACTGATCACCCCCCCTGTAAGGCTCCATTCAGACATCCGCATGATTTTTTACGGATCCATGGATACATGGATCGGATCCACAAAAAACATGCGGACGTCTGAATGGAGCCTTACAGGGGGGTTATCAATGACAGGGGGTGATCAGGGTGATCAGGGTGATCACCCCCCTGTCACTGATCACCCCCCCTGTAAGGCTCCATTCAGACATCCGCATGATTTTTTACGGATCCATGGATACATGGATCGGATCCACAAAAAACATGCGGACGTCTGAATGGAGCCTTACAGGGGGGGTTATCAATGACAGGGGGTGATCAGGGTGATCACCCCCCTGTCACTGATCACCCCCCCTGTAAGGCTCCATTCAGACATCCGCATGATTTTTTACGGATCCATGGATACATGGATCGGATCCACAAAAAACATGCGGACGTCTGAATGGAGCCTTACAGGGGGGTTATCAATGACAGGGGGTGATCAGGGTGATCACCCCCCTGTCACTGATCACCCCCCCTGTAAGGCTCCATTCAGACATCCGCATGATTTTTTACGGATCCATGGATACATGGATCGGATCCACAAAAAACATGCGGACGTCTGAATGGAGCCTTACAGGGGGGTTATCAATGACAGGGGGTGATCAGGGTGATCACCCCCCTGTCACTGATCACCCCCCCTGTAAGGCTCCATTCAGACATCCGCATGATTTTTTACGGATCCATGGATACATGGATCGGATCCACAAAAAACATGCGGACGTCTGAATGGAGCCTTACAGGGGGGTGATCAATGACAGGGGGTGATCAGGGAGTGTATATGGGTGATCACCCCCCTGTAAGGCTCCATTCAGACGTCCGCATGTGTTTTGCGGATCCGATCCATGTATCCATGGATCCGTAAAAATCATGCGGACGTCTGAATGGAGCCTTACAGGGGGGTGATCAGTGACAGGGGGGTGATCAATGACAGGGGGTGATCAGGGAGTGTATATGGGTGATCACCCGCCTGTCATTGATCACCCCCCTGTAAGGCTCCATTTAGACGTCCGTATGCGTTTTGCGGATCCGATCCATGTATCCGTGGATCCGTAAAAATCATACGGACGTCTGAACGGAGCCTGACAGGGGGGTGATCAATGACAGGGCGGTGATCAATGACAGGGGGGTGATCAGGGAGTTTATATGGGGTGATCATGGGTGATCAGGGGTTTATAAGGGGTTAATAAGTGACGGGGGGGGGGGTGTAGTGTAGTGTGGTGTTTGGTGCGACTGTACTGACCTACCTGAGTCCTCTGGTGGTCGATCCTAACAAAAGGGACCACCAGAGGACCAGGTAGGAGGTATATTAGACGCTGTTATGAAAACAGCGTCTAATATACCTGTTAGGGGTTAAAAAATTCGGATCTCCAGCCTGCCAGCGAACGATCGCCGCTGGCATGCTGGAGATCCACTCGCTTACCTTCCGTTCCTGTGAGCGCGCGCGCCTGTGTGCGCGCGTTCACAGGAAATCTCGCGTATCGCGAGATGACGCGTATATGCGTGACTGTGCGCCAGCCTGCCACCTCCGGAACGCACATGTGCGTTAGGCGGTCCGGAGGTGGTTAATGGTTGCATTTTTTCACAGTAACTTATATATGATGTGCACTTTGAATCTGACTCTTATAGGGAAATGATTTTGTTAATAGTCCCATTGATTATAGTAAGATTTTTCTTATGACAAATTCTGGGGTGGCCATATCCTAAATTACCATACATAGGCTTACCTTAAATTCCACAGTAATTTGGAAGGTCTGGTATGAATTTTTCAGTGGTTCAAATGTCATATAGGAGTGACCGTAAAACTGAGGATACTGAACATTAATATCTGAAAAAAGAACATATTGTAACAAATTTCCACATTTTCCACCTTGTCAATTTAGTCGACTTGGAGAACTGGGAGGAATACTTTTTAATCTAAAGGCGAATGTCAACTCTTTTCTTTTATATGTAAATAAGTTACAATTTCTCAAAATCCCCAGCATGGAAATATAAATAAAAAAGATAATATTCTTTCTACCTGCAGCTACAATTAGGGGGAGCTCAGGAGATTACTGCATACAGATATATACAGCCACCACTAGAGGGAGCTCAGGGTATTACTGCATACAGATATATACAGCCACCACTAGAGGGAGCTCAGGAGATTACTGCATACTGATATATACAGCCACCACTAGAGGGAGCTCAGGAGATTACTACATACAGATATATACAGCCACCACTAGAGGGAGCTCAGGAGATTACTGCATACAGATATATACAGCCTCCACTAGAGGGAGATCAGGAGATTACTACACACAGATATACACAGCCACCAGTAGAGGGAGCTCAGGAGATTACTACATACAGATATATACAGCCACTACTAGAGGGAGCTCAGGAGATTACTGCATACAGATATATACAGCCACCACTAGAGGGAGCTCAGGAGATTACTGCATACAGATATATACAGCCTCCACTAGAGGGAGATCAGGAGATTACTACATACAGATATACACAGCCACCAGTAGAGGGAGCTCAGGAGATTACTACATACAGATATATACAGCCACCACTAGAGGGAGCTCAGGAGATTACTGCATACAGATATACACAGCCACCACTAGAGGGAGCTCAGGAGATTACTGCATACAGATATATACAGCCACCACGAGAGGGAGCTCAGGAGATTACTGTGTACAGATATATACAGCCACCACTAGAGGGAGCTCAGCAGAGTACTGCATACAGATATGTACAGCCACTACTAGAGGGAGCTCAGGAGATTACTGCATACAGCCACCACTAGAGAGAGCTCAGCAGAGTACTGCATACAGATATATACAGCCACCACTAGAGGGAGCTCAGGAGATTACTGCATACAGATATATACAGCCACCACTAGAGGGAGCTCAGGAGATTACCATGTGCAGTTATATGCAGCCACCACTAGAGGGAGCTCAGGAGATTACTACATACAGATATATAAAAACACCACCAGAGGGAGCTCAGGAGATTACTGCATACAGATATATACAGCCACCACTAGAGGGAGCTCAGGAGATTACTACATACAGATATATACAGCCACCACTAGAGGGAGCTCAGGAGATTACTACATACAGATATATACAGCCACCACTAGAGGGAGCTCAGGAGATTACTGCATACAGATATATACAGCCACCACTAGAGGGAGCTCAGGAGATTACTGCATACAGATATATACAGTCACCACTAGAGGGAGCTCAGGATATTACTGCATACAGATATATACAGCCACCAGTAGAGGGAGCTGAGGAGATTACTACATACAGATATATACAGCCACCACTAGAGGGAGCTCAGGAGTTTACTGCATACAGATATATGCAGCCACCACTAGAGGGAGCTAAGGAGCTTACAGCATACATTGAACTCTCTAATAACACAGCATGTATTAAGCTCCTGAAAAAAAATCAGTGCATAATTTTGGATCTAAAAACTCCTGGTGATATGAGATGGAAATGGGTTTTTCATACCAGAACTCCCATAGCTCATAGTGGCTGGTAGGGAGTGAGCAGTGAATTAAAACAGTACCTTTCTCGTACCTTTAATTAGTTTGTTCCACTATGGTTATTTGGTGTTTGGAGCACTGAGGGCGGGCCCTAGCCGCTTGGTGCACCACCTGTCCATCCCTGTGTCCATGAAGCTCCTCCTTTCCTTAGGCGACTTGCAAGTCAGGCATCAGAATCCTGCTCTCACCTGGCCCCATAATCTAATGCCTGCATCGTGCACCACAGCTTTAGCGCATGCGCAGTATTTTTAATCCAAATTGTGTCTCATGGTACAGGGGCGAGATTACAGGGCTAGACGAGAGCAGGAGCTTCATGGACACAGGGAGGGACAGATGGTAAACCAAGGACCAAGGACCCCCCACTATAAATGGTCTGATATACATAAACCTTCTGATGGACTCCCTGAGCAGCAGCTACACACATCTGGTCTGGTTACTTTCCCAGATTCCTGAGTGGAGCATCTACCTGGTTGTGCACTGCTGCTCAGGAATCAAGGAAAGCTGGGTGGCCTCCCTCTTGGCAGATCTCTAGGTTATCTGGGTGAATGCAGCAGTGTTTACCTAGATGACAATGCCGACCCAGTACTGTATCTAAAAATTGCCTTTCAGGATCCTGGAAAAGTTGAGTGTGCATTTTGGCCCGGGCTATGTTTGTGGCTTGGTTAGTTTTGGACTATCTGTGGTGACAGCTGCAGAGATGTCTATTATGTAAGCACAATACAGGTCACCATTGATTAGGACATGCGGCAGATGCTACAGGGAAGGTCATGTGCCCGCGGGTGGTAGGGGAAGCCAGTACCCTCCACTGTACCCGCATTGATTTCATTATTAACAAGTCACACTGCATTCAACCCTAAAACTAGACACAACTTTGTGTGACATGAAGCTGAAAGGTCATATATGGATGCACAGGGAAGTCATAGTTTAGGACCCCCTCTATGAACCAGGATGGAGGGGGTCTGCTCTGGCAAACATATCCTATCCATGCATTTCCTAGTTGATACCTGGTTGATCGCCAATTCAGTGCTCAAACAATACCACCACGCAGTTCTCAAAAAATACCAACATATAGTGTTTAAATAATATCACCATATAGCTCTCAAATAATACCTCTATATAGTACTCAAGAAATACCAACATACAGTGCACAATAATACCAACATAGAGTACTCAAATAAAGCCACTATACAGTGTTTAAATACCACTATGTAATGCTGAAATAGAACAACCAAGCAGTGCTTTAAAAATATGGCCATGCAATGCTCAAATAATACACCCATACAGTGCTTGAATATTGTCATACAGTACTAAAATAATACTCTATGTAGTGTTTAAATAATATCACCATATAGTGCTCAAATAATATCTCTGTATGGTACTCAAGTAATACCACTATACAGTGTTCAAATAATACCAACATAGAGTACTCAAATAAAGCGACTATAGAGTGTTTTAATACTACTATGTAATGCTGAAATAGAACAACCAAGCAGTGCTTTAGAAATATGGCCATGCAATGCTCAAATAATACACCCATACAGTGCTTTAATATTGTCATATAGTGCTCAAATAAAACCACCATACAGTGCTTAAATAATACTTTATATAGTGTTTAAATAATATCACTATATAGTGCTCAAATAATATCTCTATATGGTGCTCAAGTAATACCACTATACAGTGTTCAAATAATACCAACATAGAGTACTCAAATAATGCCACTACACTGTGCTTAAAGGGGATGTCCAACCATTTATATTGATGACCTATCGTCAGAATAGGTCATCAATATCAGATCAGCGCCGCCGGGGTCCGACACCCGGCACCCCCCACCGATCAGCTGCACCTCGGAAGTGCAGTGTAATGTCGAGTACTCGCTCCTTTCAAGCGAATGGAGTAAGTACTTGTATTTACACTACGCCACCGCTCCACAGGAGATGACATGTATTGTAATGACCAGGAAGCAACGCTCGCATGGGGCCCCCTCATCAAACAGCTAATCGGGGGGTGCTGGACCCTCGCCAATCAGATATTGATGGCCTATCCTGAGAATAGGACAACCCCTAAATAAATGGTAGGACAGGCCCTTTACATACCACCACTTATTACTAAAAGAGCACAACCAAACAGTGATTAAATAATACTGCCATACAGTGCTCAAATAATACCAACTTATAGTGCTCAAATACAGCCATTGTACAGTGCTCAAATATTGCCATACAGTCCTCAAATAATACTTCTATACAGTGCTCAGACAATACCAATGGGGATGAGCGAATTTCATATTTTGAAATTCATTTTTTACTGAATTGCGTTATGGATTCCGTTACCACGGACCATAACGCGATTCCATAACGGAATGCCTGTAATTCCGTGATAATAGAAGTCTATGGGCTGCATAACGGAGAGGACTCCCCTGCATAATGGAAACCGGACGGATCCGTTATGCAGGACATAGACTTCTATTATGACTCTAAAGGCATTCCGTCATTAAAATTGCGTTATGGTCCGTGGTAACGGAATCCATAACGCAATTTAGTAAATACCACAACACGAACCGAAAACGAATTTCAATATATGAATATATTCGCTCATCCCTAAATACCAACATAAAGTGCTCAAATACAACCACCATAGAGCAGGCACATACATCTCCATACATAGGGTAAACTAATAACAGCGACACACACTGTCTAAATAGTACCGCTATATAATCAATATTAAGATCCTGGCCCTCTCAAGCATCCTTTTCAGGCCAGCCTGGAGTTTATCTCCTCTCCAGTGTCAGACAAGTGACATAATGGACATGTTAATATCCAACTTTGTTCTAATATCTCATCAAAACCACTCCTCTCATATGGCAGCCATGTGCCATCAGCTAATCCATTCCCTGCACCCCCCACTCCCGGAAAACAGACTTCGTCAGGGTAAGCCTCCTCTGGCCATTCTGGCTCATGAAAGTGAGTCCCGAGCAGTGGACCCCCGATCATCTTATAGACAGAGCTTGTCTTCATGAGATAACCCCCTTTAACTGTGTAATATTCATCTCAGATCCCAGAAGACACCGCTCTCTGGTAACAATAGAGAAGCAGAATTCCGAATTTAGCTTTATACACAATCAGGGAAGAAAGCACACTGCAACTCGACATCAGTATAATAAAGTAGAGTAAAGAATCGTACCGTGTTCACATGTCTCTCCTGCTTTCCCGAGGTTACAGTGGCATTGTGATCCCCCGCGGTCATAATCATTAAGGCAGAAGCTATCGGCTGGGCAGACGGTTTCCTCACACGTCAAGTCAAAAAGTCTAGGAGGAGAAACCATGGTATTCTTTCGCACAGGCCTGGTGGTGGTGGTCCTGGTTGTGGTGGTGAATCTGGTTGTGGCTCTGGTTGTGGTGGTGGCTCTGGTTCTAGTGGCACTAGCGGTGGTGGTGGCTCTAGTTGTGGTTGTGGTGGCCGTAGTTGAAGAACTTGTTGTGGGTATGGTCATAGAACTGGAAGCTGCGGTGGTTGTTCTCAAAGGGATTATCTTTGTGTAGGTCCCTGGAGTCATCTTGGTTTCTGTCCCAAATTTCTTGTTACCACCTCTGGTACGAGTAAGGGGTTTGACCTTCAGAGACAAAAAAGCAAAGGAGAACAGTAGAAACAAAACCAGAAGTCAAGGATCATTAAATATTATACCCAACGTGCCTGTTTATTAGGACATTTAGAGTTTCGAAATAATCTGTCTTGTATCTAGGATCAAATGTTTGGCAAAAGTACTCTGTTTGGAGAATGAGTGGCAACTGCCTGTGGATTATAGAGACTGTTTCTAACCCTCTTGGCATAGTCAACAGGATTAAAAGCTTGAGTATAAGCACATACCTGTACACAGTCCCATAACTCATGCTAGTAGATTGAGGGTCAAGTGTCTGGCAAAAGTACTACGTATGAGATGTTTAGAGACGGACTGGCATCTGCTTTTGCAGTATAGAGACAGTCCTGCTGCCTTCATGTCTTTCTGACTCTCTGAGCACTTAACATAGTCGGCAGGATTCAAAGCTTAAGGATGCGCGCTTACACAGTCCTATAAGTTTCTGACCGTTTGAACACCTAGCGTGGTTGATAGGATTAAAGGCTTGAGGATGAGCGCTTACATTGTCCCATAGGTTTCTGGCCCTCTGAAAACTTGGCGTAGTCGGCAGGATTCAGAGCCCGAGGATCAGTGCTTACATGGTCCCAGACGTTTCTGACCCTCAGAACATTTAACATAGTCAGCAGGATTTAAAGCTTAAAGATGCGCCCTTACATAGTCCTATAAGTTCCTGTCCCTCTGAACACTTGGCGTAGTCAACAGGATTCAGTGACTAAGGATCAGCACTTACACAGTCCCATACGTTTGAACACCTGGCGTAGTTGATAAGATTAAAAGCTTGAGAATAAGCACCTACATAAGTTTCTGTCCCTCTAAACACTTGGCGTAGTCGGCAGGATTCAAAGCCCGAGGATCAGTGCTTACATGGTCCCAGACTTTTTTGACCCTCTGAACACTTGGCGTAGTCGGCAGGATTCAAAGCCCGAGGATCAGTGCTTACATGGTCCCAGATGTTTCTGTCCCTCTGAACACTTGGCGTAGTCGGCAGGATTCAAAGCCCGAGGATCAGTGCTTACATGGTCCCAGATGTTTCTGACCCTCTGAACACTTGGCATATCCAGCAGGATTCAAATCCTGAGGATGAGCGCTTACACAGTCCCATAGGTTTCTGACATCCTCAAGACTGCACAGTATTGATTTAGTTCCCCTCTGGGCAATAGGAAACCAACACAGAGAGAACAGAGCGGAGACGGAAAACTTGGGGAGCCCTGGTGATTTGTACTGTTACCTTATTTTACAGCTCATAAAGATTTTCTCCCGCACACAGTACCTTTACTCAATCTCTTTACCTCCTTGAACATCACACTGGAGGCGTCGGTCACTTCCTATCCCGCTATCTCTTATATGTCAACTCAGACCGCAAATCAGTTCAAGACTTTGCTTCAATACACACTCGCCTCGCAGACGCTCTCGGTAAAGGTTAAAGGTATTGAACTGAAGTCTTCCATTTCTACAGTACATACATCTTATGTTAACCCCCCCACCCCATTATCCAACATTACCTGCACATACAAGTCTATGAGTTGTTCTCTCTCATATATGAATAATTTTCTGTATTGAGAAAGGTGGGCAACAACGGCATGCCTAGAGTCTTATGGGTCCCAGTGCAAATTTTGCCTTGCACCCCCAACAAACACATTATGCGCCTCTTGGACTATCTCTTTCCCGAATAAAAATTTTCAGAAGTAGGATCAACCCTATTAAACCAGGCATACTGCCTGGTAGGGATGACGATTAAAATGAAACCTGTCTTGTGAAAATCTGTGAAAATCCCCAGAAAAAGAGTTTTATTCTTTATGTAAATGAGAGCTTCAGTGCACTAAAGGGTGGGGCCAGAACTCTAAAGCTGAGGTGCACTGAGGGGCTAGATCCCACCCTTGGTGCACTTAAACCCACATTTGCATACCAGATTTTATTTTATTTTTTGGAACGGTTCATCCGATTTTCACAAGACAGGTATCATTTTAATCAGCAGGATTAACCCTGCCAGGCAGTTCATCTGGCTTGATAGAGTTAATCCTGATTCACCAGTGACAGGTGCTCTTTTAAAGGAGTTTTCCAGGATTAGGCCTCATGCACACGACCGTTGTTGTGTTCCGTTGCGCAAAATAGGGGTTCCGTTGCTCCGTGATCCGTTTCCGTTTTTGTTTCCGTGTGTCTTCCTTTATTTTTGGAGGATCACCAGACATGAAGCAAAGTAAAAAAAAGTCTAAGTCAAGTTTGCCATGCAAATGATAGGAAAAAAACGGACACGGACGCACGGACGCGGATGACAATCTTGTGTGCTTCCCAGTTTTTTTCACGGTCCTATTGACTTGAATGGGTCCGCAAACCGTTTTCCGTGAAAAAAAATAGGACAAGTTATATTTTTTGGACGGACTGGAACCACGGATCACGGACGCGGATGACAAACGGTGCATTAGCCGAGTTTTCAACGGACCCATTGAAAGTCAAAGGGTCCGCAGAAAATCACGAAAAAACTGAACAACGGACACGGAATGAAACAACGGTCGTGTGCATGAGGCCTTAGAAAAACAAAAACAGCACCACACAGGTCCATAGGTTGTATGCGGTATTCAGTGCAGTTCCATTCATTTCAATGGAGCCGTGCTGCAATACAAGACACAGCCCATGGACAGGAGGGGTGCTGTTTTTGAAAAAAAAAAGCAGCCATGTTTTTTAATCTTGAGCAACTCCTTAAATTCAGAACTGCAACCTGACCTCATAATAAACCCCAGACTCAACCCCAAAGTGAATTCAGACCCTACACCTCCATGGACTTTGATGTACCTGACCTCCGATTTAGTAGTACCCAAGGGTGTACCAATATGGGATGGATAGTAGTGGTCGCCATCTGGTGAATAGGGGTCCAGGAGCTTCATGTTACCCCTCTGCCTGCATCACATGCTGAACTATCAGGGCTCCAAACTTCTTGCTGCTAGGTGGACAAACCCTTTAAGTGAGTGCGGACAGGCTAAGCTTTTGTTCCTCTGGTCACATTGTAACAATATATAAATGATAAACATAATAACACTACGCCACGGACTTACATCATCTATATAGATATCGTAGTCAGAGTCATCAATGTTGTACCCATCATCGTCGCTGGTTTTAGGGTCTGTCACGTATCCGTCCACATATCCTCCAGATCCCAGCTCATCGCTCCCTGCAATAAAAGACTCAGGACGTAAAGGATGTAAAAGGACCACACTGACCTCCATCGTATACTGCCATATAACACGACACGAAATGGACCCACCCATTCATTTTAATTAAACTTGAAGGGGTTCTCCTTTTTGTTAAAAAGGTCTCCTGAAGATCAGCTTAGCATAATCTCTGTGGGGAAACTACATGTTCAACCTCCCTGCAGCGCCTCCAGAGGAGAAATGAAGTATTACACAGTTCTCAATGAAATCAATGGGTTGCCTGTATGAAGGAGGAAAAGGCTTTTGCTTGGCTTATTATCATAGAGATGGAGATTTACTATGAGCAGAATTTTTAATTGCCAGAATTTGTGTCAAATGTATTAAATATTTGATGAATTTGCTGTATCTTTTGTCAAGAGATATTACTCCCTTTTTTGTTTCGCCCCCTTTTTTTGATAAACTATTTAGAAATACACATTTAGTTATACTGCCATATACAGTACCTACTCACCTAGCTAATCATGTACACTTTTTAAAAGGCTGAGGGCAGCGTAAAATCACAAAAGGCAGAAAAATGATATACCTGTAAGCCAAAATTTGCAACACATGACTCTGTGAAACTGGCATACAGGGCTTGAGAAATTTCCTCAAAGAACTAAATGATAAAATTCTGGCTATCTGCAGCCACCACTAGGGGGAGCTCTCTGCATATAAATTTATACAGCCACCACTAGGGAGAGCTCACTGCATATAGATTTATACAGCCACCACTAGGGGGAGCTCTCTGCATATAAATGTATACAGCCACCACTAGGGAGAGCTCACTGCATATAGATTTATACAGCCACCACTAGGGGGAGCTCACTACACATGGAATTTTACAGCCACCACTAGGGGGAGCTCATTTCATATAGATTTATACAGCCACCACTAGAAGGAGCTCACTACATATAGATTTATACAGCCAGCACTAGGGAGAGCTCACTGCATATAGATGTATACAGCCACCACTAGGGGGGTCTCACTACTAATAGATTTATACAGCCACGACTAGGGGGAGCTCACTACATATAGATATATACAGCCACCACTAGGGAGAGATCACTGCATATAGATATATACAGCCACCACTAGAGGGAGCTCACTGCATAGTGATTTATACAGCCACCACTAGAGGGAGCTCACTGCATAGTGATTTATACAGCCACCACTAGAGGGAGCTCATTGCATATAGATTTATACAGCCACCACTAGAGGAAGCTTACTGTATATGAATATATACAGCCACCACTAGAGGGAGCTTACTGTATATGGATGTATACAGCCACCACTAGAGGGAGCTCACTATGTATGGATTTATAGAGCAACCAATAGGGGAAGCTCACTTCCGATGGATTTATACAGCTACTACTAGAGGGAACTCACTGTATGTGGATGTATACAGCCCCCACTAGGGGGAGCTCACTACCGACGAATTTATACAGCCACCACTAGGGAGAGCTCACTACTAGAGATGAGCGAATTTCCGCTTATGAAATTCGTTAAAACTTCATTTGGTGGTAAAAGGTGAATTGCGTTATTGATTCCTTTACCACAGACCATAACGCAATGTTATGACGGAATGCATAACGGAATGCCTTTAGTGGCATTCCGTTATTCATTTCGTCATAATAGAAGTCTATGGGCTGCAAAACCGATCCGTCCCGTTTCCATTATGCAGGGGAGTCCTCTTAAAGTTATGCAGCCCATAGACTTCTATTATGAGGGAATGAATAACGGAATGCCTCTAGTCTAAAGGCATTCCGTTATGCATTCCGTCATAACATTGCGTTATAGTCTGTGGTAACGGAATCCATAACGCAATTCACCTTTTACCACCAAACGAAGCGTGAATGAATTTCAAAATATTAAATTTATTCATCTCTAGTCACTACCAATGAATTTGTACAGCCACCACTAGAGGGAGCTCACTACACATAGATTTATACAGCCACTACTAGAGGGAGCTCACTACACATAGATTTATACAGCCACTACTAGAGTAAACTCACTGTATATAGATTTATACAGCGAGCACTTCAGGGAGCTCACTACAGATGGATTTATACAGCTACTACTAGAGTGAACTCACTGTATATAGATTTATACAGCGGGCACTTGGGGGAGCTCACTACAGATGGATTTATGCATTTATGCAGCTACACTAGGGGGAGTTAGCTGTATAATGATTTCTACAGCCACCACTAGGGGGAGCTCACTACACATAGATTTATACAGCCACCACTAGGGGGAGCTCACTACACATAGATTTCTACAGCCACCACTAGGGGGAGCTCACTACACATAGATTTATACAGCCACCACTAGGGGGAGCTCACTACACATAGATTTATACAGCCACTACTAGAGTGAACTCACTGTATATAGATTTATACAGCGGGCACTTGTGGGAGCTCACTACAGATGGATTTTTTGCATTTATGCAGCTACACTAGGGGGAGTTAGCTGTATAAGGATTTCTACAGCCACCACTGGGGGGAGGGGGGCTCACTACATATGGTTTTATACAGGCGCCACAATGGGGAGCTTACTGTATATGTATTTATAAAGCCACCACCAGAGGGCGCTCACTGCATATGGAGTTACAGCTTGTATTCAACTCAATGGGAGCTGTAAAATCTTTGTAAAGTGAGCTCCCCCTAGTGGCATCTGCATGGAAATGCAGGGAAAATCCAGACCCTATGGCTATCAATGCAGTACATATGCAGCCGTCACCTGTGCCTATTGTACATGCACAAGCTCAGTGGCAGCTCAGCACAGAGAGACATTTCAGATTTTTTTTCCCAATCAATACAATGAGCATTGGAAGTGAATTCAATTACGCCATCTACAATGGGCACTGTGCTCGACAAGGACATAACGATCGCTTCAAAAGGCTGATCGATGCGGACATTGCTCCCCTCCCCCGTTATATGTATTTCCTGCTTTTTATAACCTTTTCATACAGTTGTGATGGATGGAGAGGCAGAAGCCGCCCTCAATGGTGTCTAAGACGCCTCCCGCGTCATTCCCCTGTACAGGAATTAATGGCAGATCGGCGGTGATTACACGGACGTAGTAAACTGCGCAGCAGGAAAATCAAACACAAAGTCCAGAGCCGATCACTGCTATTGAGGTTGCAGTCATGAACCGCGTTGCGGTAGTTTTACACCGCAGGATGTGCCATTCGGTGGTAATCTCCTGGTGCTGAAAGTTGCAAGGCGACTAGATTCTGGAAGAAAACAATCCAGTAGACCAGAAGCTTTTAGGTTGGGCACCACATAGAGTCACAGGACCAAGAAGCACTGGTGGAGGAGGAACACACGAATATAGCTGGAGACCTGGGATTGTGCCCCTGGTGCCCGTTTGGAGACCACAGCCTAGACCCTGGTCAGATGGCGACATTGTACCCTTGTGTAACAGTCTGTATTGTGGATGTACCATCCGGCCCACCCACCATCCTGGACTTACTTTACAGCAGTAGAATACTGGCAGAATTGGGTCTGGTTTGGGTTTACATCGGTAGCTTGTAATGTGGCCACCAGGCATTGAGTGACCTGACAAACGTTCTGGGCACAACAGTCAGTTGCAAGTTCTCAAAATTCATCTCAACTGTGTGTTTTCTATAATTTACAGTAGAAACAGCAAACACTTTAAAACAGGCTTAAATACCAGGGTATCAGGCATTGCAGTAGTCATGGGGATCTGACAAATAAGGAGGTCCACTATCCTGCCAGACATAAGGTGCAGTTAGTGATGACTGTGGGCAGATGGAAAGGGTCCAGGGGTGTTTAATTATCCCTGCAGTATACCACGTGTTGGTTATACCACCATAGTGACATTCACTTGTGTGCCTTATGTATTTACTGTGACATCACTGTGTTTATTATCCCTGTACTGTGACATCACTGTGTTTATTATCCCTGTACTGTGACATCACTGTGTTTATTATCCTGTACTGTGACATCACTGTGTTTATGATCTCAGTACTGTGACATCACTGTGTTTATTTTCCCTGTACTGTGACATCACTGTGTTTATCATCCCTGTACTGTGACATCACTGTGTTTATTATCCCTGTACTGTGACATCACTGTGTTTATTATCCCTGTACTGTGACATCACTGTGTTTATTATCTCTGTACTGTGACATCACTGTGTTTATTATCTCTGTACTGTGACATCACTGTGTTTATTATACCTGTACTGTGACATCACTGTGTTTATTATCCTTGTACTGTGACATCACTGTGTTTATTATCCCTGTACTGTGACATCACTGTGTTTTTTATCCTGTACTGTGACATCACTGTGTTTATTATCCCTGTACTGTGACATCACTATGTTTATTATCCCTTTACTGTGACATCACTGTGTTTATTATCCCTGTACTGTGACATCACTGTGTTTATTATCCCTGTACTGTGACATCACTGTGTTTATTATCCCTGTGCTGTGACATCACTGTGTTTATTATATCTTTACTGTGACATCACTGTGTTTATTATCCTGCACTGTGACATCACTGTGTTTATTATCCCTGTACTGTGACATCACTGTGTTTATTATATCTTTACTGTGACATCACTGTGTTTATTATCCTGCACTGTGACATCACTGTGTTTATTATCCCTGTACTGTGACATCACTGTGTTTATTATCTCTGTACTGTGACATCACTGTGTTTATTATCCCTGTACTGTGACATCACTGTGTTTATTATCCCTGCACTGTGACATCACTGTGTTTATTATCTCTGTACTGTGACATCACCGTGTTTCTAATACCTGTATTGTGACATCACTGTGTTTATTATCTCTGTACTGTGACATCACTGTGTTTATTATCCCTGTACTGTGACATCACTGTGTTTATTATCCCTGTACTGTGACATCGCTGTGTTTATTATCCCTGTACAGTGACATTACTGTATTTATTATCCCTGTACTGTGACATCACTGTGTTTATTATCCCTGTACTGTGACATCACTGTGTTTATTATCCCTGTACTGTGCCATCACTGTGTTTATTATCTCTGTACTGTGACATCACTGTGTTTATTATCCCTGTACTGTGACATCACTGTGTTTATTATCCCTGTACTGTGACATCACTGTGTTTATTATCCCTGTGCTGTGATATCACTGTGTTTATTATCTCTGTACCGTGACATCACTGTGTTTATTATCCCTGTACTGTGACATCACAGTGTTTATTATCCCTGTACTGTGACATCACTGTGTTTATTATATCTTTACTGTGACATCACTGTGTTTATTATCCTGCACTGTGACATCACTGTGTTTATTATCTCTGTACTGTGACATCACTGTGTTTATTATCTCTGTACTGTGACATCACTGTGTTTATTATCCCTGTACTGTGACATCACTGTGTTTATTATCCCTGTGCTGTGATATCACTGTGTTTATTATCTCTGTACTGTGACATCACTGTGTTTATTATCCCTGTACTGTGACATCACTGTGTTTATTATCCCTGTACTGTGACATCACTGTGTTTATTATCCCTGTACTGTGACATCACTGTGTTTATTATCTCTGTACTGTGACATCACTGTGTTTATTATCCCTGTACTGTGACATCACTGTGTTTATTATCCCTGTACTGTGACATCACTGTGTTTATTATCCCTGTGCTGTGATATCACTGTGTTTATTATCTCTGTACTGTGACATCACTGTGTTTATTATCCCTGTACTGTGACATCACTGTGTTTATTATCCCTGTACTGTGACATCACTGTGTTTATTATCCCTGTATTGTGACATCACTGTGTTTATTATCTCTGTACTGTGACATCACTGTGTTTATTATCTCTGTACTGTGACATCACTGTGTTTCTAATACCTGCACTGTGACATCACTGTGTTTATTATCCCTGTACTGTGACATCACTGTGTTTATTATCCCTGTACTGTGACATCACCGTGTTTCTAATACCTGTATTGTGACATCACTGTGTTTATTATCTCTGTACTGTGACATCACTGTGTTTATTATCTCTGTACTGTGACATCACTGTGTTTCTAATACCTGTATTGTGACATCACTGTGTTTATTATCTCTGTACTGTGACATCACTGTGTTTATTATCCCTGTACTGTGACATCACTGTGTTTCTAATACCTGTATTGTGACATCGCTGTAACTGGTTGCAAAAATGAAATTATCCTTCGATTGTAGAAAAGCTGTATAACTAGCTGACTAAGATGAAACCAGAGTTGTAAAATTTACAGAAAAAGTTTTGAAATACTTTGGAGCAAAATGTTTTTTTTCACTGCTTTTGCAGAGTCTAGAATAACAAGTCTCGCGGGGGAGATTTACTTGTCCCCAAACACAGAAATGTCTATGACTATTTCTCTTGAAATGAGAATCAGCCTCAGGGGGGAGCAGACAGTACATGGCGGGGTCTCCTGGGACCCCATTTTTAATAAACATCCCCCTTCCTCCTTGTTAGACCCATCACAGCCTTCAGCAAATCGATGTGAAGTTTTGTATGATTTAATTCGCAGGCAATCAGAGGCCGTGCTGGTCGCTGCAGCCACTTCCAGGCGTGTAAATAGGACATTCTGGTGGATTTTACTGAGGCTGTGGAATAATGAGACACATCTGGAGACAAGGACGCCACCACCGCCTTCCTTCTATTCTTCTCGTAAAGAGAAATTGTACAAATATGTCTTATTTATTGATGTCTTCAGCAGTTTTATTAGCGGCCTAGATTTACCGGATAGATCTCATTGCTATTTGTATGTTGTGCATGTTACACCTGCGCCTGTGAAGAAACACCCACAAGACAGTCCACATGCAACTTACAAATAGTCGTGGCAATTCCTAAAACATCTTGTGAATGTGACATCCATTCCCAATCCTATTTGCAATAGAACAACAGGTGGATCCACTGAGCCACTAAGGAATGAACATCCACATGACAGCCCATAGGCACTAGAGCCAGCACTACAAACTACATCCAAGTGACAGCCCAGAGGCGCTAGAGCCAGCACTACAAACTACATCCAAGTGACAGCCCAGAGGCGCTAGAGCCAGCACTACAAACTACCTCCACATGACAGCCCATAGGCACTAGAGCCAGCACTACAAACTACATCCAAGTGACAGCCCAGAGGCGCTAGAGCCAGCACTACAAACTACCTCCACATGACAGCCCAGAGGCGCTAGAGCCAGCACTACAAACTACCTCCACATGACAGCCCAGAGGCGCTAGAGCCAGCACTACAAACTACCTCCACATGACAGCCCAGAGGCGCTAGAGCTAGCACTACAAACTACATCCAAGTGACAGCCCAGAGGCGCTAGAGCCAGCACTACAAACTACATCCACATGACAGCCCAGAGGCACTAGAGGTAGCACTGCAAACTACATCCACATGAAAGCCCAGAGGCGCTAGACCCAGCACTACAAACTAAATCCACATGACAGACCATAGACACTAGAGCTAGCACTACAAACTACATCCACATGACAGCCTAGAGGCGCTAGAGCTAGCACTACAAACTACATCCACATTAAAGCCCATAGGCGCTAGAGGCATCACTACAAACTACATCCACATGACAGCCTATAGGCACCTGAGCTAGCACTACAAACTACATCCAAGTGACAGCCCAGAGGCGCTAGAGCTAGCACTACAAACTACATCCACGTGACAGCCCAGAGGCGCTAGAGCTAGCACAACAAACAACGTCCACATGACAGCCCATAGGCACTAGAGCTAGCACTACAAACTACATCCACATGACAGCCCAGAGGCACTAGAGCCAGCACGACAAACTACATCCACATGACAGCCCAGAGGCACTAGAGCTAGCACTACAAACTACATCCACGTGACAGCCCAGAGGCGCTAGAGCTAGCACTACAAACAACGTCCACATGACAGCCCATAGGCACTAGAGCCATCACTACAAGCTACATCCACATGACAGCCCATAGGCACTAGAGCTAGGACTACAAACTACATCCACTTGACAGCCCATAGGCACTAGAGCCAGCACGACAAACTACATCCACATGACAGCCCATAGGCACTAGAGCCATCACTACAAGCTACATCCACATGACAGCCCATAGGCACTAGAGCTAGCACTACAAACTACATCCACATGACAGCCCAAAGGCACTAGAGCCAGCACTACAAACTACATTTACATGACAGCCCATAGGTACTAGAGCTAGCACTACAAACTACATTCACATGACAGCCCATAGGCACTAGAGCTAGGACTACAAACTACATCCACTTGACAGCCCATAGGCACTAGAGCCAGCACGACAAACTACATCCACATGACAGCCCATAGGCACTAGAGCCATCACTACAAGCTACATCCACATGACAGCCCATAGGCACTAGAGCTAGGACTACAAACTACATCCACTTGACAGCCCATAGGCACTAGAGCCAGCACGACAAACTACATCCACATGACAGCCCATAGGCACTAGAGCCATCACTACAAGCTACATCCACATGACAGCCCATAGGCACTAGAGCTAGCACTACAAACTACATCCACATGACAGCCCAAAGGCACTAGAGCCAGCACTACAAACTCCATTTACATGACAGCCCATAGGTACTAGAGCTAGCACTACAAACTACATTCACATGACAGCCCATAGGCACTAGAGCTAGGACTATAAACTACATCTACATGATAGCCCATAGGCACTAGAGCTAGAACTACAAACTACATCCACATGACAGCCCATAGGCACTAGAGCTAGCACTACAAACTGCATCCACATGACAGCCCGTAGGCGCTAGACCCAGCACTACAAACTACATCCACTTGACAGCCCATAGGCACTAGAACCAGCACGACAAACTACATCCACATGACAGCCCATAGGCACTAGAGCCAGCACAACAAACTACATCCACATGACAGCCCATAGGCACTAGAGCTAGGACTACAAACTACATCCACATGATAGCCCATAGGCACTAGAGCTAGCACTACAAACTGCATCCACATGACAGCCCATAGGCGCTAGACCCAGCACTACAAACTACATCCACTTGACAGCCCATAGGCACTAGAGCCAGCACGACAAACTACATCCACATGACAGCCCATAGGCACTAGAGCCAGCACAACAAACTACATCCACATGACAGCCCATAGGCACTAGAGCTAGGACTACAAACTACATCCACATGACAGCCCAGAGGCGCTAGAGCTAGGACTACAAACTACATCCACATGACAGCCCAGAGGCGCTAGAGCTAGGACCACAAACTACATCCACATGACAGCCCATAGGCACTAGGGCTAGCACAACAAACTACATCCACATGACAGCCCATAGGCACTAGAGCTAGGACTACAAACTACATCCACATGACAGCCCAGAGGCGCTAGAGCTATCACTACAAACTACATCCACATGACAGCCCATAGGCACTAGAGCTAGGACTACAAACTACATCCACATGACAGCCCATAGGCACTAGAGCTAGCACTACAAACTACATCCACATGACAGACCATAGGCACTAGAGCCAGCACGACAAACTACATCCAAATGACATCCCATAGGCACTAGAGCCAGCACTACAAACAACATCCACATGACAGCCCATAGGCACTAGAGCCAGCACTACAAACTACATCCACATGACAGTCCATAGGCACTAGAGCTAGGACTACAAACTACATCCACATGACAGTCCATAGGCACTAGAGCTAGGACTACAAACTACATCCACATGACAGTCCATAGGCACTAGAGCTAGGACTACAAACTACATCCACATGACAGTCCATAGGCACTAGAGCTAGGACTACAAACTACATCCACATGACAGTCCATAGGCACTAGAGCTAGGACTACAAACTACATCCACATGACAGTCCATAGGCACTAGAGCTAGGACTACAAACTACATCCACATGACAGTCCATAAGCACTAGAGCTAGCACTACAAACTACATCCACATGACAGCCCATAGGCACTAGAGCTAGGACTACAAACTACATCCACATGACAGCCCATAGGCATTAGAGCTAACACTACAAACAACATCCACATGACAGCCCATAGGCACTAGAGATAGCACTACAAACTACATCCACATGACAGCCCATAGGCACTAGAGCTAGCACTACAAACTACATCCACATGACAGCCCATAGGCATTAGAGCTAGGACTACAAACTACATCCACATGACAGCCCATAGGCGCTAGACCCAGCACTACAAACTACATCCACATGACAGCCCATAGGCACTAGAGCTAGAACTACAAACTACATCCACATGACAGCCCATAGGCACTAGAGCTAGGACTACAAACTACATCCACATGACAGCCCATAGGCACTAGAGCTAGAACTACAAACTACATCCGCATGATACCCCATAGGCACTAGAGCTAGCACTACAAACTACATCCACATGACATCCCATAGGCACTAGAGCCAGCACTACAAACAACATCCACATGACAGCCCATAGGCACTAGAGCCAGCACTACAAACTACATCCACATGACAGTCCATAGGCACTAGAGCTAGGACTACAAACTACATCCACATGACAGCCCATAGGCACTAGAGCTAGGACTACAAACTACATCCACATGACAGTCCATAGGCACTAGAGCTAGGACTACAAACTACATCCACATGACAGTCCATAGGCACTAGAGCAAGGACTACAAACTACATCCACATGACAGTCCATAGGCACTAGAGCTAGGACTACAAACTACATCCACATGACAGTCCATAAGCACTAGAGCTAGGACTACAAACAACATCCACATGACAGCCCATAGGCACTAGAGCTAGGACTACAAACTACATCCACATGACAGCCCATAGGCACTAGAGCTAGGACTACAAACTACATCCACATGACAGCCCATAGGCACTAGAGCTAGCACTACAAACTACATCCACATGACAGCCCATAGGCACTAGAGCTAGGACTACAAACTACATCCACATGACAGCCCATAGGCACTAGAGCTAGAACTACAAACTACATCCACATGACAGCCCATAGGCACTAGAGCTAGAACTACAAACTACATCCACATGACAGCCCATAGGCACTAGAGCTAGGACTACAAACTACATCCACTTGACAGCCCATAGGCACTAGAGCCAGCACGACAAACTACATCCACATGACAGCCCATAGGCACTAGAGCCATCACTACAAGCTACATCCACATGACAGCCCATAGGCACTAGAGCTAGGACTACAAACTACATCCACTTGACAGCCCATAGGCACTAGAGCCAGCACGACAAACTACATCCACATGACAGCCCATAGGCACTAGAGCCAGCACTACAAGCTACATCCACATGACAGCCCATAGGCACTAGAGCTAGCACTACAAACTACATCCACATGACAGCCCAAAGGCACTAGAGCCAGCACTACAAACTACATTTACATGACAGCCCATAGGTACTAGAGCTAGCACTACAAACTACATTCACATGACAGCCCATAGGCACTAGAGCTAGGACTACAAACTACATCCACTTGACAGCCCATAGGCACTAGAGCCAGCACGACAAACTACATCCACATGACAGCCCATAGGCACTAGAGCCATCACTACAAGCTACATCCACATGACAGCCCATAGGCACTAGAGCTAGGACTACAAACTACATCCACTTGACAGCCCATAGGCACTAGAGCCAGCACGACAAACTACATCCACATGACAGCCCATAGGCACTAGAGCCATCACTACAAGCTACATCCACATGACAGCCCATAGGCACTAGAGCTAGCACTACAAACTACATCCACATGACAGCCCAAAGGCACTAGAGCCAGCACTACAAACTACATTTACATGACAGCCCATAGGTACTAGAGCTAGCACTACAAACTACATTCACATGACAGCCCATAGGCACTAGAGCTAGGACTATAAACTACATCTACATGATAGCCCATAGGCACTAGAGCTAGAACTACAAACTACATCCACATGACAGCCCATAGGCACTAGAGCTAGCACTACAAACTGCATCCACATGACAGCCCATAGGCGCTAGACCCAGCACTACAAACTACATCCACTTGACAGCCCATAGGCACTAGAACCAGCACGACAAACTACATCCACATGACAGCCCATAGGCACTAGAGCCAGCACAACAAACTACATCCACATGACAGCCCATAGGCACTAGAGCTAGGACTACAAACTACATCCACATGATAGCCCATAGGCACTAGAGCTAGCACTACAAACTGCATCCACATGACAGCCCATAGGCGCTAGACCCAGCACTACAAACTACATCCACTTGACAGCCCATAGGCACTAGAGCCAGCACGACAAACTACATCCACATGACAGCCCATAGGCACTAGAGCCAGCACAACAAACTACATCCACATGACAGCCCATAGGCACTAGAGCTAGGACTACAAACTACATCCACATGACAGCCCAGAGGCGCTAGAGCTAGGACTACAAACTACATCCACATGACAGCCCAGAGGCGCTAGAGCTAGGACTACAAACTACATCCACATGACAGCCCATAGGCACTAGGGCTAGCACAACAAACTACATCCACATGACAGCCCATAGGCACTAGAGCTAGGACTACAAACTACATCCACATGACAGCCCAGAGGCGCTAGAGCTATCACTACAAACTACATCCACATGACAGCCCATAGGCACTAGAGCTAGGGCTACAAACTACATCCACATGACAGCCCATAGGCACTAGAGCTAGCACTACAAACTACATCCACATGACAGACCATAGGCACTAGAGCCAGCACTACAAACTACATCCACATGACAGCCCATAGGCACTAGAGCCAGCACGACAAACTACATCCACATGACAGCCCATAGGCACTAGAGCCAGCACTACAAACAACATCCACATGACAGCCCATAGGCACTAGAGCCAGCACTACAAACTACATCCACATGACAGTCCATAGGCACTAGAGCTAGGACTACAAACTACATCCACATGACAGCCCATAGGCACTAGAGCTAGGACTACAAACTACATCCACATGACAGTCCATAGGCACTAGAGCTAGGACTACAAACTACATCCACATGACAGTCCATAGGCACTAGAGCTAGGACTACAAACTACATCCACATGACAGTCCATAGGCACTAGAGCTAGGACTACAAACTACATCCACATGACAGTCCATAAGCACTAGAGCTAGCACTACAAACTACATCCACATGACAGCCCATAGGCACTAGAGCTAGGACTACAAACTACATCCACATGACAGCCCATAGGCATTAGAGCTAACACTACAAACAACATCCACATGACAGCCCATAGGCACTAGAGATAGCACTACAAACTACATCCACATGACAGCCCATAGGCACTAGAGCTAGCACTACAAACTACATCCACATGACAGCCCATAGGCATTAGAGCTAGGACTACAAACTACATCCACATGACAGCCCATAGGTGCTAGACCCAGCACTACAAACTACATCCACATGACAGCCCATAGGCACTAGAGCTAGAACTACAAACTACATCCGCATGATGCCCCATAGGCACTAGAGCTAGCACTACAAACTACATCCACATGACAGTCCATAGGCACTAGAGCTAGAACTACAAACTACATCCGCATGATACCCCATAGGCACTAGAGCTAGCACTACAAACTACATCCACATGACAGTCCATAGGCACTAGAGCTAGAACTACAAACTACATCCACATGACAGCCCATAGGCACTAGAGCTAGGACTACAAACTACATCCACATGACAGCCCATAGGCACTAGAGCCAGCACGACAAACTACATCCACATGACAGCCCATAGGCACTAGAGCCATCACTACAAGCTACATCCACATGACAGCCCATAGGCACTAGAGCTAGCACTACAAACTACATCCACATGACAGCCCATAGGCACTAGAGCCAGCACTACAAACTACATCCACATGACAGCCCATAGGCACTAGAGCCAGCACTACAAACTACATTTACATGACAGCCCATAGGTACTAGAGCTAGGACTACAAACTACATCTACATGACAGCCCATAGGTACTAGAGCTAGCACTACAAACTACATTCACATGACAGCCCATAGGCACTAGAGCTACAACTACAAACTACATCCACATGACAGCCCATAGGTACTAGAGCCAGCACTACAAACTACATCCACATGACAGCCCATAGGCACTAGAGCTAGCACTACAAACTACATCCACATGACAGCCCATAGGCGCTAGAGCCAGCACTACAAACTACATCCACATGACAGCCCATAGGCACTAGAGCCAGCACTACAAACTACATCCACATGACAGCCCATAGGCACTAGAGCCAGCACTACAAACAACGTCCACATAACAGCCCATAGGCGCTAGAGCCATCACTACAAGCTACATCCACATGACTGCCCATAGGTGCTATAGCTATTACTACAAACTGCATCCACATGACAGCCCATAGGCGCTAGAGCTAGGACTACAAATATATCCACTTGACAGCCCATAGGCACTAGAGCCAGCACTACAAACTACATCCACTTGACAGCCCATAGGCACTAGAGCCAGCACGACAAACTACATCCACATGACAGCCCATAGGCACTAGAGCCATCACTACAAACTCAAGACATATAGTAGATGAATAGTCTAAAAATTGATGGCATTTTCGGCACATCCATGGCATATATCATACATTTGATATGTGGGGAATCCTGTAACTTCCATCATGTCTGGCAGACAGCGACCAAGAAGGAGAGAGCAGAGGCATTTCTAAGCCTATTTAATGCCTAAGTGAAATGGCACCCGCCTCAACTTTCAATACAGCAGCTATGGGCTAGATCTGCTTTTACCCTGCACCCCTGTAGTAAGGGAAAACTCTGGTCCCTATGATGCCCTCCTAAATGGTGCATCTTTGGTCACAGCTTGTCCTACTGTCTTTATTTTGATGACATGCTACGATGACACAGTAGACAGTCACACAAAATTTGGTTCTAGATAGCTATTTCATTAAAGGGGCCACAGTAGAAGACCATGAGGCATCCTAAACAACTAAACAACAACTAAAGATGACCATAAAACAGCATAAAACAGAACATAAAAGTAAAGAAACAAAGCCTCTGCCACAGCAAGCCATACAAGGCAATGAACACTTCTTAGGCTTTGTGATTCCAGAATCCAGCCTCACTCACAAAGGAATTTGGGTTTGAAATATTATGTGTGGCCAGATAGATCTGCGAATGCAGCTGCAGCGCTTAATGAGCTCAGTCACAATTACATTCATTTGCATGGAGGCCAAAAGCAGTCAATAAAATCTTCTGTGGGAAAATAAAAAAAAATCCAGTCTCTTCCAATGCCATGACTCTCGTAGGATCACAGATACCAATACTTCAATCATCTACGGGTTAAATGTTCACAGAGGAGTGCTCGAACCCGAGACCCCCGATCAACCCCTCCTGTTCTTCTCCGCAATGTAATTCCATCTATTAATATTGCAAAAGGTGACTATGGCAATGGCCAGTGATCCAAATATAAGTCTCAGCACAACCCCCCCGAGGAAAAACATGGAAAAGGTTTGTATTTGTTCTGAAGGCTGTACGATATTACCTGAGATTTAATCATCTCCAGCAAAACCCTGAAGTACATGGAAGCTGAAAGCAGCCAAGAGGTGATTCTTGTTTTAGAACACAATTCTCTACTAAGTACAAAAAAAGTTTGCAAAAACAATCAATAGTTTCAGAATATCTATCAAATGTTTCCCTTCCAAAACCTTCTTGCAATGACCTGACAAGACTTCTCTAGAGCTGCCAATATACTTTAATTCTCCTACTGGCCTTATGAACCTTGGGGGTCAATTATGATTAGAAGTAGGCCACTTTTTGGCGTATTTTTGTCACAGATTTGGTCGCAAAGGGGACTTTTCCCCACTCGCGACACTTTTCCGAGGTGGTGGAAAAGGGGGCATGGTGTGAGCGGGAATCTCATTTATCATTTTCTACGCCTGTTTTTGGCATACAAAATGACAAACCTATGCCAGCAAGGGATCTGGCGTTAAGCAAGTCGCATGTCCACTGCCTAAGTTGTGTAGAGGCCGGCACCTCTACATAGCTTAGGTGCATCAAGCGCCAGCGCAGGATTATTAGGACTGACCCACTTGTGTCCATCCTAAAACAATCCCAATAAACCTACCTCTTCAGAATTGTCCGGTCATCTATCTGTCCATTAGAGAGGCCCTTAATCCATAGTCTTCGCTGGAAGGCTGGAGATGCACACCCTGTCCCCCACCATTGACTTGACTCTTTCAAAAACCAGGAACTATGAACCCCTTATTCTCAGTGGTGGGGTTTCCAGAGGTCAGACCTAAATACAGGAACCTTGCTTCCATCCTTAAACAATCCCACCAAACCCATCTCTCCTGAACTGACTTTTAGAGAAGGCCTTAGTCCCTGGTCTTTGCTGAAAGGCTGGAGAGCCACACTCTGTCCCCCACCATTGACTTGAGTGCTCATTCGACCGTTTCTAATGCAATGCTTGTGCCGCTCTCTTCAAAACCAGAGCTTAAGGACATCTTGTTCTCAGTGGTGGGGTTCCCAGAGATCAGACCTGAATGACAGGAACCATCCTTAAAGGCTTGTCTGAGTGGAGCTTCAGAGCATTTCTTGCTACGATGCTCCCCCTTTCCCTGCGCTGCATTGATATGAATGGGCACTGTTTAATGCTTAGTTTCTCCTGAGGAGGCACTGCAGAAGAATTGAACACTTCCTTCCAGGTTTCCCCATAGATGACAGCTCATTGCCTGCAAGGAGTTTGGGTATGTTGAGGGCTTCGGCAAGCTGGGTTTCAACATGCTTGGTTTCAACATGCTTGATCCTTTGGGCACCTGGGAGGTAAGCAGCTGCCAGAGGAGTCTGAATAAAACAAGCATGTTCAGCGGGGTCATATTTATGAGGGAGGTGGGGAACAAGTTTTTGGCTAACAGGTATCTAATGTGTTTGGCTGGCATTAGACTGGAAGCCTTTTGGACCTCTTCTCCTACTGTGTCTTTTATAAGTTTGCACTCCGTCTACTTTATATCGCACAGTGCTGTGTAATATGTTGCACTTCACAAATAAAAGGATAATAGTAACATTAGCTATACTTACGGAAAGTTCTGATGATTTCACTCGGAGCACTAAGCTGACTGTCTCCAAAAGAGTTCACTGCTTTTATGGCAAACTGATACATCGTGTCTGGTGATAGACCCTTAAGCACCATAGAATCCATCTGTACCAGTTCTGTGATAGCAACCCAATCACCGTCAATATCCGGCCTAAGAGAAAACAGAAGAAAAAGTAAATCTTACGGAGGGTCTGTCAGGATATGGGCAGGACTTATTGGCTTTCTCTATAACTGCATGATGGAAGCAGAACTCACAGGCTTTCTTTATTAGTGAGTGTAGGAAACAGGACTCACAGGCTCTCTATTAGTGGGCGGGGGGAAGCAGGACTCACAGACTTTTTCTATGAGTGGGTCGAGGAAAGCAGGACTCACAGGCTTTCTGCATGGATTTCTGGGGGGCAAGCAGAACTCGTAGGCTATTTCTGAGTGGGTGAGTAGGCTGGACTGGAAAGCTTTTATGAGTTTGTGAGTACTTCTCACAGGCTTTCTCTATAAGTGGGCATTGAAAACAAGACTCAGAGAATATCTATTAGTGGGTGTGGGATGCAGGACTCTTTTTGAGTAGGTGAGAGAAGCAGGATTTACGTACTATCTCTGTATGAGAGGGTGGAGGAAACATGACTCATAGGCTTTCTCAATGAGTGGGCGGGGGAAGCAGGACTCCGTCTTTTCCTATGAGTGGATAAGGTAGCAGGACTTAATGGCTATTTGTATAAGTTTATAGGGGAAGAAGAACTCACAGATTTTCTCTATAAGTGGGTGGAGTAAACAGGACTCATAGGCTTTCTCTATAAGTGGGTGGAGTAAACAGGACTCATAGGCTTTCTCTATAAGTGGGTGGAGTAAACAGGACTCATAGGCTTTCTCTATAAGTGGGTGGAGTAAACAGGACTCATAGGCTTTCTCTATGAGTGAGTGTAACAGCGGCTGCTGTGTGGCACTGTTCCCCTGCTTACCGCCGTGGTCCCGGGCGCCGTGTTCAGCGGTGATCTGCTGCCAGTGTTTCCTTTCAGCCCTGGCCACAGCATGCTTGCTGCTTGTTCCCTGCAGCACTTCTTTAAGGGCCGGCGGGCGTCACTTCCTGTGCTTTATGGGTTAGATCATGTGACCTCGCTGACCAATCCTAGCCCTCCTGTATGTATATAAGTGGCTCAGCCCCCTTCCCAGATTCCTGAGTGTCAAGGTCCTTGTGTCCTGCAAAGGCTGCTGATTTCTTTGTCTGTGTACCTGACTCATGCTTGTGTTTCTGGAATCCGCTACCTGTTTGATTCCTGCCTGCTTGCCTTGACTCTCCTGTTGCTGACCCGGATTGCCTGACCAGTACCTGTGCCGCCTGCCCTGCCCTTGTTTGACTTTGCATCTGCCTCATCATTTGGTCCTGTACTGTTACAACTCGGTCTGCCGACTACGTCTGTACCTCTGGTACCTTGCTCTGGTACTTCCTTGTCCGCCTGGACCAGCTGCCTCATGTGCCAATCCTTCTCAAGAGATAGCGACCTGGTGTTCCTCTCGGGAAAGCCTATCCCCACCATCAGGAGTACTGTGAAGAACGAGGGGTTCACTTACACAACGCCCTTAGAGAAGGTAGGACACGTGGCGCAGTGGGTTCACACCCGCTGGTTTGTGACAGTGGGTGGAGGCAACAGGACTCACAGGCTTTCTCTATGAGTGAGTGGGGGAAGCAGGATTCACAGGCTTTCTCTATGAGTGAATGGGGGAAGCAGGACTCACAGGCTTTCTCTATGAGTGAGTGGGGGAAGCAGGACTCACAGGCTTTCTCTATGAGTGAGTGGGGGAAGCAGGACTCACAGGCTTTCTCTATGAGTGAGTGGGGGAAGCAGGACTCACAGGCTTTCTCTATGAGTGAGTGGGGGAAGCAGGACTCACAGGCTTTCTCTATGAGTAAGTGGGGGAAGCAGGACTCACAGGCTTTCTCTATGAGCGAGTGGGGGAAGCAGGACTCACAGGCTTTCTCTATGAGCGAGTGGGGGAAGCAGGACTCACAGGCTTTCTCTATGAGCGAGTGGGGGAAGCAGGACTCACAGGCTTTCTCTATGAGCGAGTGGGGGAAGCAGGACTCACAGGCTTTCTCTATGAGTGAGTGGGGGAAGCAGGACTCACAGGCTTTCTCTATGAGTGAGTGGGGGGAGCAGGACTCACAGGCTTTCTCTATGAGTGAGTGGGGGAAGCAGGACTCACAGGCTTTCTCTATGAGTGAGTGGGGGAAGCAGGACTCACAGGCTTTCTCTATGAGTGAGTGGGGGAAGCAGGACTCACAGGCTTTCTCTATGAGTAAGTGGGGGAAGCAGGACTCACAGGCTTTCTCTATGAGCGAGTGGGGGAAGCAGGACTCACAGGCTTTTTTCTATGAGCGAGTGGGGGAAGCAGGACTCACAGGCTTTCTCTATGAGTGAGTGGGGGAAGCAGGACTCACAGGCTTTCTCTATGAGTGAGTGAGGGAAGCAGGACTCACAGGCTTTCTCTATGAGTGAGTGGGGGGAGCAGGACTCACAGGCTTTCTCTATGAGTAAGTGGGGGGAGCAGGACTCACAGGATTTCTCTATGAGTGAGTGGGGGAAGCAGGACTCACAGGCTTTCTCTATGAGTGAGTGGGGGAAGCAGGACTCACAGGCTTTCTCTATGAGTGAGTGGGGGAAGCAGGACTCACAGGCTTTCTCTATGAGTAAGTGGGGGAAGCAGGACTCACAGGCTTTCTCTATGAGCGAGTGGGGGAAGCAGGACTCACAGGCTTTCTCTATGAGTGAGTGGGGGAAGCAGGACTCACAAGTGGGTGGGGGAGGCACTAACAGGATTTCTCTGTGACTTGGTGGTGGAAGGAACATTAATAGAAAATTATATATCCCCGAGCTCAGCCCAGGACCCTGTATGTTTTACTGCCCTTTGCTAGGATATTTTAAGAAACCTCAGAAAATAATGCACTATAATAATAGATGCAAGCATAACATATGGACTAAGCCCTCACTCTACTGATAAAATCTGAGACACTTGGTCAATACATTTTGATGAAAACACATTTAAGCAAACCTACCAAGCAACAAGGTGGTCTCAGTTCAGGCGGGTCCTAAGGTAAACCTGCCTACAGTCATGTGAAAAAATTAGGACACCCTTTGAAAGCATGTGGTTTTTTGTAACATTTTTAATAAAAGGTTATTTCATCTCCGTTTCAACAATACAGAGAGATTAAAGTAATCCGACTAAACAAAGAAAACTGAAGAAAAGTCTTTTCAAGATCTTCTGTAAATGTCATTCTACAAAAATGCCTATTCTAACTGAGGAAAAAGATAGGACACCCTTGCCCCTAATAGCGAGTGTTACCTCCTTTGGCTGAAATAACTGCAGTGAGACGGTTCTTGTAGCCATCTACCAGTCTTCGACATCGGTCTGAGGAAATTTTACCCCACTCCTCAATGCAGAACTTTTTCAGCTGTGAGATGTTTGAGGGGTTTCTTGCACGTACAGCCCTTTTCAAGTCACCCCACAGCATCTCAATGGGATTCAAATCTGGACTTTGACTTGGCCATTCCAGGACTCTCCATTTCTTCTTTTTCAGCCAATCTTTGGTTGATTTACTAGTATGTTTTGGGTCATTGTCATGTTGCATGGTCCAGTTCCGCTTCAGCTTTAATTTTCTAACTGATGGTCTCACATGTTCTTCAAGCACCTTCTGATACACAGTAGAATTCATCGTGGATTCTATGATGGTGAGCTGACCAGGTCCTGCTGCAGCAAAGCAGCCCCAAACCATGACACTTCCACCTCCATGCTTCACAGTTGGTATGAGGTTCTTTTCTTGGAATGCTGTGTTTGGTTTACGCCAAACATGTCCTCTGCTGTTGTGTCCAAATAATTCAATTTTGGACTCATCTGTCCAAAGAACATTATTCCAGAAGTCCTGGTCTTTGTCAACTTTATCTCTGGCAAATGTCAGTCTGGCCTCGATGTTTCTCTTGGAAAGCAAAGGTTTCCTCCTTGCACACCTCCCATGCAAGTTAAACTTGTACAGTCTCTTTCTGATTGTAGAGGCATGTACTTCTACATCAACAGTAGCCAGAGCCTGCTGTAGTTCTCGAGATGACACTTTAGGGTTTTTGGAGACCTCTTTTAGCATCTTGCGGTCTGCTCTTGGGGTGAACTTGCTGGGGCGACCAGTCCTGGGCATGTTGGCAGTTGTTTTGAAAGCCCTCCACTTGTAGACTATCTTCCGGACAGTGGAATGGCTGATTTCAAAATCTTTTGAGATCTTTTTAAATCCCTTCCCAGACTCATAGGCTGCTACAATCTTTTTTCTGAAGTCCTCTGACAGCTCTTTTGCTCTCACCATGGTGCTCACTCTCACTTCAACAGTCAGGAGCACACCAAACTAAATGTCTGAGGTTTAAATAGGGCAAGCCTCATTCAACATGCAGAGTAACGATCTACTAATTATGTGCACCTGGTGTGATATACCTGTGTGAGATCTGAGCCAATTTAAGAGGGAATACATGTGAGGGTGTCCTATCTTTTTCCTCAGTTAGAATAGGCATTTTTGTAGAATGACATTTACAGAAGATCTTGAAAAGACTTTTCTTCAGTTTTCTTTGTTTAGTTGGATTACTTTAATCTCTCTGTATTGTTGAAACGGAGATGAAATAACCTTTTATTAAAAATGTTACAAAAAACCACATGCTTTCAAAGGGTGTCCTAATTTTTTCACATGACTGTATGCATTTATGTTCAGGAGCGCAGACCCCGCACGTATAGTGTGCTGCTCCTAGTTACCTCCATGTGCAGCAGCAACCGGTGGGAGGAGGAGCACACGCACCTATATGTACCACCTTAATCAAGGTCGCCTATTAGATAGGTGCGGCAAAAGTGCACATGAATACTACTTCCAAGATAGGAGCGTATTTTCTGTGATTGTATAAATGTAGCCATGTACATCCGCAACATTCATTATCATATCGTGCAGGATGTTTTATTTTATTTTTTTCCGTGATTTATTTTAAGAAACCTGACAAATTTGCATTAAGATTTTCTGTGTTCTATAGCAGTAGATCCAAAATGTGAGAGTGAATCTGGATCGCACACCCTCATACTATGTTTTGATCTAATAACTGCTTCTCAGCAAAAAATATCATTGCTTCTCAGCGCAATTAAAGGTATACCGCCCCTATGCTGTATGCTATACATAAGGCATTAGTATACATTTTGATCAAAAAGCATAGACCCACTCACCACAACAAGGTTTAATTATGCTGAGAAGCAGTTTTTAGATCGAAGCATAGTATGAGGATGTGCGATCCGGATTTAGGCCTCTTTCACACGGGTGAGTTTTCCGCGCGGGTGCAATGCGTGAGGTGAACGCATTGCACCCGCACTGAATCTGGACCCATTCATTTCTATGGGGCTGTGCACATGATCGGTGATTTTCACGCATCACTTGTGCGCTGCGTGAATATTTTCACACAACGCAGGCCCCATAGAAGTGAATGGGGCTGCGTAAAAATCGCATAGCATCCGCAAGCAAGTGCGGATGCGGTGCGATTTTCACGCACGGTTGCTAGGTGACGATCGGGATGGGGACCCGATCATTGTTATTTTCCCTTATAACATGGTTATAAGGGAAAATAATAGCATTCTTAATACAGAATGCAAAGTAAATTAGGCATGGAGGGGTTAAAAAACAATAAACAAATTTAACTCACCCCATCCACTTGGTCGCGTAGCTGATCTCCTCTTCTTTCTTCAGAACCTAGGTAAAGGACCTTTGATGACGTCACTGCACTCATCACATGGCCTATCACATGGTCCATCACCATGGTAATGGACCATGTGATGAGCACAGTGACATCATCAAAGGTCCTTTACCCAGGTCCTGAAGAAAGAAGAGGAGATCAGCTACGCCACAAAGTGGATGGGGTGAGTTAAATTTGTTTATTATTTTTAACCCCTCAATGGACATTTTACTAAGCATTCTGTATTAAGAATGCTATTAATTAGGGAAAATAATAAAAGGGAATAATAAAGGGAAAATAATAAAATATACAGAACACCTAACCCAAACCCGAACTTCTGTTAAGAAGTCCGGGTTCGGGTACCAAACATGCTGATTTTTCTCACGCGCGTGCAAAAAACATTAAAACGCTTTGCACTCGCGCACCCGCATCCTATCCGGCCCTCACACGCGACGCCCGTGTGAAAGAGGCCTTACTCTTTTATTTCGTCATAATTAGCAGTTTAAAGAAACAGTAGAACATGGGAGAAAAATTATACAGGATACAGGTAAAGCAGGTCAGTCATAAGTCGTCACTCTACGTTTTAAGAAACATTTAGACTTTAGCTGCTTCTTCATTATATCTGCTTCTTGGAACGCTTGATGCCAAGCGCCACTAAGGTTACCTTTGTGAAATACATGCTGCGCAGCTAATACTAAGATTTTAAATTGGGGTCAAGGAGCTTCAATCTACGTCACAATCCAACAATATAAGAACAAATATCTTTATAAATTAGCACATTGGGTAGACGATAGACATCTTCTTGCTGGCCTTGAAAGATTCGACTTGTAAAACACTTGCGCGCGGGATAACATCCATTTGCAGTCACTAAATGTGAACGTGCCCCAGGAGAGAAGCTCCAGGGAGAGACAGAGATTTATACAGCTCAGTGTCAACAGATCAGAACACAGGAATCATTTGAGAGGAGCCGCCATGAAAGTCCTGACTTCCGTCAGCAGCAGGAGATTTCATGTTGTCCGCTTCTCTGCAGAACATTGCACACTTTCTCCTTTTTCTTATGCCGCTTTCTTGCTTTTCTTACTTTTAGGATTTTGCACTCCAAGCAAAGATACTTTTGCTTTATAAGACAAGCATTAGGTCCTTGAGTATTCATTTGTGGCCTAAAAGAGAGACAGCCATTGCGGGTATATTACACTGCCTGGGGGGTTGGGATGCTTACTCCTTTTTTGCCCTTTTAACCTATCAATTAGAGAGGTCATTAAAAGGGTTTTGATACTGATGATCTATCCTCAGGATAGGTCATCAGCATCTGATCAGTGGGGGTATGACACCCGAGACCCCCGACGATTGAGCTGTCTTGAGAAGGCAACACGGCTCCTGTGAGCGTCACCGCCTTCTCGCAGCTTACCAAGCACAGTGCTGTACAATGTATAGCATCTGTGTGTCACGGCGGGCGTGCACTCAGACTTACAGATAACCTAACAACCAGGCTCTGGGCGAGAGACAGGGGAAGAGTCACCTCCTAGCTAATCCCTGACCTCTTTCCCTGCACTGCTCAGCCCACATGCAGACCTTAATGGTAGGTATGATGTGTCCCCGTGCCTGGGCTGAATTCACCATTCCCTGAGATGGTGAAGAGGGGAAATAGGAGCAGCCTGCTCGCACAGAACCTGGATGGGAGAGATAACACAAAACAACCAAACTAGAAATCACACTTATCTTTCAGAGCTGGAACAGACAACCTTCCTTCCTAGCTTCCAAGACCACAATGATTCCTATAATCCGCTCAGAGCACTGGGCTGGTGTGCTATTTAAACTAATGACCCCACCCAGTGCACCTGATGAGAGGCGGATCCAGCACGGTTCCAAAACAAATACTTGTCACGGAATATGTACAGGTAACAAGGCAAAACAACATGCATAAATGACTCGCTGGATCCAACAGCTAAGGAACAAAAGGGAGACCCCTGTAGAAGACCTGGCACTTTCCCTGGCTGCTTAGCCTATGCATAGATCCGAATGGTGGAGGTATGCATATCCACGTACCTTGACTATATAACCCCTGAGCACCCTACAATAGTGAGGGGACACGACCACCGGCTCCCTACACCAGACACGGAGGGAGTCAGGGTCACCTGGGATCCAGCAAACAGAAAATAACAGATAACAGTTCAACACTTAACTTTGTAGAGGAGAGGAGAACCAGATGGGCATGCACACATACTCCAGGAAGAAATATAAGCCGCCCAGAAAAGCCTTCTGGGGAAGAATTTAAAGGGAAGCAATTAGTCCAACACATGACAGCTGAGAGAGGCTAAGGAGAGGAGGAGCTGAATACCACAACACAGAAACTCAAAGAGGAGGTTCTGAAAGGCCTCTGTCAGAGCTTCTCAGCTGTCTGGTTGTGACAGTACCCCTCCCTCTACGAGTGGACTCCGGACACTCAGAACCCACCTTCTCAGGATGGGACCTATGGAAAGCCCTGATGAGACGAGAGGCTTTAATGTCCGTCACTGGGACCCACATCCTCTCCTCAGGACCATACCCCTCCCAGTGAACAAGGTACTGAAGAGAACCGCGGACAAGACGAGAATCCACAATCCCAGAGACCTGAAATTCAAGATTCCCATCAACCATAATCGGAGGAGGAGGCAAAGGCGAGGGTACAATGGTTTGAACATAAGGTTTCAATAAGGACTTATGAAAAACATTATGGATCTTCCAAGTCTGAGGAAGATCAAGACAGTATGCAACAGGATTGATGACAGACAGGATTTTGTAAGGCCCAATAAACCTAGGACCCAACTTCCAGGAGGGAACCTTCAATTTGATATTCTTGGTAGACAACCACACCAGATCACCAACATTCAGGTCCGGACCAAGCACACGTCTCTTATCAGCCACACGCTTATATCTCTCACTCATGCTCTTTAGATTATCTTGAATCTTTTGCCAAATAGATGACAAAGACGAGGAGAATCTGTCCTCATCAGGTAAACCAGAAGACCCCTCTCCCGAGAAAGTCCCAAACTGTGGATGAAACCCATATGCACCAAAAAATGGTGACTTTTCAGAGGACTCCTGACGACGGTTATTTAAAGCAAACTCAGCAAGGGACAAAAAAGAACACCAATCCTCTTGATTCTCCGCCACAAAACAACGCAGATATGTCTCCAGATTCTGATTGACGCGCTCTGTCTGGCCATTCGACTGCGGGTGGAAAGCAGAAGAGAATGACAACCGAACCCCCAAGCGAGAACAGAAAGCCTTCCAGAATCTGGAAACAAACTGCGTGCCCCTATCAGAGACTATGTCTGAAGGAATACCGTGCAATTTGACAATGTGATCAACAAATGCCTGCGCCAGCGTCTTAGCATTGGGCAAACCAGGAAAAGGGATGAAATGCACCATTTTGCTAAAACGGTCCACCACCACCAGAATCACAGTCTTCCCCGAGGAACGAGGCAGGTCCGTTATGAAGTCCATGGACAGATGTGTCCAAGGACGGGAAGGAATGGGTAAGGGAAGGAGAGGACCTGATGGCCGTGAATGAGGGACTTTGGCACGAGCGCAAGTCTCGCAGGCTGCCACAAAACCCTCAACCGACTTACGAAGCGCAGGCCACCAGAATCTCCGAGCGATGAGATCCAGTGTGGCTCTTACCCCCGGGTGCCCAGCAAGGACCGTATCGTGGTGTTCTTTAAAAATCTTGTGTCTTAAAGCGAGAGGCACAAACAACCTCCCAGGAGGACAAAGATCAGGAGCCTCTGACTGGGCTGCCTGCACCTCTGCCTCCAATTCAGGAAAAAGAGCAGAGACCACCACACCTTCAGCCAAAATGGGACCCGGGTCTTCAAAATTCCCGCCTCCCGGAAAACAACGTGACAGGGCATCTGCCTTCACATTCTTAACTCCAGGGCGGAACGTGACAACAAAATTAAACCTAGAAAAGAACAACGACCATCTGGCCTGTCTCGGGTTCAGACGCTTGGCTGACTCCAAGTAGGCCAGATTTTTATGGTCAGTAAATACGGTAATAGGGTGTCTGGCTCCCTCTAGCCAATGGCGCCATTCCTCAAAAGCCAACTTGATGGCCAACAATTCCCTATCTCCCACATCGTAATTTCTCTCTGCGGAGGAGAGTTTTCTTGAGAAAAAGGCACACGGTCGCCATTTGGCAGGAGAGGAACCCTGAGACAAGACCGCCCCCACACCCACCTCAGAAGCATCAACCTCAACTATGAAGGGTAACGAAACATCAGGTTGCACCAAGATGGGAGCGGAAGCAAAACTCTCCTTGATATCAGAAAAAGCCTTACGCGCCTCTACTGACCAAGAAGAAAAATCTACCCCCTTTCTGGTCATATCAGTGAGTGGTTTAACAATAGAAGAATAATTCAAAATGAACTTCCTGTAATAATTGGCAAAGCCCAAAAAACGCATCAGCGCCTTTTGATTCTCAGGAAGCTCCCACTCAAGCACAGCGCGGACCTTCTCGGGGTCCATGCGAAAACCAGAAGCGGAGAGAAGAAACCCCAGAAATTGAATTTCTGGAACCGCAAACACACATTTTTCCAGTTTCGCATATAATTTATTCTCCCGCAGAATGAGCAAGACCTGACGTAAATGTTCCTTATGAGTTTTGAAATCGGGAGAAAAAATCAAAATGTCATCCAAATACACCAATACAAATTTTCCCATCAAATGATAAAAAATGCTGTTCACGAAATGCTGAAAAACGGCTGGGGCATTCATCAAACCAAAAGGCATAACCAAATTTTCAAAATGGCCCTCAGGGGTATTGAAGGCCGTCTTCCATTCGTCCCCTTCTCTGACCCTGACCAGGTTGTATGCCCCTCTTAAATCTAATTTGGAAAAGACTTTAGCCCCAACAACCTGGTTAAATAGGTCCGGGATCAGAGGAAGCGGATAAGGGTCACGAATTGTGATATTGTTCAGCTCCCTGAAATCCAGACAAGGTCTTAAAGAACCATCTTTTTTCTTAACAAAGAAAAAACCAGCGGCAACAGGTGACTTTGAGGGTCGTATGTGTCCCTTTCTCAGACTCTCAGAGATATAAGTACGCATAGCGTAAATCTTGTATAAACGAGATTTAGGCAGCTTGGCGTCTGGGATGAGATTAATAGGGCAATCGTACTCCCTGTGCGGGGGCAAATCCTGAACTCCACTCTCAGAGAAGACATCCGAAAATTCAGAGAGAAAAGATGGTATAGTCTTAGTAGCAACCTCAGAAACATCATGACACATCCTCAACATGAGCATCACTCACAATCAAACGGATATTGTGAACTATGCCCTTTAATGATTTCTGAGAAAGTGGAGCGGAATCGATAGCAAAAACAGGGATATCCTTTCTCAAAGCGCACACCTGGAAACCATGAGTTATCGCAAATTGATTATCAATGAGATTGACCGCTGCTCCACTATCCACAAAAATCTCACAAAAAATGTTCTTGCTCTCTAGCGCAGGACAAAACGGGAACTACAAGCAAACGGAAAACCTTCAATTTCCGCCTCAACCCTGCCAATAGTAACAGACGGAACATTTTTCAAAGATTTTTTCCTCTTTGTTTCTTTATTACTCCCAGAGAACTGCCTGAATCTCCTAGAGGGACAAATATTTGCCAAATGATTAATACCTCCACAACAAAAACAAACCGTCCCATGCGGGCTGAATCTTCTATTGTCAGAAGCAATCAACCCCAGCTGCATGGGCTCCTGCTCAGAAGGGGCTGACAGCGACTGAGACCCCTGCGCACAGAATGGGACCGCTGCACAGTCCTGGGACCGAGTATGACATGAAGGAGAGATCTCTCCTCTCTCTCTAAGACGCCTGTCAATACGAACGGCCTGAGACATAGCAGAGTCCAAAGAAATAGGCCTCTCATGAAAGGCAAATGCATCTTTCAATCCCTCTGAAAGACCATGGCAAAATTGACTTCGGAGTGCAGCATCATTCCAACCAGTATCAGCTGCCCATCTCCGAAATTCTGAGCAGTATATTTCTGCGGATTGTTTACCCTGGCATAAGAGACGTAGTCTAGACTCCGCCAGAGCAATACGATCCGGATCATCATATATCTGACCCAGGGCTAAAAAGAATTCATCCACTGAACGGAGAGGCCGTGCCCCCTCCGGCAGCGAAAAGGCCCAGGACCGAGCGTTACCTCTGAGCAGCGATATAATGATCCCCACCCTCCGTTCCTCATCTCCAGAGGAAAGGGGAAGAAGGCGAAAATGGAGTTTGCAAGCCTCTCTAAAACGCACAAAATTCTCACTACCCCCGGAGAACGTATCCGGGAGCGAGATCTTAGGCTCAGAACAAGCTCCATGAACGCAAGCTGAACCGGTCACTTGAAGCTGAGAAAAAGTCTTACGGAGGTCAGCTACCTCCAATGAAAGACCCTGGAAGCGTTCAGCCAAAAGTGAAACCGGATCCATGCTTAAGACGGTTTTGGCGGCTTATAATGTCACGGAATATGTACAGGTAACAAGGCAAAACAACATGCATAAATGACTCGCTGGATCCAACAGCTAAGGAACAAAAGGGAGACCCCTGTAGAAGACCTGGCACTTTCCCTGGCTGCTTAGCCTATGCATAGATCCGAATGGTGGAGGTATGCATATCCACGTACCTTGACTATATAACCCCTGAGCACCCTACAATAGTGAGGGGACACGACCACCGGCTCCCTACACCAGACACGGAGGGAGTCAGGGTCACCTGGGATCCAGCAAACAGAAAATAACAGATAACAGTTCAACACTTAACTTTGTAGAGGAGAGGAGAACCAGATGGGCATGCACACATACTCCAGGAAGAAATATAAGCCGCCCAGAAAAGCCTTCTGGGGAAGAATTTAAAGGGAAGCAATTAGTCCAACACATGACAGCTGAGAGAGGCTAAGGAGAGGAGGAGCTGAATACCACAACACAGAAACTCAAAGAGGAGGTTCTGAAAGGCCTCTGTCAGAGCTTCTCAGCTGTCTGGTTGTGACAATACTAAACTCGTGCTGCTATCCTGGCCGACCTCCGCACATCGTCAGAGGGGGGCATGACACTGTGCTTGGTATTAGAAGTGAATGGGGCTGAGCGTGTTAGGAACCCCACCGATCAGATACTGATGACCTATCCTGAGGATAGGTCATCAGTATCAAAATCTCTGTATCTACATCTCGGAAAGCCCTTTCAGAGTAAATTTTGGGGGGTGCAAACTTTTGCTACATCCGCTGCCGAGAATGGAGGGCCCTTAAGTCCATGGTCTTGGCTGAAAGACTGGAGGTGCATGTGTTGTCCCGACCATAGACTTGAGTGCTCATTCGGCTGTTTCTGATGCCACCATGGAGAGGAACCATCCATGCTGGTGCTGCTCTCCTTCCAAAACCAGGGACTGAGGGCTCTTCGTTTTCAATGTTGAGGTTCTATCTGGTCAGACCAGACAGGCTATAAAGTTTTTTTATTTTTTGTGCCAATGCTGCTATATTTTGTCTTGTTTTTTTTGAGGAGCAAGTTGTACTGGTATAGATTGGCGGTTATTTGTTATTTATTCAATTTTGGGGGCGGTAGAGAATAAAATATCATTCCAGCATTCCCTCTTTTGACCTCAAGCTAAACTAAGTATAAATATTTATATTACAGCTTGGTGTTGTCATAGTGATGACAATCGTGGCGTTATGTTTTCATGAAATAAAATACATTTTATAGCTTTTTGAACTTATTTTTACATGAACATGGGGGCAGTCATCTTGCCCAAGCTGCTGTTAACAGCACTTACAGATATGCCTTACAGAAGCCACACAATGGACTGGAGGGGACCGATTCATTGACTTTTATGGGAGACTGTTTTGGGCATGCTCGCAGGGAGGGGGAGTAGATAAGCTATGATATCACTTATTGTGAATGGTGGATCCAGTGTCGGACTGGGATGCCTAGGGCCCACCAGTAAAATTTATTTTGGGGGCCCGCCGTACGGATATATTCAAATATAATAAATAATCTAACAAGTTTTTTTGATATGAACATAGGCTGGTTGAGGGGCTGTACATTGAATATATGTATGTAGTGCAGGGGATGGGAGACTAGGGGCCCACCTTGCTCAGGGGCCCACCGGGGGATTCCCCTGTACCCTGTGGGCCAGTCCAAGCCTGGGTGGATCCTGTGTTACCTATGTATAGATTTTATCTGTCATTCTAATCCTGCAATGATGATACAAGAGATGACTGATGAGAAGTGATCTCTACAGAACGGGAAGTGTCAGTCTAAATGAGGCTCAGCGATCAGTTCAAAAACTGCGGGATTTTAGGATTTTTTAAAAATATAGACAGGGTCATGGTAAATAAAAAAAATAAAAATTGCCAAACATTCTAAAAAATATATGTTCAACATAAAAACTTGATTTAAACAGTGGGTCATTTTCTGATGCCCTTAAAAATTCCCTTGATATTAAAACCATATGTAGGCGTGCAGTAGTGTGGTGGGCCCTCACCAGCGTCTTCTGCTCGGATTGCTTTCAGATTTGGGGTGGAGATCAGGATACCTGTATGTAGGTGGGGATGAAGGTTGGCACATGTCTGGACTCCAGACTGATACATTTTATTTGCACTGATACATTGTAGCAAACTACGAAGCTAGGAGAAAACCGAACTGATCCCATTAACCAACCTTCTATAAGCCAATGAGTAACACCAGATTGGGGAGCTGCCTTGACTGGCACCTTGCTTCCACGAAATGGCGACTTCGGTGTCAGACACGACCACGACCTGGGGCTGGAGCGGTGGATCGGGCACCATGCACATATCTGTAGAAAGCAAAACAATGGAGCTCAGCTGTGTCACAAAGAAGACAAATAGTTGTCATTTATGAATCTGAAGTGAATAACTACCCATTAACTCCGGCTCCCTGAATCCCCCGAGACAGATCAGGGCTTCGATCGGCAGTGATTACTGCGCCGATTCATTGCATTCATCACGGCTCATTTGTGAAGAGCAACAACAGTGAAAACCCATGTGTAAGTAAATAAGCAGGTAACAAGGGGATTATCCATGTGTGCCCATTGCCCGACGTACTAGTCTGTATTATAGTAGTTATATTATTGTACATAGGAGCAGTATTATAGTAGTTATATACTTGTACATAGGAGCAGTATTATAGTAGTTATATTATTGTACATAGGAGCAGTATTATAGTAGTTATATACTTGTACATAGGAGGCAGTATTATAGTAGTTATATTCTTGTACATAGGAGCAGTATTATAGTAGTTATATTCTTGCACATAGGAGCAGTATTATAGTAGTTATATTCTTGTACATAGGAGCAGTATTATAGTAGTTATATTATTGTACATAGGAGGCAGTATTATAGTAGTTATATTCTTGTACATAGGAGCAGTATTATAGTAGTTATATTCTTGTATATATGAGCAGTATTATAGTAGTTATATTCTTGTATATATGAGCAGTATTATAGTAGTTATATACTTCTACATAGGGAGCAGTATTATAGTAGTTATATTCTTGTACATAGGAGGCAGTATTATAGTAGTTATATTCTTGTACATAGGAATAGTATTATAGTAGTTATATTCTTGTACATAGGAGGCAGTATTATAGTAGTTATAGTCTTGTACATAGGGGGCAGTATTATAGTAGTTATATTCTTGTACATAGGTGGCAGTATTATAGTAGTTATATTCTTGTACATAGGGAGCAGTATTATAGTAGTTATAATCTTGTACATAGGAATAGTATTATAGTAGTTATATTCTTGTACATAGGAGGCAGTATTATAGTAGTTATATTCTTGTACATAGGAGGCAGTATTATAGTAGTTATATTCTTGTACATAGGAGGCAGTATTATAGTAGTAATATTCTTGTACATAGGAGGTAGTATTATAGTAGTTATATTCTTGTACATAGGAGCAGTATTATAGTAGTTATATTCTTGTACATAGGAGGCAGTATTATAGTAGTTATATTCTTGTACATAGCAGCAGTATTATAGTAGTTATATTCCTGTACATAGGAGCAGTATTATAGTAGTTATATTCTTGTACATAGGAAGCAGTATTATAGTAGTTATATTCTTGTATATAGGATCAGTATAATAGTAGTTATATTCTTGTACATAGCAGCAGTATTATAGTAGTTATATTCCTGTACATAGGAGCAGTATTATAGTAGTTATATTCTTGTACATAGGAAGCAGTATTATAGTAGTTATATTCTTGTCCATAGGAGCAGTATTATAGTAGTTCTATTCTTGTCCATAGGAGAGGATAGACGTGTGGTGCTGAGCTCCCTGCAGGGAGGAGGCATGGCTTCTGACCCAGGTGGAGGGGAGGGGAGCTGGGCTGATGATCCTGGGAAAGCCCAGAGCTTGGAGTGTGGCCTGCAGCATGGAGATGGTGGAAGCGATGATCTGGAAATGGTGGCTGGTGAGTCAACTGAAACTTGTAGTGCTTCTGGATTAAGTACAACTGTGACAAAGAAAAGTTTATTTAAACTGGAAAGGCGCATTTCTAAGTTAAGAGATGAGATAAAGACAGAGGCTGATCCCAAGAAAAAGCTGATGAAGTATGAATGCCTGGATGACTGCACACGTGAACTGGATATATTAAAAGATAAATTAGATAAAGGTAAAAACACAATACCTAAAGTGGAAAGCTGGGCAATGGAGAAAAAGAGGGAGGCCAGAGCCCCAGAATGTGAAGATGAAAGAAATCATAGAAATAAAAAGGAAAGATTACGGCGATGTGCATAATATGGTGAAGCAAGGAAGCGCTCAGAGATGTGTGGGTGCAGCGCCTGGGGGGTCACTGCTTTCAGGGTCACTATGTATGGGGTCTGAGCAGTCAGTCTCTGAAAATGCTGGGAATACTATGGAGCAAAGTGAGCCATCCAACAAGGAGTTAATTGCAGTGGACTCAGCTTGTTTCTCTGGTGAAGTGAATGAGAACAGCAATCCTGTGTGTGAGCAGGAGAGTGCTTCATGTATGGACATTGTGGGTGAGACCCCGCTCAGTGCTGTGGAGGAGCCCCCGCTCAGTGCTGTGGGTGAGACCCCGCTCAGTGCTGTGGGTGAGACCCCGCTCAGTGCTGTGGGTGAGACCCCGCTCAGTGCTGTGGGTGAGACCCCGCTCAGTGCTGTGGGTGAGACCCCGCTCAGTGCTGTGGGTGAGACCCCGCTCAGTGCTGTGGGTGAGACCCCGCTCAGTGCTGTGGGTGAGACCCCGCTCAGTGCTGTGGAGGAGACCCCGCTCAGTGCTGTGGAGGAGACCCCGCTCAGTGCTGTGGAGGAGACCCCGCTCAGTGCTGTGGAGGAGACCCCGCTCGGCGCTGTGGAGGAGACCCCGCTCGGCGCTGTGGAGGAGACCCCGCTCGGCGTTGTGGAGGAGACCCCGCTCGGCGTTGTGGAGGAGACCCCGCTCGGCGTTGTGGAGGAGACCCCGCTCGGCGTTGTGGAGGAGACCCCGCTCGGCGCTGTGGAGGAGACCCCGCTCGGCGTTGTGGAGGAGACCCCGCTCGGCGTTGTGGAGGAGACCCCGCTCGGCGTTGTGGAGGAGACCCCGCTCGGCGTTGTGGAGGAGACCCCGCTCGGCGTTGTGATTGAGACCCCGCTCGGCGCTGTGATTGAGACCCCGCTCGGCGCTGTGATTGAGACCCCGCTCGGCGCTGTTATTGAGACCCCGCTCGGCGCTGTTATTGAGACCCCGCTCGGCGCTGTTATTGAGACCCCGCTCGGCGCTGTTATTGAGACCCCGCTCGGCGCTGTTATTGAGACCCCGCTCGGCGCTGTTATTGAGACCCCGCTCGGCGCTGTTATTGAGACCCCGCTCGGCGCTGTTATTGAGACCCCGCTCGGCGCTGTGATTGAGACCCCGCTCGGCGCTGTGATTGAGACCCCGCTCGGCGCTGTGATTGAGACCCCGCTCGGCGCTGTGATTGAGACCCCGCTCGGCGCTGTGATTGAGACCCCGCTCGGCGCTGTGATTGGGACCCCGCTCGGCGCTGTGATTGAGACCCCGCTCGGCGCTGTGATTGAGACCCCCGCTCGGCGCTGTGATTGAGACCCCGCTCGGCGCTGTGATTGAGACCCCGCTCGGCGCTGTGATTGAGACCCCGCTCGGCGCTGTGATTGAGACCCCGCTCGGCGCTGTGATTGAGACCCCGCTCGGTGCTGTGGGTGAGACCCCGCTCGGTGCTGTGGGTGAGACCCCGCTCAGTCAGCTCTCAGAGGAGACAACTACACAGACTGGAGCAGACATGGAGGTCAGTATACAGGACCCTCAGTCGTCCACAGTGTCAGCTGCACAGCGGTCTGGAGCAGACACAGGTGGATCTGCAGGACAATCTGGAGTCAGTAAGCCTGTAGAGGAAAGGCCCAGCACTGATCCTCCTGCAAACCGTCCACAATTCAGGAGACTGTTCTCCAATGTTACAAGGCCGGCAAACCCGCCACCTCAGAGGAGGAATGCGGTACGGATTAAGTATACGGGTCCAGAAGAAAACCTCCCCTCTAGACTGTACATAGGGAAAGTTCTTCTGAAGGACTTTATGAAATTTAAGGCATCTGAGGTATACGCCCTGATCCATATCCCCTCCAGCAGGATCTTTGACATCAGCTTTAAGCTTCAGTATGATTTGGACTTATTCTGGAATATATACAATGACACAAAAGAACAGTCAATCTGGGAGCATCTACAGGTGATCCAGCTGTCCAAGCCTCAGGTAGTGAGGGCCACCATCTTGTTCCAGTCTGAGGTGGTGGCGCTGGCAGATCTGGAGCACTGGCTGAGAAGACAGTGTCTGTTGAAGAGTCATCCTGTAAAAATCTATGATGAGGAAGACATCTGGAATGGCGGATACACCGTTATGATACAACTAGCGCAGAGTAATGGTGTGACCAGACATCTGCCACACTCCTTCTACCTGGGCTCAGAGAGGGGGATATGCTACTACCCCGGTCAGCCGCGACTGTGTCACAGATGTGGGGGCAGGCACCTCGCCATCAACTGCTCCCGTATTAAGTGCTCATTTTGTGGACAGTTTGGTCATTCAAAGGACGACTGTACAGGTCCAGTCATCTGTAACCTGTGTTTAGGATCTGGTCATACGTTCCGGGACTGTCCGCATGCAGATCATAATAAAGGCAGTGATGAGATTTTCTCAGAGGCCATGGAGGAAAGTCAGGAGGATGTCACTGCAAGAGCAGATACAACCCCAGAAACTGGTAGTCGTCCTGCTGAAGTAATGCAAAGTACTAGTGACCCTGCTGTAGAGAGTGGTGACCCTCCTGATGCACTACAAGTACCGGCAGAGTTGGAGACTGATAGCCAAACTACTCCATTACAAGTAACAACATCTGCTGAACCACAAATACCAGCTATTGAAAAGGCTTTGATATCCAGAAATCCTGCTGTGGAAACTAAAGTACCATCTGTAGCACTACAAGTACCAGCCACTGAAGAGAATTCTCATCTGCAGAGTAAAGTGACCAGTAAACCAGTTGCCAAACCACCTAAAGAACTGCCATCTACGTCTACAAAGCCTGATGGTCCAGCTGCAGGGCTCAGGAGGTCCTCTGTGGATGAAGAGGGGTTCCAGACTGTAAAAAGAAAGAACACCACTACAGCAAAGAAAACCCCGGATCCGCCAGTGCTGGCCATAACCTCCGGGCAGTATGGTGCGCTAGGGGAAGAAGAGTCAGAAGAAAAGATTGAAATGGACTATGTTTCTTCACATAACCCTGATGGTGACCCTCTGGAAGATGAACCTGGCCCTTCAGTGTCCACCAAAAGATGGGGTTCTAAAGGTCACAGCAGTGGAAGGAGAAAAAAGAATAAGAAAAACTAAGTGACCTGGATGAGGCTGAGAGTCAGCTCTATAAATGTGAACAGTGTGAAGACCAAGAACAGGCGGCAGGCGATCTACCAACGTCTGTCTCAGGAGAGATCTGACATCTTCTTCTTACAGGAGACTTATTTGAAGAGCAATGCTCATGTGTTTGCAGCCAAGAGAGACTGGAGACATGGAGCATCTTTCTGGTCCTTTGGGCTGGAGAGAAATGATGGTGTGGCGATTCTCTTCAATAAGATGGAAGTTGAGGTGGAGAGAGTCCTGGAGATCTGTCCGGGCCGCTGTCTGATGCTGGACTTCATACTGGACACTGTGTATTATAGAGCCATTAATGTTTATGCTCCTCAGACTAGAAAGGAGAGGAGGGAATTATTCCAGCAGATGAAGCCATATTGTTTTACATCCAGGGTGTTTATAATGTGCAGGGATTTTAATAGTGTCTCCTGTAATGTGGACCGTTCCAGTAGTCATAAGCAATTGAAATATGATGAGAACTTCCTTAACAATATAGTCCAGCAGGCTCATTTAGTGGATCCCTATGGTTTGCGTGGCTCCAATAGAGCCTACACTTACCATAAGGCCGGTAACGCCAGTAGAATAGACCGGGTGTACATAAAACGTGAAGTGAGGAGCTCTGACTACAGGACGAGTCCCATAGAGTTCTCTGACCATTGTATGGTGAGTGTCACGCTGGATCTGGCCGGGGCCGTGGTCTGTGGTAGGGGCTACTGGAAGGTGAATGGCTCGGTGCTGCAAGATCCAGGGTTTAGAGAGGCCTTTACCAGCTTCTATAATGACCGGAGGACCACCCAGTGTATGTGTGATGACACAGCAGAGTGGTGGGAGTGTATGAAGGGTGATATCAAGCAGTTTCTGATATGTGCTGCGAGGAGGCAAAGTAATGTGGAGTATATGAGGTATTCTGCGCTGAGGCTGCAGCTGAGCAGGTTATATGGTAAGATCAATAGTGGTGAGAAGATAGATGGTAAGTACGTCAGCCAGATAAAGCAGGAGATGAGAGAGCTGCAGTATGACCGCCTCAAGTCTCTCAAAGCAGAGGGGCAGTTTGATAATTGGGGGGTTCACAACCCAGACCCCTATATTGCCTGTAAGAACAGGGTTAATAAGAAGCTTATGACCAGCCTGTTAGATGAGCATGGGGTGGAGCAGTCAGATCAGACTAAACTCCACAAGATTATTGGAGATTATTACAAAAATCTGTTTAAAGGCCGTCAGATAAGTGGTGACAGCATCAGAACTTACCTGAAAGGCGTCAAACTCCCTAAACTAGATCATGCACAAGCAGATGGCTTGGCCGAGCCCATAACTGAGGAGGAGGTGAAGAGGAGCATTGACTCCTTAAAAACCAAGAAGAGCCCGGGCCTGGACGGTCTGACCAGTGAATTCTATAAGGAGTTTAGAGATATATTAGCCCCAGACCTGGCGCAGGTCTATAATGATTGCCTCTCTGCCAGGAAACTTCTACAGTCACAATATAAATCTGTTCTGGTTCTCCTGGCAAAGAAAGGAAATCTAAAAGACTTAAAAAACTGGCGTCCATTGTCCTTACTGAACACTGATTATAAGGTCTTGGCCAAGATCTTGTATCACAGGCTGAGTGCGGTGGCAGATGACCTGATCATCTCCAACCAGACGTGTGGTGTGAAAAGCCGGACTATAGAGGACTCATTGCTGCTGGTGAGGGACGCGGTGACCTACATCAGGCAGCACAATGGAGGAGCATATGTGGTGGGGTTAGATCAGAGCAAGGCCTTTGACAGAGTCCATCATGACTACCTGTACCAGGTGTTGTTGGAGTATGGCCTTCCTGCACGCTTCGTACAATGGCTGCAGGTTCTCTATATGGAGGCGGTAAGCCAGCCTCTGATTAATGGTCACTTGGCAGAACCCTTTAGGATCATGTCTGGTGTAAGGCAGGGCTGCCCTCTAAGCCCATTATTGTACGTCTTCAGTCTGGATCCTTTTTAAGAAAGTTGCAGGATAATAGAAATCTCTTGGGGTTGGAATGTCACCTACAGAGTAAAATAGTGGACATAAAGTTCTGTGCTTATGCGGACGATGTGACTGTTCTGGTCTCGTCTAGTGAGGACTGTGCGGCCCTACAACAGGAGATAGCAGCTTTCTCTCGAGTGTCGAATTCTGCTGTGAATATGGATAAGAGCGAGGCGTTGTGGCTGGGGGGTGACCATGGGGTCTTCTCAGTGCCCTTTAGAACAGTGCAGGACAAGATAAAGATTTTGGGGATTCAGTTTGGAACTGTAGATGATGGGAAGGTGAACTGGGAGGAGAAGCTGGCGGTGTGTGAGCAGAAGGTGCAGTGCTGGAGGCACTGGAAGCTGACTTATCAGGAGAAGATCCGCCTGCTGAAAAGCTTCCTTCTCCCACTATTCCTCTATGTCAGTGTGGTGTTCCCAGTGCCCGATAAGTTACTTACCAGACTGACCAATATCTTCTTCCACTTCTTGTGGGGTAATAGGGTGAATATAGTCAGGAGGAACATTGTCTATCTCCCCCAGAAGGAGGGCGGCCTGTCCATGCCCTGCCCAGAGCTCTTCTTTAACTTAATGAGGAATTTCTCATTTTGTAAGAGTTCAGAGCTGAAGCTGTGGAGTCATCTGTTTAAGAACCAGATCCAGCAGTTTGTGTCTGTGTGGTCGGTAGGGGACCCCATTAAGAGGATCTCGGGGCGCATTAAGAATAACGTTTCCTGGTATGCGGTACAAGCAATTAGCAAGATTATTAAATGGAAAATCTTATATGGTGAGGTAAAGCAGCTCAGTAGGAAAGAGATGTATAAGAACCTGCTGATATCTCAGTTTAGTGCCCATATTCAGCTGAGGAACGCCCCGAACCTGGATGTAAAACAGGCTGTGAAAATCCTGGAGGACCCCAGAGTCCCCGCTCACATGAAGGATGTGTCATGGCTGGCATTTCATGGTAAAATGTATGTCAGGGACAATCTAAAGTGTAGAAATGTGCCAGACAGATCCTGCCCTAGAGGGCAATGCCATCAGGTACTGGAGACCATGGAGCATCTTCTGCTGGACTGTCCGTTCAGTGTCCAGGTATGGGAGGCTGTGTCACGGTCCCTTCAGTTACCACATCTAGTGGGGCAGCCGTATAATCAGCTCTTGTATGGAGACTTCCCCCCAGATCTCAGACAATACAGCAGAAGTTCCCTGTATGTAGTGAATGTGGTGACCATGTACCATCTGTGGTGTGCGCGGTGCTGCCTGGTCATCAACAGAGAGCTCCTGACCTGTGATAAAATCTTATATAATATCCTGGAAAGTCTGAAGATGATATATAAGAAAGACCTGAAAAATAACCGCAATAACGTGTACTGGAGGAACATCCATGTGTCAGCAATTGTATAATGCGTTGTGATGTGTATTATGAAAGTGATGTCACTTTATATTTATTCTTTTCTATGATTTTATAGTAAGTGTATTGTAATATTTTGTTGCCTGTTTTTAAATAAAAAGATCATTATAGTAGTTATATTTTTGTACATCGGGGGCAGTATTATAGTAGTTATATTCTTGTACATAGGAGGCAGTATTATAGTAGTTATATTCTTGTACATAGGAAGCAGTATTATAGTAGTTATATTCTTGTACATAGGAGCAGTATTATAGTAGTTATATTCTTGTACATAGGAGCAGTATTATAGTAGTTATATTCTTGTACATAGGAAGCAGTATTATAGTAGTTATATTCTTGTACATAGGAGCAGTATTATAGTAGTTATATTCTTGTACATAGGAGCAGTATTATAGTAGTTATATTCTTGTACACAGGAGCAGTATTATAGTAGTTATATTCTTGTACATAGGAATAGTATTATAGTAGTTCAATTCTTGTACATAGGAGGCAGTATTATAGTAGTTATATCCTTGTACATAGGAGGTAGTATTATAGTAGTTATATTCTTGTACATAGGAGGCAGTATTATAGTAGTTATATTCTTGTACATAGGAGGCAGTATTATAGTAGTTATATTCTTGTACATAGGAGCAGTATTATAGTAGTTATATTCTTGTACATAGGAGCAGTATTATAGTAGTTATATTCTTGTACATAGGAGCAGTATTATAGTATTTATATTCTTGTACATAGGAGCAGTATTATAGTATTTATATTCTTGTACATAGGAGGCAGTATTATAGTAGTTATAGTCTTGTACATAGGGAGCCGTATTATGGTAGTTATATTCTTGTACATAGGAGCAGTATTATAGTAGTTATATTCTTGTACATAGCAGCAGTATTATAGTAGTTATATTCTGGTACATAGGAGGCAGCATTATAGTAGTTATATTCTGGTAGTTATATTCTTGTATATAGGAGCAGTATTATAGTAGTTATGTTCTTGTACATAGGAGACAGTATTATAGTAGTTATGTTCTTGTACATAGGAGCAGTATTATAGTAGTTATGTTCTTGTTACATAGGAGCAGTATTATAGTAGTTATATTCTTGTACATAGGGGGCAGTATTATAGTAGTTATATTCTGGTAGTTATATTCTTGTACATAGGAGGCAGCATTATAGTAGTTATATTCTGGTAGTTATATTCTTGTACATAGGAGGCAGTATTATAGTAGTTATATTCTTGTACATAGGAGACAGTATTATAGTAGTTATGTTCTTGTACATAGGAGGCAGTATTATAGTAGTTATATTCTTGTACATAGGGGGCAGTATTATAGTAGTTATATTCTTGTACATAGAAGCAGTATTATAGTAGTTATATTCTTGTACATAGGAGCAGTATTATAGTAGTTATATTCTTGTACATAGGAGCAGTATTATAGTAGTTATATTCTTGTATATAGAAGCAATGTTGTAGCAGTTTTATTCTTGCACATAAGAGGCAGTATTATAGCAATTATGTTCTTGTATATATAAGTAATGTATGGTTAGTTCAGTCATGGTTCTTACCCGGAGATAGAGTTGACACATCTCTTGGCATACTGGCTCTTCCTTTACCTGCCCAGCTATAGGCTCCCACACTAACCCGATGCAGTGTTCCTGGCTGTAAATTGTTGAGGATGACTTTCTAATGGGAAAGACAAGAATATTAATGTAACACTTGCAGTAAATAGCCCCCACAATGCTGAATTGAACATTTGACCACTTCACAGTAGTGAACGACTCCAGGACTTTTACTTGCTTTTTATGGAGTATACCTACTTTTCTTTAGGAGGGAAAAGCTCTTTAATGTGAATCAGTCACCTGTACACCCCCCCCCCCCCTCCCACACACACACTCACACGCCAGCTGTTTTACATACTTTTTTCTATAGCAATGAATGACTGGGGAAGTTCATGTATATCAGTGACTGGAGCTGTTTAATAGAGAATTTTTAGCAAAATGATTGCGTCCGGCCGGCCGTTAAAGGAGGTGACCAGGGGACATAGCTATAAGGGGAGCGGACATAGCAGTTGCATCCAGCCCTGTTACGCATTCTACATTGGGCCTAGGAGCTTCATGTTCGTCCACTGAAAGCCTATCATATGTGAATTCAAGGTCAGAACCCAGTGTGACCTCCCTTTTAAGTCACAGACACTTTTGGGAATAGTGAGTTTTGACACAATTGCAGACCTGGTGCATGTTTTAACCTGTGACACGAGAAAGACATTTACAGGAATAAGTCACATCTACTGAATATACAACAGCAAATTTAGAATTGGTATTTGCACCTGCAAAAAAAAATATTTATGGTGGGAATGTTTAAAAAAAAGTTTTGTCCAAGTTGGGCAACCAGTGTTCAGAACAGAGATGCCCTGGTGTTCTGCTGACCACTACGCGAGGCCAGCTGGGATGGCAGGGTCAAGATGCAAGCAGACATTCATTTGTGCAGGCACACATGCAAATGGAAGCTCCTGTCCTGGGTCCCATTGCAAAAACTAGAAAAAAGCCCCATCATTCAATAGGGGAGGTGTTGATGCGGCCAGGAAGAGTGCCTCTTGGCTTTGGCTCATGCCTGTAGAGGGATCTGGAAAGAACTGATAGAGCAGTGTTTCCCAACCAGTGTCCCTCCAGCTGTTGCAAAACTACAACTCCCAGCATGCCCGGACAGACTTTGGTTGTGCAGGCATGCTGGGAGTTGTAGTTTTGCAACAGCTGGAGGCACACTGGTTGGGAAACACTGTGATAGAGCATACAGACTACTTGTCTTAATAGTGCAATTATTGCACCATTTCAGCTTTACCTGGCTATAGACATTAAATGTCATGTTCTTTCCGATGACATCATCAGCCCTGATTTTCCATTGCATAATTACATCAATAAGTCAAGGAACATAAGTGGATCCCAAATGGCTCTGTCACTGCTTATCTCTTCTAGGGTAATAAAAAAGATCAGACCGGGACCGTATCCTGTCCAGTCCATCTCTCCTGGGCAAATGTGGCAGCCCCAATAGCTTGGATTAATCTAGAGTTTTAAATGAAGGGCTCATGCAAACCCCCGAGTTCTATTGGGGCCCTGCTGTCAGATTTAGTATAAGTCTAAAAGTTAACAGGTTAAGATGGAAAAGAAAAATATATAAAAAAATGTATTTAAAAAATGCAGTACCGAGAATGGCCACTAGGGTCTTCTAGAGACGTGGTCATCCAAGAGAAGCCAATATATATAGGATATCAGGGGACTGAAAATCCTTCAAAACTGTAGCCCATGTTAGATATATTCTTTCAGTGTAATTTCTATACTATCTTCCTGACCATATACAGTACAGACCAAAAGTTTGGACACAGCTTCTCATTCAAAGAGTTTTCTTTATTTTCATGACTATGAAAATTGTAGATTCACACGGAAGGCATCAAAACTATGAATTAACACATGTGGAATTATATACATAACAAAAAAGTGTGAAACAACTGAAAATATGTCATATTCTAGGTTCTTCAAAGTAGCCACCTTTTGCTTTGATTACTGCTTTGCACACTCTTGGCATTCTCTTGATGTGCTTCAAGAGGTAGTCACCTGAAATGGTTTTCACTTCACAGGTGTGCCCTGTCAGGTTTAATAAGTGGGATTTCTTGCCTCATAAATGGGGTTGGGACCATCAGTTGCGTTGTGGAGAAGTCAGGTGGATACACAGCTGATAGTCCTACTGAATAGACTGTTAGAATTTGTATTATGGCAAGAAAAAAGCTAAGTAAAGAAAAACGAGTGGCCATCATTACTTTAAGAAATCAAGGTCGGTCAGTCCGAAAAATTGGGAAAACTTTGAAAGTGTCCCCAAGTGCAGTCACAAAAACCATCAAGCGCTACAAAGAAACTGGCTCACATGCGGACCGCCCCAGGAAAGGAAGACCAAGAGTCACCTCTGCTGCGGAGGATAAGTTCATCCGAGTCACCAGCCTCAGAAATCTCAGGTTAACAGCAGCTCAGATTAGAGACCAGGTCAATGCCACACAGAGTTCTAGCAGCAGACACATCTCTAGAACAACTGTTAAGAGGAGACTGTGTGAATCAGGCCTTCATGGTAGAATATCTGCTAGGAAACCACTGCTAAAGACAGGCAACAAGCAGAAGAGACTTGTTTGGGCTAAAGAATACAAGGAATGGACATTAGACCAGTTGAAATCTGTGCTTTGGTCTGATGAGTCTAAATTTGAGATCTTTGGTTCCAACCACCGTGTCTTTGTGCGACGCAGAAAAGGTGAACGGATGGACTCTACATGCCTGGTTCCCACCGTGAAGCATGGAGGAGGAGGTGTGATGGTGTGGGGGTGCTTTGCTGGTGACACTGTTGGGGATTTATTCAAAATTGAAGGCATACTGAACCAGCATGGCTACCACAGCATCTTGCAGCGGCATGCTATTCCATCCGGTTTGCGTTTAGTTGGACCATTATTTATTTTTCAACAGGACAATGACCCCAAACACACCTCCAGGCTGTGTAAGGGCTATTTGACCATGAAGGAGAGTGATGGGGTGCTGCGCCAGATGACCTGGCCTCCACAGTCACCGGACCTGAACCCAATCGAGATGGTTTGGGGTGAGCTGGACCGCAGAGTGAAGGCAAAAGGGCCAACAAGTGCTAAGCATCTCTGGGAACTCCTTCAAGACTATTGGAAGACCATTTCTGGTGACTAGCTCTTGAAGCTCATCAAGAGAATGCCAAGAGTGTGCAAAGCAGTAATCAAAGCAAAAGGTGGCTACTTTGAAGAACCTAGAATATGACATTTTCAGTTGTTTCACACTTTTTTGTTATGTATATAATTCCACATGTGTTAATTCATAGTTTTGATGCCTTCAGTGTGAATCTACAATTTTCATAGTCATGAAAATAAAGAAAACTCTTTGAATGAGAAGGTGTGTCCAAACGTTTGGTCTGTACTGTATGTTCTACTAATATTGGTCATGGATCCTATAAAGATGCAGATCATGATACAAGGGTGAACAGAACCTATAATAATAATATTATTATTATTATTATTAATAACAGAACCTAACACAAGTGCAGTACCAGTTAAAACCACTAGGGGATCAAGTGTAGAATTTCTGTTTATACACATATAATCAATATGTGCATAGTTCCTCTCAGTCAATATGCAGACCCCCAGTATCCTGATATGCGGCAGGTAGATAGATGACAAATACCAAGACACCTCTAAATAAAATGAAGTTCCCATCAGAAAACACTGATCATCTGTCCCATAAAGTTACATTGTGCCAGCCAGTAACTGACAGTCCTTGACTGACACAGGATGCTGCAGAAATCATCAGAACATTTTTAGTTTATTTTGATTCCATTTCCATCATCACCGGCCATGTATGCAATGTGCTGTAATGATGGGAGAAGGTCGGCATCTCTGCACACCATCTGGTATAGATAGTCTTATATTCTACAAAGGGTTTGCTGCCTTCCCTTTGGGTCAGTTCCCCACCTGCTTGTTTTGCCATGGCCGCGTTCTGAGGTTGCAATGACTGCATGAAAACTAAACCCAATGACTGCAAGAGAGAGGTCCTGCACAGGTTCTTACCACCCAGTGCCAATGAGGACAGAACCAGATAGATTGGAAACCCTTATGGCTCTTATACACATTAAGGTTCCATTCACACGGAAAATTGCGGATACCGTCTGTGTGCGTTCCACATTTTGAGGCCGGCCCTATGATTGAAAAGTCTATTCTTGTACGTGGACATGCTTTATATTTTTTGTTGAAATGAATGTGTCCGCACCTGTTCCACAATGGGTCTGCACCTGTTCCACAATGGGTCTGCACCTGTTCCGCAATGGGTCTGCACCTGTCCTGCAATGGGTCTGCACCTGTCCTGCAATGGGTCTGCACCTGTTCCGCAATGGGTCTGCACCTGTTCCGCAATGGGTCTGCACCTGTTCCGCAGTGGGTCTGCACCTGTTCCGCAGTGGGTCTGCACCTGTTCCGCAGTGGGTCTGCACCTGTTCCGCAATGGGTCTGCACCTGTTCCTGTTCCGGACATGTAAATGGACCCTAAAAAGCATCTGTCGGCCATTTGGTACCTATGATATGGACTGATCTGTTACTATGTTGGTCCCATGTTCATATGTGCCCGCATTGCTGAGAATAATGATGTTTTAATATATGCAAATGAGCCTCTAGGAGCAACAGGGGCGTTACCATTACACCTAGAGGCTCTGCTCTCTCTGCAATTGCCACACCCTCTGCATTTGATTGGCAGAGCCAGGCATGATTATGTTTTCACTACCTGGAGATAGTGCAGCAGTGGCAGAGAGAGCTGAGCCTCTAGGTGTAATGGCAATGCCCCCATTGCTCTTAGAGGCTCATTTGCATATATTTAAACATAATTATTCTCAGCAATGCGGGCACATATGAACATGGAACATACATGGGTGACTTCAGCTTCCAGGTCAGCCAGTGTCATAGGTACAAAACTGCTGACAGATGCCCTTTAATGTATTGTTGGCTGAACCCCCATGAACAGAGGGTACAGCCTAATGTGTATGGGAGCTCCCGATTCTTCCTGGACAGATGCTATTGGGTGAGATGAGCACTGGGTGTGGTAAATATCTTTGCCCGATCTTTTTGTTCTCCCAGGACATAAGCCAACGCCGGTAATGTCCGGCAGTAGAGGTGTCTGACAACATGCTTGGCCAAACCAAATATGTATGTCTATGGGGGAGTCGGAAGACGATTGTTCGACCAACACCTATTGTATGGCCAGCAATAGAAACGGTCTGGTATATACTGTGTGCCCGCGCTACAAAATCCCTCCACAGCAGCCAGTAGTAATAACCTGACATAATAACCTATGACATCATTATATATATATACATACAACTACAAACCATCAGACACATCCTCAGCCGAGCACAACTCTACTTACAAACATTTCCACCGCCTCCAGCTGCCCCTGAAATAGAAACAGTTATTGTTATTTTTTTATTTTTATGGATAGCATCACAATTATAAAATCTATTAAGTCAATGAAAGAGAAACCATGTAGCGAGGTCTCCCATAGAGATACAGACATCTGGAGACAAGGCTCGATACCGAAACGCTACAGTCCTCTGTGGTGAATGGTGCTCCTCTCGGGGGTCGGAACAAGAGCACTTCTCGGTTGTATGGTCTACAAGAGGAGGCCGCAGGTTCTCGGCCAGAAATAGCTGCACACAACTAAATGACTATAAAATCTTACAAAAACAGAAAACATAACGAAACATATCATAATCTTAAAGGGGCTGTATCAGATATAAAGGGTCTTATTTTTTCTTTTCAAACACACAGTCGTGAACAACTCAGACTGAATGAAGCAGCTCTCTCTGCCCCTACCCTAGCAGGAAGTCTCAGGACCAGTGTCCCCTAACAATGCTGTGTGCTCTGGATTGGAAACACCATTCACTCGCAGCTGAACCTGTCTGCAGGATTTGGAATTTTAACTCTATCATTTCCAGTACACATATCTGCTTCTACAGATACTTAGAAGGGGGTTCCAAGTGTGCAATCTTAATGGCCTGTCTTAAATATTTGGATCTAACACTCCACACCCGTGCAGATCAGCTGAATGAAGGGGTTGCAACTCTCCAGCTGTAGTTTACCAGATACAGCGCCACATCTTTGGTTTGTGGCAATGTCTGGTACTGCAGTTCAGTCACATTCATTTGAGCTGCAGTTCCAGGCTCTGCCTGAACAAGATGTTTGGCGCTGTAGCTGGTAAACCATGGCTGAGGGAACAGCAGACACTTCATTCTGTTGACTGTGGGAGTACAGGGGTTTCACAGATTAGATGTTTATAGGCCAATGTTATATTCCTTTTGTTTTATATTGAAGGATTTTATGTGGATTTTGGAGCGGAGCTTTAACAGATCTTAAACGTAATTCTAAAAATATTCCAGTAATTATGTAACGTACCATATTCAGCATCTCCAGTTTGAGGGGAACGTCCTGAGTTTGCTGTTTCACGTGTTTGCCGTTGATCACTTCAGTGTAGAAAACCTATAAGAGATATCAGGGTGAAGGTGTCAACGGCTTCACCTTAATAACAGCGTGTATTATAATATGGAGCCAAGCAAAAGTAACCATCACAAGAGCTGAAATATCACCGCAACGGGCCAACCATCGCAGTATACAGGGCGGAAAGTGAAGGAATAACAGAGAAATGTAAATCCAGTCAGGATTTGGTGTGACCGTGCTTCGCCTTCAGCATCAGTTCTTCTAGGTAGACTTGTCCACAGTGTGAAGGAACTCAGCAGGGAGGTTGTTCCAGACATCTTGGAGAAGTAACCAAAGATCTTCTGTGGATGTAGGCTTACTCAGATCCTTCTGTCTCTTCATGTAATCCCAGACAGACTGGATGATATCAGGGCTCTGTGGAGGCCATCTCATCACTTCCAGGACTCCTTGTTCTTCTCTACACTGAAGATAGTTCTTACATGACATTAACTGGATGTTTGGGGTGCAGAATAAATTTAGAACCAATACCTGATGATACTGTATGATGGAACACATGTAACAGCAGGGAGCGCTATAACAGTCATGTAACAGCAGAGGGCGACATAACAAGTATGTAGCAGCAGAGAGCGACATAACAAGTATGTAACAGCAGGGGGCACCATAACAAGTATGTAACAGCAGGGGGCACCATAACAAGTATGTAACAGCAGGGGGCACCATAACAGTCATGTAACAGCAGGGGGCGCCATAACAAGTATGTAACAGCAGGGGGTGACATAACAAGTATGTAACAGCAGGGGGTGCCATAACAAGTATGTAACAGCAGGGGGCGCCATAACAAGTATGTAACAGCAGGAGGCGCCATAACAAGTATGTAACAGCAGAGGGCGACATAACAAGTATGTAACAGCAGGGGGCACCATAACAAGTATGTAACAGCAGGGGGTGACATAACAAGTATGTAACAGCAGGGGGTGACATAACAAGTATGTAACAGCAGGGGGTGACATAACAAGTATGTAACAGCAGGGGGCGACATAAGAAGTATGTAACAGCAGGGGGTGCCATAACAAGTATGTAACAGCAGAGGGCGACATAACAAGTATGTAACAGCAGGGGGCACCATAACAAGTATGTAACAGCAGAGAGCGACATAACAAGTATGTAACAGCAGGGGGCGCCATAACAAGTATGTAACAGCAGGGGGCGACATAAGAAGTATGTAACAGCAGGGGGTGCCATAACAAGTATGTAACAGCAGAAGGCGACATAACAAGTATGTAACAGCAGAAGGCGACATAACAAGTATGTAACAGCAGGGGGCACCATAACAAGTATGTAACAGCAGAGGGCGCCATAACAAGTATGTAACAGCAGAGGGCGACATAACAAGTATGTAACAGCAGGGGGCACCATAACAAGTATGTAACAGCAGAGAGCGACATAACAAGTATGTAACAGCAGGGGGCACCATAACACATATGTAAGAGCAGGCGGTTGCATAACAAGTATGTAACAGCAGGGGGCGCCATAACAAGTATGTAACGGCAGGGGGCACCATAACAAGTATGTAACAGCAGGGGGCACCATAACAAGTATGTAACGGCAGGGGGTGCCATTACAAGTATGTAACAGCAGGGGGCACCATAACAAGTATGTAACAGCAGGGGGCGCCATAACAAGTACGTAACAGAACATACCCTGACTATCAGAGAGGATCCAGAGCTAAATTGTTTTTCCAGAATTAGAAAAAAAAACATTCTAGTTTTATTTTCTAAACAGCGCCACAGCTGTTCACAGGTTGTGTGCGGTATTGCAGCTCCACTGAAGTGAATGGGGATCATTTGCAATACCAGATACAACCTGTGAACATGCAGGACACTGTTTTTGGAAGATATGAAGAATGATTTTTTTACTACCCAGCACCCTTCCCTGTGACTTTGATACATCCCGATGGCTCCTATGGTCCTGGGCTGTCACCATGGATGGTCATTGATGTTCTGCACGCCACTGTGTCTGATGATTAGAGGTCAGGGTGTCCGGCGTCTCTTCCAGATGCAGGGATCTCTCGCCTTTCATCTTTCTGTTAGCTCATTCCGGCTACATCCTCTTATTGATTAGTCTGTCTCCGCCATTGTTACTAATTAGGTGAGAATTGTCATCAGAGGGCGGCGGGGCGGTCTTCCGGGACCCCGCTCTCCTCTCCACTGTTATCTCCAGAGGATAAACTCATTTTCTGTTGCGATAAATGGCAGCGGTCTCCGTGGCCTGTCTCTCAGCTTTGATCCGCACGGCTCGGCTCCGGCTAATGATTCTTTCAGGTCAAATCCTCCTCATTTCTGGCAGTGGCGTTACGAATTTTCCTCCCTTCTCCATTTAGCTTGTAGCACCTGTAATGGATGATGTCATTTCTGTAACTGATGATGTCATTTTTCACCGGTACGTGTAATTGGTCTCCCACTTGCGGCCAATTTCAATACTCGGGGGCCGTGTACAATTAATTTTTTCTGCTACTTCTGGTAATTTATGAGCCTTGTCTCTCATTGTTTGCTCTGGAGGTAAATTTATCGGCGCGGCTGTGGTTTATGCAGATCCGTTTTAAATATGTCGCCCCCAGGAGCTTGAAGAAATGTATCCAGCGAGTCAGTGGAAGCTAAAAAACCCGCCACTCTATTACTCCACATTGTGCTCCACTTATACAACCGATGGATGGAGACGGAACTGGATCAGATCCTTTACTTGACTTCTCTTAAAGGGAATGTCCATCCTGGCCAGCACAATTTTTTTATATCTACATGGATAATGGATGACGATAGTGATTTGGATCCCTGTGACGACTATGAATGTACAGGATGTGATAAATACAACAACACACAATATAGATCCATAAGAATTGAACACCCCGTAGGTGACCGACACAATTGATAGGGAACTGCGCGGTTTTATATTTGTATATTGTTGGTCACGTTGAACAGATATGGCGGGATAGTGACATACACCCAACAATCATTCCATACGCACTACTTTTTTATTCCTGTAGTTATTTCTGATCAGTTTTTGACTTACTGTGTAGCCATTGATGGTACTTGCGTGCTGCCGGGGCATTCGCCATTGAACGCTGAGGGCCGTACAGTTAAGAGCTTCAAGATTAATGTCCAGTGGGGGCCCCAGCCGCTCTGTGAAGACAGAAATCATGGCATTAGTAACCGATATAATACAGATGGCAACCTAAATGTCTGGTTTTAGAAAAAGAATCCAAAAACTGATACAATGTGTCAACCCCCTGTTGGCATTTCAAAAAAATTACAAAAAATTTCGAAGAGTCTGACAATACATCGTTTGGCCAACAGCTATCCATCCCGACCCCCCACACACACACACACACACTCATGCAGCTTGGCTCGGTTCAGTGTGTAAGAGGGTCAGTATGGCCATGGACCCTGGCACGATACTCCACTGATGGACGATGCAGTAATAGAGGTGGAGTTGAAAGAAACAGAATTTTACTCCACTTGAAGCAAAAAATATAATGGTCGCAAAGTGGCACATAGCTTGGCGGTTACAGTCTTTACTGGGCACAAAGCTTGCCAGTTACCATTGCTAATGGGCACTCTGCTTGGTGTTTACAAGTAATGGCAGAGAACTTGTTGGTTACAGTCTCTAGCAGGCATACTGCTTGCCAGTTACAGTCACAATTAGGAACACAACTTGGTGATTACAGGTAACGGCCTACAACTTGATGGTTACAGTCTCTAATAGGCACAAAGCTTTCCAGTTACCATTGCTAATGGGCACTCTGCTTGGTGTTTACAAGTAATAGCAGAGAACTTGATGGTTACAGTCTCTGGCAGGCATACTGCTTAAAAGTTAGTCACAATTAGGAACACAACTTGGCGATTACAGGTAACGGCCTACAACTTGATGGTTACAGTCTCTAATAGGCACAAAGCTTGCCAGTTACCATTGCTAATGGGCACTCTGCTTTGTGTTTACAAGTAATGGCAGAGAACTTGATGGTTACAGTCTCTGGCAGGCATACTGCTTAAAAGTTAGTCACAATTAGGAACACAACTTGGCGATTGCAGGTAACGGCCTACAACTTGATGGTTACAGTCTCTAATAGGCACACTGCTTGCCAGTTACAGTCACAATTAGGAACACAACTTGGCGATTACAGGTAACGGCCTTCAACTTGATGGTTACAGTCTCTAATAGGCACAAAGCTTGCCAGTTACCATTGCTAATGGGCACTCTGCTTGGTGTTTACAAGTAATGGCAGAGAACTTGATGGTTACAGTCTCTAGCAGGAATACTGCTTGCCAGTTACAGTCACAATTAGGAACACAACTTGGCGATTACAGGTAACGGCCTACAACTTGATGGTTACAGTCTCTAATAGGCACACCGCTTGCCAGTTACAGTCACAATTGGGCACATAGCATGTTGGTTACCAGTAAAGGCACAAATATTGATGGTTATGGTTAACCTCAAAGAGCAACTCACAATGCAAGATTCATGCTGGGTCTCAGTAGACCTGGCACTGTTTTGGTCTCTGGTCACATTTTCAGGCTGGGACAACATGGCTAGCACCCAGCTAGGTACAGGAATATAGTGATGAGTGGCATAGGCAATATTCGTTTTTGCGATATTTCGCAAATTTTTGACATAATATTTGCAATAAATTCACAAATTCTAGAATTCGTGATCTCCAGTCATTATTTTCGCGATTGCGCAAATCGGCACTAATGATGCATATATTTTTTGTGCAATACATGCAACTTCACATTTTATCAGGTCTGAGTAGATTAGTATTGTTGTGACATCACAGCACTGTGTCTAACAGAGACACTAATCCCTATCACACTACCTAACACCCTGCACTGGAACCAGATACACTATATCACTATATAACCTACACTGACTATCTCCCACTAACTATCTGTATTATATATATATATGAGGTAACTAACTAATGTAATTGGATGAGGAATAGGATCCAGATGAAAGCACAGAGCACAGCAATGTCACTGCTTTCTCTCCCCCAGAACTGCAAAAAACTGCAGAAAATGGCTGCTGGGGAGTTTCCTATAAAGTAAGGGGTAGGCAACTTTCCTATTGGTTGCTAGGGATGTTGCTAAGCTCTGACAAAGATATTTCAGCCTTCTCATTGGCCCACAAGCAAGAAAGGAGGTTACCGATGGCATTTTTTTAAAATTATATTTACGATTACGAATATATAGCACTATATATATATAGGAGATGGACCCCCAACGATCAGATACTGATGACCTATCCTGAGGATAGGTCATCAATATTAAACATTGGGACAACCCCTTTGAGCATCACTGACGTAAAATAGACCTAAAACAAGTCTGTGCAACATGATGAAGCAGTGCATTGTATAGCAAATGCAGCTTCATTTGACTACTTCAATACACATAGCTAGTTTACTCAAAGACTGGTTCTGTAAGCAGAGTTGTATACAGAAGTAATAGGGCTTTATAAAAAAAAAATGTATAGCCCTACTGTCAAAAAGGGCCACACCCCTAAAAGGGTTAGAAGATACTCCTGGTCTTTGATCCCAGTCTCCAAATTTACTTCTCAATGATAAAATGTATGTAGTCACGACTAGAGGGAGCTCATTACATGTACTAGTATACAGCTCCTACTGGACTACTTGTGAGTTGTATAACTATGCATACAGTGAGCTCCCTCTAGTGGAGGAAACCAGAACTTTATCATCTACCACTATGACTTTGGAGCCAGTCTCCGCTAGCTGTAGTGTAATCTGCCTGTATGATAAGTAGCAGAAATATTAGTCAGTGTCATTTTATTTTTGGAATTTGAGGTTTGATTTAAAAATATGTTCCATTCACAGGTGACTTTAATGAAACCCTGCAATGTATGCTAATGCTCAGTCAATCCTTTGATGTGTTGTGTGCCAGTGATTTCATATCTGTGATCTACAGACCTGTTTTCAGCCAGTATCAGACCCTGAGGATCCTTTCTTGTTACATTGTACACACAGAAGTGTCATCTATAAGATCTAATAGCTCATTACTGATCATCCCGTAAGACATCGGCCCTTGTGATAAGTGATGGCTTCAAAATCACCTCCAATGGGGCTGGTGTTAGGAGGGTGAAACTGGGCAATAATCAAAGGCCCTTGTCCCCCATGGGGCCCCAGCAGCACCACTATCTCCCCTCTTAATGATCAGGTAGAGTGCTGTCCCCTTTATCTCCTCAATGCATTCATGTCTATGATCAGTGCAGGGAGGAAGCAGAAACATCCATGTTCAACCTCCTGCTATGGACTATGGAAGGCAGGGGGGCATAGGGAGCAGTCTGTGAGAGGGGGAGCAGTCTGTGAGAGAGAGGGGGGATGAGGATCAGTCTGTGAGGAGGGGGAGCAGTCTGTGAGGAGGGGGAGCGGTCTGTGAGGAGGGGGAGCAGTCTGTGAGGAGGGGAGGTATGAGGAGCGGTCTGTGAGGAGGGGGAGCAGTCTGTGAGGAGGGGGAGCAGTCTGTGAGAGGGGAGGTATGAGGAGCAGTCTGTGAGAGGGGAGGTATGAGGAGCAGTCTGTGAGGAGGGGGAGCGGTCTGTGAGAGGGGAGGTATGAGGAGCAGTCTGTGAGGAGGGGGAGCAGTCTGTGAGAGGGGAGGTATGAGGAGCAGCCTGTGAGGAGGGGGAGCAGTCTGTGAGAGGGGAGGTATGAGGAGCAGTCTGTGAGAGGGGAGGTATGAGGAGCAGCCTGTGAGGAGGGGGAGCGGTCTGTGAGAGGGGAGGTATGAGGAGCAGTCTGTGAGAGGGGAGGTATGAGGAGCAGTCTGTGAGGAGGGGGAGCAGTCTGTGAGGAGGGGGAGCAGTCTGTGAGAGGGGAGGTATGAGGAGCAGTCTGTGAGAGGGGAGGTATGAGGAGCAGTCTGTGAGGAGGGGGAGCAGTCTGTGAGAGGGGAGGTATGAGGAGCAGTCTGTGAGGAGGGGGAGCAGTCTGTGAGAGAGAGGGCATGAGGAGCAGTCTGTGTGAGAGAGAGGGGCATGAGGAACAGTCTGTGAGAGAGAGGGGGCATGAGGAGCAGTCTGTGAGAGAGAGGGGGCATGAGGAGCAGTCTGTGAGAGAGGGGGGGTGAGGAGCAGTCTGTGAGAGAGAGGGGGATGAGGAGCAGTCTGTGAGAGAGAGGGGGATGAGGAGCAGTCTGTGAGAGAGAGGGGGCATGAGAAGCAGTCTGTGTGAGAGAGAGAGAGAGGGGGATGAGGAGCAGTCTGTGAGAGAGGGGGGGCATGAGGAGCAGTCTGTGAGAGAGAGGGGGGATAAGAAGCAGTCTGTGAGAGAGGGGGCACGAGGAGCAGTCTGTGAGAGAGAGGGGGCATGAGGAACAGTCTGTGAGAGACAGGAGGGATGAGGAGCAGTCTGTGAGAGAGAGAGAGAGAGAGAGAGAGGGCATGAGGATCAGTCTGTGAGAGAGAGGGGGCATGAGGATCAGTCTGTGAGAGAGAGAGAGAGAGAGAGGGGGGGATGAGGAGCAGTCTGTGAGAGAGAGGGGGGATGAGGAGCAGTCTGTGAGAGAGGGAGGGGTGGATGAGGAGCAGTCTGTGAGAGAGAGGGGGGATGAGGAGGAGTCTGTGAGAGAGAGGGGGCATGAGGAGCAGTCTGTGAGAGAGGGGCCATAGGGAGCAGTCTGTGAGAGAGCGGGGGATGAGGATCAGTCTGTGAGAGAGAGGGGGAATGAGGAGCAGTCTGTGAGAGAGGGGGCATGAGGAGCAGTCTGTGAGAGAGGGGCCATAGGGAGCAGTCTGTGAGAGAGAGGGGGATGAGGATCAGTCTGTGAGAGAGGGGGGGAATGAGGAGCAGTCTGTGAGAGAGAGGGGGCATGAGGAGCAGTCTGTGAGAGAGAGGGGGCATGAGGAGCAGTCTGTGAGAGAGGGGGGCATGAGAAGCAGTCTGTGAGAGAGGGGCCATAGGGAGCAGTCTGTGAGAGAGGGGGGGCATCAGGAGCAGTCTGTGAGAGAGAGGGGGCATGAGGAACAGTCTGTGAGAGACAGGAGGAATGAGGAGCAGTCTGTGAGAGAGAGAGAGAGAGAGAGAGAGAGAGGGCATGAGGATCAGTCTGTGAGAGAGAGGGGGCATGAGGATCAGTCTGTGAGAGAGAGAGAGAGAGAGAGAGAGAGAGAGAGGGGGATGAGGAGCAGTCTGTGAGAGAGAGGGGGGATGAGGAGCAGTCTGTGACAGAGGGAGGGGTGGATGAGGAGCAGTCTGTGAGAGAGAGGGGGGGTGAGGAGGAGTCTGTGAGAGAGAGGGGGCATGAGGAGCAGTCTGTGAGAGAGAGGGGGGATGAGGAGGAGTCTGTGAGAGAGAGGGGGGATGAGGAGCAGTCTGTGAGAGAGGGAGGGGTGGATGAGGAGCAGTCTGTGAGAGAGAGGGGGGGGTGAGGAGGAGTCTGTGAGAGAGAGGGGGCATGAGGAGCAGTCTGTGAGAGAGAGGGGGGATGAGGAGGAGTCTGTGAGAGAGAGGGGGGATGAGGAGCAGTCTGTGAGAGAGAGGGGGGATGAGGAGCAGTCTGTGAGAGAGGGAGGGGTGGATGAGGAGCAGTCTGTGAGAGAGAGGGGGGGTGAGGAGGAGTCTGTGAGAGAGAGGGGGCATGAGGAGCAGTCTGTGAGAGAGGGGCCATAGGGAGCAGTCTGTGAGAGAGAGGGGGATGAGGATCAGTCTGTGAGAGAGAGGGGGAATGAGGAGCAGTCTGTGAGAGAGGGGGCATGAGGAGCAGTCTGTGAGAGAGGGGCCATAGGGAGCAGTCTGTGAGAGAGGGGGGGATGAGGATCAGTCTGTGAGAGAGAGGGGGATGAGGAGCAGTCTGTGAGAGAGGGGCCATAGGGAGCAGTCTGTGAGAGAGAGGGGCCATAGGGAGCAGTCTGTGAGAGAGAGGGGGAATGAGGATCAGTCTGTGAGAGAGAGGGGGCATGAGGAGCAGTCTGTGAGAGAGGGGCCATAGGGAGCAGTCTGTGAGAGAGAGGGGGATGAGGATCAGTCTGTGAGAGAGAGGGGGAATGAGGAGCAGTCTGTGAGAGAGAGGGGGCATGAGGAGCAGTCTGTGAGAGAGGGGGGCATGAGAAGCAGTCTGTGAGAGAGGGGCCATAGGGAGCAGTCTGTGAGAGAGGGGGGCATCAGGAGCAGTCTGTGAGAGAGAGGGGGCATGAGGAACAGTCTGTGAGAGAGAGAGAGAGAGAGAGAGAAAGAGAGGGCATGAGGATCAGTCTGTGAGAGAGAGGGGGCATCAGGAGCATTCAGTGAGAGAGAGGGGCATGAGGAACAGTCTGTGAGAGACAGGAGGGATGAGGAGCAGTCTGTGAGAGAGAGAGAGAGAGAGAGAGAGGGCATGAGGATCAGTCTGTGAGAGAGAGGGGGCATGAGGATCAGTCTGTGAGAGAGAGGGGGCATCAGGAGCATTCAGTGAGAGAGAGGGGGCATGAGGAACAGTCTGTGAGAGACAGGAGGGATGAGGAGCAGTCTGTGAGAGAGCGAGAGAGAGAGAGAGAGAGAGAGAGGGCATGAGGATCAGTCTGTGAGAGAGAGGGGGCATGAGGAGCAGTCTGTGAGAGAGAGGGGGGATGAGGAGCAGTCTGTGTGTGAGAGAGAGGGCATGAGGATCAGTCTGTGAGAGAGAGGGGGGATGAGGAGCAGTCTGTGAGAAAGGGGGGAGGGTGAGGATCAGTCAGTGAGAGATAGGGGGCATAGGGAGCAGTCTGTGAGAGAGGGGGCATGAGGAGCAGTCTGTGTGAGAGGGGGCATGAGGATCAGTCTGTGAGAGAGAGAGGGGCCATAGGGAGCAGTCTGTGAGAGAGAGGGGGGATGAGAAGCAGTTTGTGAGAGAGAGGGGGCATGAGGAGCAGTCTGTGAGAAAGGGGGGCATGAGGAGCAGTCTGTGAGAGAGGGGGGATGAGGAGCAGTCTGTGAGAGAGAGAGGGGGCATGAGGAGCAGTCTATGAGAGAGAGAGGGGGCATGAGGAGCAGGATGTGAGAGAGAGAGGGGGCATGAGGAGCAGTCTGTGAGAGAGGGGGGCATGAGGAGCAGTCTGTGAGAGAGGGGGGATGAGGAGCAGTCTGTGTGAGAGAGAGGGGGCATGAGGAGCAGTCTATGAGAGAGAGGGGGCATGAGGAGCAGGATGTGAGAGAGGGGGGCATGAGAAGCAGTCTGTGAGAGAGAGGGGCCATAGGGATCAGTCTGTGAGAGAGAGGGGGGCATGAGGAGCAGTCTGTAAAAGGGGGGGGGGGCATGAGGAGCCCTCTATGAAAGAGGGGCATGAGGAGCAGTCTGTGAGAGAGAGGGGGATGAGGATCAGTCTGTGAGAGAGAGGGGGATGAGGATCAGTCTGTGAGAGAGGGGGGGCATGAGGAGCAGTCTGTAAAAGGGGGGGGGGGGGCATGAGGAGCCCTCTATGAAAGAGGGGCATGAGGAGCAAAGTGAGGGCCATTGGGAGCGGTCTGTGAGAGAGAGGGGGCACAGGAGCAACTGGGGGTACAGACAGCAGCCTATGTAAAGAAAGAGGCCTAGAGAGCAGTCTGTGAGAGAGGGGCCATAGGGAGCAGTCTGTGAGAGAGGGGGGGGGGAGATACTGTAGACTGGAGCATAGAGAGCATAACATTCCTTGTGACACTGTTACTGTGTGCGGTACAACAAAATCCAAGCTGCAAGTTACGTGTCTGCGATTTACTAACATTGCACTTCTGTCCGGTGTCATAAACAAATCCAATGTAAAATGTTCTGAGCGGATGTGACCTGCAGGCTCTGTTCACACTTTGTTGGAAATATACATTTAACGGCTTTCCATGGCAAAAAAAAGTACGTTGATGCCAAAATCGCAGCCTTTCTGCCTATACCGGGTGAATGAGGCTATATGGATATGTTCAGTATACACATAAATCAGACCTAGTTCACAAAGAGCCTAAATCTATGATAGCGGAGTCTGATCTGTTATATTATAAAATATGTATGTCCAATAATCAGGGAAAGCGTAGCTTCAGAACCCGAGCGAGCTGAATAATGGGACTGACACATAAACACTTAGAAGACATGTCCTCCTTTCTACACTGTATCCTACGATCCCTATAATCATCCGCACATAGATGCTTCTTAATTGAATTATTCATAACTACAGTTTTCAGAATTTTGCAAATTCTGCTGAATATTCTTACGTGATGAATGCAAATTGGGCCGGCGACACTTCTTTTTAAGAATTTATGTGTCAAATCAGCAAAAGAATAGGACAGTCCTGGTAACTTTACTAAGAGTACTGTATTTCGGGAGATGGAGGGCAAGAGCTTACTTGTGTTGCTGGTAGGGGATGTGCTCCAATCCAATGAGGGCATCCACAAGCCACTTTGTTTTTGCTAGGGTTTTTGAATGCACTGAATCTTTACCTTGGAAGGAAGGAAAGCATAGCTAACTTGTTCTGCATATATTAGATAAGGGGAACCTAAAATAAGTGTGTGTAGAAGACAGAAGGAGTCACTAATATAGCAAACATAACTTCCTTCTGAGCAGTGGACAGCTTTATGCTGTAATGTCTCCACGAGACTACCTGCTATGTACATTACAATACATGAACATTGTAGGTCCTTTTTTTTAGCACCCATGGGTTCAGGCCCAGGGATAACCTGGTGCTCCCAATGCAAAATCTGTAACAGAATTGCCACCTGCTGTGTGCTATGTGTAATATGGGTGTATCATTATGTGAGCCTCTTAGTCTACAGCAACCTTGCTACCTTTGCAGCCCCCTTTATTGGAGACACTGACATGGCTGGGAAGGAGGGGTGGGGGTGGTCACATACTTACTTTAGTGTTGTACATTTAAGATGGCAATGATATATTACAAGGATTGCTCAGTGGCCTTTGCATAGGTCCTTGTTTTGGATCACTGCCTGTAGACTCACTAAAGAAGATCTGCCTCTAAATCACTTTATATACATCTGGTGTGCTGCTGTTCTCTGTTATCAGCCACTCGAGGCAGTGAAATAGGATTGCCTACAAAAGTTTAGCCCATGGTTAGGGGTAGAGACAAATGAAAAATGTTGAAACCACTGAAACTTTTTCAATTTGCACCCAAAATGTCTTGATTTGTAATTTAATTTAAACTGGAAGGACGTTAAAGGCGTTCTCTGCTTTGGACAGTCCAATAAACAGTGTCCTCCTGCTGGGACTCCAGCAATCAGCTGTAATCTATATGGACGTGGTAGTAAGTGTTTATTTTCCCTACAGCTCCCCACCAGGATAAATGAAGCATTACACTGTTGTCCATTCACATCAGTGGGTTGTCTGTGTAAGACAGGACAGGACAGGTCCTCCAGAGAAAGAAATGCTGTGTGTAACCACTCTTCTGGCCTAGAGAGGAAGATGCTGTGAACAGAGGACCCTCCTCTATTAACCCAGAATGTGTTTTCTAAACTAGACACCTCCTTTAAGTGCATTTTCTTCCTTTCAACTATAATGGTCAATTTTACAGGGGTCTCTGCAGTAAGAAAAATACATCCTGCTGTATTCTCTCTTAGGTGCTGCCGCGGATCCGCTTTAATCGTAGATCAGAGAAGGTCACTGTTCTCTTAATGCTTTGAAGTCCAGCAATGAAAGAATTTAAGGGTCACTGTCATGGCTTCACCCTTTAGAGAATTTGAAATCTGAAGAACTTTCCCAAATTTAGTTCACTATTCCCTTCAAAGTGATTTACCAAAGGTCTTCTGTTAGGGGCATTGGATTTTTCTCATATGACTTGTGTTCTCCTTCTAAAATGTATTATGCCCTATACATCTGGAAGACCTTCCTCCTCATCCGCATATATAGATCTAATGTGCTTAAAGGGGGTTGTCCATTTGGTAGAAAACATTTTTATATTCTGTTTTAGGGAGGGCACTCATTCTTGATCCTCCTATATATGCCAGAAGAGAAATATATAGAAGAGCATCTCTCTGAGGACCTGCCCTGTCCTACATTACCCAGATAACCCAATGCAGTGAATGGACAATATGTAATACTTTGTTTCTCCTGTGGTGGCACTGCAGGAAAACTGAACATGTACAGCCGGGTCCCTCTACAGATCAGAGCTGATCGATGGGGGTCCAGACGCAAAATTGATCAGCTTGTTATCTGTAGACTCTTGTAGCTAAAAGGATTGTCCAAAGTGGAGAAGCCCTTTAATGGAGGCATCAGTTAGTCTAATGGTCGACCAGAAAATCTTTTGGTTGACTATTATGGTACTTTTATTGGGTAGTTTTACTTTTTAACACAACCTTGTTATTTACTCTGGAAAAGGACTTTTTAATCGGTTTGAATGAGCGTTTTCCAGGTGGTCACAGTGGATGTTCTCCAGGTGGACACATCTCTCCTGGAACATACAAGGGACTTCTTAGAAGAACACGCACATGATTGTGATCTTCATCTTCTAGAGATATAATTTTTTTTTGTCCATTTTGCCAATGGAGTGCAGGTACTGTGCATGTGCAGTGCATCCACCATCTTAGGCTGCGCATGTGCAGTAGCTCCCTGCTTGTGTACTCGAATCGTTCTTCTTCAAAGATACAAGGTTACTGAATGTTTACAGGTTGTACATCTCTAGGCTACTAAGCATGCCCACAGCCATCTCATTCATTTTTATACTCTAGAATTCTGCCCTTTAAAGGGGTAGCCACACCAAAGGCAACCTGTTTATGTCAATGCCACCCCACAAGACATACATTTTCAGTAAGGAATCAATTCCTCCCGAGACACTTTGTTTTTCTATGTTTTGCAATGGAGACAGTTACCAGTAGTGCAGGTACTGTGCATGTGCAGTGATTCCACCGTCTCAGGCTGCGCATGTGCAGTAGCTTCCTGCGTGTGTACTGCTATGCTGATAGAAAATAATGGGCGCCGGTCATGCAGTTTGGCATGGCATCCGTCTGCAATTATGAACTTTTAAAGATGCAAGGTTACTGAATGTATACAGGTTGTACATCTCTAGGCTACTGAGCATGCCCACAGCCATCCCATTTATTTTGTATACTCTGGAATTCTGCCCATTAAAGGGGTAGCCACACCAAAGACACCCTGTTTAGATTAATGCCACCTTAGAAGACATACATTTCAGTAAGGAATCAATTCCAATGTGGCCAATGGAGACAGTTACCAGTAGTGCAGAGTCTGTGCATGTGCAGTGATTCCACCGTCTCAGGCTGCGCATGTGCAGTACCTCCCTGCGTGTGCACTAGAAATGAATGTGCTCCAGGCAAGCAGCTTGGCATCGTTCTGCCAGTATGTACTCTGAAAGCTATAAGGTTCCTGAAAGCACACAGATTATACATATCTAGCCTATTGAGCATGCCCACAAGAATCCTATTCGTTTATATGCACTGGAATTCTACCTCTGCTGCTATTCAATAGAAATCTGCGTCGGAGATTATTTAGTAAAGCGGTGCCACTCATGTCTATGGCAGTATCTGGTACTGCGATATTGAAGTGAATGGGGCTGAGCTGCAATACCAGACATAGCCCAAGCACAATAGTGGCGCTGTTTTGGGAAAGACTGAGGTCCTAGACAACCTCTTTTATAAGGTGGCACCTACATAACTACTTTTTAAAAGGACAATGCCCTAATTGCTGGGATCTTGGACTCAACGCTCATGACAAAGGCCAAATGAAATGCAGATGTTCAACATCACGATCCTGAGATGAGTAACTTGTCCCCCTCTGGCGCTGAGACTTTTATCCGCCTTCGTGGGAAGGAAATGAATAAAGGAAAATTAAACCTTCAAGTCAAACATGGAAAGACAATAAAATCCTTAAATCTTCTTCCCCCCCCATTTCTCGTCTCTGTTGTGTTCCAGGAACGGAGGAGGCTAGCCACATTCACTGCACCCACTCCTCGGCCTGGCCCTCACGCCAGCACATGTGACCAGTTTATCCTCATCATCTATCACCTTTATTACAGCCATATTGTAAAAATAGGTGAACCTGACCATACGTTCTTGCTCACATCACAAGGTTATCACAAGGAAGGCTCGTTAGTTACCATCTTAAAGGGCTTGTCCACTTTTTTTTTAGGTTCACCAAACGATGATCTGCGGTTGTCCTGATGCAGGAAGTGTTCTGTTCTCCTGCAGCGCCACCACGAGTGACATTAAATATTACATGCTTCCCATATAAACCAATGGGCTGTTTGTGCAACATAAGGATGTGTTGGGTCCTCCAGAGCGTGAGATGCTCTCTTTGCATTCCAATTCTCATACAGAATATGTTTTTTTTTTCCACATCGAGTACTACACAAAAGGTACTGGTTTAGGATTATTTTAATGAGTATCATATGGAGCAATTGCAACATTTTTCAGGTTCCTGGACAACCTCTCCGACAGTGATGGCCTTGGTGGGGGTGTCACCTTTCTATAGGACATGCTTTAGTACCAGGTATAGACTCTCTAATGTACTAATGTACCCTCTGGGGGTCTTGGAGGTTAGATCCCCACTGATGAAATGTTGATGGCCTACCCTAATCAATGTTGCTTTATGGCTGAAGAACCAGTGAGAGCATATGATGGGCCCTTTACAAATATCAAGAAAAATTTTCCCATCTTGAGGAACTGTTCACACATCGGTATTAAAATCAGTTGACTCTCAGATTTCTTCTGCAGATGTGGGCATACAGAATATCTACTTAAGGAGTATCCTCATTATCCTTCAAAGGGCTTTGACCAAAAATGGTCAAGAGAAGATAAATGGCACACAAATCTTGGATTAGTAGTCCTGTTGATGCCAAGACGATAAGCCCACCATTGACTGCATTAAACATGACGTTCTCTTACACCCTGTACCCCTAACAGGACACTTGAAGCCATTGAAGGGTTTTACCCCTTGTGAAAAAATGTCCTCTCTGGAAAGAAGGTGCCCAACAATAAGAATTTCTAACTTAATGGAGGATTTCCATGCACTAAGCTTTTTATTCAGGACATAGAGTCCACACCATAGTCATTATGTGTCCTGCTGTCACAACCAGACAGCTGAGAAGCTCTGACAGAGGCCTTTCAGAACCTCCTCCTTGAGTTTCTGTGTTGTGGTATTCAGCTCCTCCTCTCGTTAGCCTCTCTCAGCTGTCATGTGTTGGACTAATTGCTTCCCTTTAAATTCTTCCCCAGAAGGCTTTTCTGGGCGGCTTATACTACTTCCTGGAGTGTGTGTGCACGCTGACTCTGTCCTCCTGTTTGCTTCAAAGCTAAGTGTTGTACCTTTATCTGTTATTTTCTGTTTGCTGGATCCCAGGTGACCCTGACTCCCTCCGTATATTGTGTAGGGAGCCGGTGGTCGTGTCCCCTCACTATTGTAGGGTGCTCAGGGCTTTATAGTCAAGGTTCGTGGATATGCAAACCTCCACCATTCGGATCTTTGCATAGGCTGAGCAGCCAGGGAAAGTGCCAGGTCTTCTGCAGGGGTCTCCCTTGGTTCCTTAGTTTTTGGATCCAGCGAGTCGTTTATACATGTTGCTTTGCCTTGTTTCCTGTACACCGTCCGTGACATTATAAGCCGCCCTAACCGTCTCAAGCATGGATCCGGTTTCACTTTTGGCTGAACGCTTCCAGGGTCTTTCATTGGAGGTAGCTGATCTCCGTAAGACTTTTTCTCAGCTTCAAGTGACCGCTTCAGCTTGCGTTCATGGAGTTTGTTCTGAGCCTAAGATCTCGCTCCCGGATACGTTCTCCGGGGGTAGTGAGAATTTTGTGCGTTTTAGAGAGGCTTGCAAACTCCATTTTCGCCTTCTTCCCCACTCCTCTGGTGATGAGGAACGGAGGGTGGGGATCATTATATCGCTGCTCAGAGGTAACGCTCAGTCCTGGGCCTTTTCGCTGCCGGAGGGGGCACGGCCTCTCCGTTCAGTGGATGAATTCTTTTTAGCCCTGGGTCAGATATATGATGATCCGGATCGTATTGCTCTGGCTGAGTCTAAACTACGTCTATTATGCCAGGGTAAACAATCCGCAGAAATATACTGCTCAGAATTTCGGAGATGGGCAGTTGATACTGGTTGGAATGATGCTGCGCTCCGAAGTCAATTTTGCCATGGTCTTTCAGAGGGATTGAAAGATGCATTTGCCTTTCATGAGAGGCCTACCTCCTTGGACTCTGCCATGTCTCAGGCCGTTCGTATTGACAGGCGTCTTAGAGAGAGAGGAGAGATGTCCCCTTCCTGTCATACTCAGTCCCAGGACAGTGCAGCGGTCCCGTTCTGTGTGCAGGGGTCTCAGTCGCCGTCAGCCCCTTCTGAGCAGGAGCCCATGCAGCTGGGGTTGATTGCTTCTGACAATAGAAGATTCAGCCCGCATGGGAGGGTTTGTTTTTGTTGTGGAGGTATAAATCATTTGGCAAATATTTGTCCCTCTAGGAGATTCAGGCAGTTTTCTGGGAGTAATAAAGAAACAAACAGGAAAAAATCTTTTAAAAATGTTCCGTCTGTTACTATTGGCAGGGTTGAGGCGGAAATTGAAGGTTTTCCATTTGCTTGTAGTTCTCGTTTTGTCCTGCTAGAGAGCAAGAACATTTTTTGTGAGATTTTTGTGGATAGTGGAGCAGCGGTTAATCTCATTGATAATCAATTTGCGATAACTCATGGTTTCCAGGTGCGCACTTTGGGAAAGGATATTCCTGTTTTTGCTATCGATTCCGCTCCACTTTCTCAAAAATCATTAAAGGGCATAGTTCACAATATCCGTTTAATTGTGAGTGATGCTCATGTTGAGGATGTGTCATGTTTCGTCCTTAGCGGTTTACCCACCCCTCTGGTGTTGGGGCTGCCCTGGCTCACTAAGCATAACCCCACCATTGATTGGCAAGCGAGGCAAATAAATGGTTGGAGTGACTTTTGCAGAGAGAATTGCCTCATGACATCTGTTTCTGAGGTTGCTACTAAGACTGTACCATCTTTTCTCTCTGAATTTTTGGATGTCTTCTCTGAGAGTGGAGTTCAGGATTTGCCCCCGCACAGGGAGTACGATTGCCCTATTAATTTCATCCCAGACGCCAAGCTGCCTAAATCTCGTTTATACAATCTTTCCCAACCTGAGAGGACCGCTATGCGTGCTTATATCTCTGAGAGTCTGAGAAAGGGACACATACGACCCTCGAAGTCACCTGTTGCCGCTGTTTTTTTCTTTGTTAAGAAAGAAGATGGTTCTTTAAGACCTTGTCTGGATTTCAGGGAGCTGAACAGTATCACAATTCGTGACCCTTATCCGCTTCCTCTGATCCCGGACCTATTTAACCAGGTTGTTGGGGCTAAAGTCTTTTCCAAATTAGATTTAAGAGGGGCATACAACCTGGTCAGGGTCAGAGAAGGAGACGAATGGAAGACGGCCTTCAATACCCCTGAGGGCCATTTTGAAAATTTGGTTATGCCCTTTGGTTTGATGAATGCCCCAGCCGTTTTTCAGCATTTCGTGAACAGCATTTTTTATCATTTGATGGGAAAATTTGTATTGGTGTATTTGGATGACATTTTGATTTTTTCTCCCGATTTCAAAACTCATAAGGAACATTTACGTCAGGTCTTGCTCATCCTGCGGGAGAATAAATTATATGCGAAACTGGAAAAATGTGTGTTTGCGGTTCCAGAAATTCAATTTCTGGGGTTTCTTCTCTCCGCTTCTGGTTTTCGCATGGACCCCGAGAAGGTCCGCGCTGTGCTTGAGTGGGAGCTTCCTGAGAATCAAAAGGCGCTTATGCGTTTTTTGGGCTTTGCCAATTATTACAGGAAGTTCATTTTGAATTATTCTTCTATTGTTAAACCACTCACTGATATGACCAGAAAGGGGGTAGATTTTTCTTCTTGGTCAGTAGAGGCGCGTAAGGCTTTTTCTGATATCAAGGAGAGTTTTGCTTCCGCTCCCATCTTGGTGCAACCTGATGTTTCTTTACCCTTCATAGTTGAGGTTGATGCTTCTGAGGTGGGTGTGGGGGCGGTCTTGTCTCAGGGTTCCTCTCCTGCCAATTGGCGACCGTGTGCCTTTTTCTCAAGAAAACTCTCCTCCGCAGAGAGAAATTACGATGTGGGAGATAGGGAATTGTTGGCCATCAAGTTGGCTTTTGAGGAATGGCGCCATTGGCTAGAGGGAGCCAGACACCCTATTACCGTATTTACTGACCATAAAAATCTGGCCTACTTGGAGTCAGCCAAGCGTCTGAACCCGAGACAGGCCAGATGGTCGTTGTTCTTTTCTAGGTTTAATTTTGTTGTCACGTTCCGCCCTGGAGTTAAGAATGTGAAGGCAGATGCCCTGTCACGTTGTTTTCCGGGAGGCGGGAATTTTGAAGACCCGGGTCCCATTTTGGCTGAAGGTGTGGTGGTCTCTGCTCTTTTTCCTGAATTGGAGGCAGAGGTGCAGGCAGCCCAGTCAGAGGCTCCTGATCTTTGTCCTCCTGGGAGGTTGTTTGTGCCTCTCGCTTTAAGACACAAGATTTTTAAAGAACACCACGATACGGTCCTTGCTGGGCACCCGGGGGTAAGAGCCACACTGGATCTCATCGCTCGGAGATTCTGGTGGCCTGCGCTTCGTAAGTCGGTTGAGGGTTTTGTGGCAGCCTGCGAGACTTGCGCTCGTGCCAAAGTCCCTCATTCACGGCCATCAGGTCCTCTCCTTCCCTTACCCATTCCTTCCCGTCCTTGGACACATCTGTCCATGGACTTCATAACGGACCTGCCTCGTTCCTCGGGGAAGACTGTGATTCTGGTGTTGGTGGACCGTTTTAGCAAAATGGTGCATTTCATCCCTTTTCCTGGTTTGCCCAATGCTAAGACGCTGGCGCAGGCATTTGTTGATCACATTGTCAAATTGCACGGTATTCCTTCAGACATAGTCTCTGATAGGGGCACGCAGTTTGTTTCCAGATTCTGGAAGGCTTTCTGTTCTCGCTTGGGGGTTCGGTTGTCATTCTCTTCTGCTTTCCACCCGCAGTCGAATGGCCAGACAGAGCGCGTCAATCAGAATCTGGAGACATATCTGCGCTGTTTTGTGGCGGAGAATCAAGAGGATTGGTGTTCTTTTTTGTCCCTTGCTGAGTTTGCTTTAAATAACCGTCGTCAGGAGTCCTCTGATAAGTCACCATTTTTTGGTGCATATGGGTTTCATCCACAGTTTGGGACTTTCTCGGGAGAGGGGTCTTCTGGTTTACCTGATGAGGACAGATTCTCCTCGTCTTTGTCATCTATTTGGCAAAAGATTCAAGATAATCTAAAGAGCATGAGTGAGAAATATAAGCGTGTGGCTGATAAGAGACGTGTGCTTGGTCCGGACCTGAATGTTGGTGATCTGGTGTGGTTGTCTACCAAGAATATCAAATTGAAGGTTCCCTCCTGGAAGTTGGGTTCTAGGTTTATTGGGCCTTACAAAATCCTGTCTGTCATCAATCCTGTTGCATACCGTCTTGATCTTCCTCAGACTTGGAAGATCCATAATGTTTTTCATAAGTCCTTATTGAAACCTTATGTTCAACCCATTGTACCCTCGCCTTTGCCTCCTCCTCCGATTATGGTTGATGGGAATCTTGAATTTCAGGTCTCTAGGATTGTGGATTCTCGTCTTGTCCGCGGTTCTCTTCAGTACCTTGTTCAGTGGGAGGGGTATGGTCCTGAGGAGAGGATGTGGGTCCCAGTGACGGACATTAAGGCCTCTCGTCTCATCAGGGCTTTCCATAGGTCCCATCCTGAGAAGGTGGGTTCTGAGTGTCCGGAGTCCACTCGTAGAGGGAGGGGTACTGTCACAACCAGACAGCTGAGAAGCTCTGACAGAGGCCTTTCAGAACCTCCCCCTTGAGTTTCTGTGTTGTGGTATTCAGCTCCTCCTCTCGTTAGCCTCTCTCAGCTGTCATGTGTTGGACTAATTGCTTCCCTTTAAATTCTTCCCCAGAAGGCTTTTCTGGGCGGCTTATACTACTTCCTGGAGTGTGTGTGTGCACGCTGACTCTGTCCTCCTGTTTGCTTCAAAGCTAAGTGTTGTACCTTTATCTGTTATTTTCTGTTTGCTGGATCCCAGGTGACCCTGACTCCCTCCGTATCTTGTGTAGGGAGCCGGTGGTCGTGTCCCCTCACTATTGTAGGGTGCTCAGGGCTTTATAGTCAAGGTTCGTGGATATGCAAACCTCCACCATTCGGATCTTTGCATAGGCTGAGCAGCCAGGGAAAGTGCCAGGTCTTCTGCAGGGGTCTCCTATGGTTCCTTAGTTTTTGGATCCAGCGAGTCGTTTATACATGTTGCTTTGCCTTGTTTCCTGTACACCGTCCGTGACACCTGCATTATGAAGTGAGTGGCCACAGTGTAATACTTTGTTTGCCCTATGGAGGCACTGCAGGGAAACTGAGAACATGCTGCCAGATTTTCCCACAGATCACATCCTCACCAATGAGGGTACCAGCAGGAGGACAATTTGTGATCATCTTATGGTCAATGGACCCTTCTAGCAAGTGGGGATTATCCGAAGTGGAGATTTGGGATTTGCGAAACACACACAACCTGTGGACAGATGTGGCGCTATTTTTGGAAGGAAGCAGCCAGGTTTTGTAGACTGTGAAGGAGATGACTGGTTTCATAGAGTCATAGCTAAGACTTGATACAATGGGGCAAAGATTCAGGTTGCTGTCCTAGCCCAAAATCTAAATGCTTTGGGCAAGACAGAGTGATTTGTAGCCTCCTTCGGGACCCGAGGCACATGCCCCATCAGCCCTTTCTTGATTGATTTGCCTCCAGGGGTTGGAGCTTACCGTTTCAAATAGGGAGCTCTAAATCCTCGGTTCACTTCATGCAACCTTAAAATCACATGGATAAAGCCTCGTTGTCTCAGGAAGATACAACAGTTATCAGTGTAATGATGGCTTATGATGATGATGATGACGATTTTTGCTTTTTGGTGCCCCATGGCCGCCCAGCACGGCCACTGCCGCAAGAAGAAAGAACCTTTTTCTTTCTTCTACTTTTTACAGATTAAGGCTACATGCACACAAACGTATTTTGTTTCCGTGTCCGTTACGTTTTTTTGCGGATAGGATGCGGACCCATTCATTTCAATGGGTCTGCAAAAAATGCTACTATCCGCATCCGTATGTCCGTTCCGTAGCCCCGCAAAAAAATAATAGAGCATGTCCTATTCTTGTCCGTTTTGTGGACAAGGATAGGCATTATTACAATGGATCCGCAAAAAAAAAGATGCCATACGGACGTCACCCGTTTTTTTTTTTTTTGCAGATCCGCAATTTGCGGACCGCAAAACACATACGTTCGTGTGCATGTAGCCTTAAAATAGTTGTTTTATCAAGAAGTAGAGGTCTGATAAAAGAAAGTATCATCACAGGGTCCCATCAGACTACACAGGGTTAGATTGTTGTCTGTTACCAAGGAAACGCATATCTCTAGGTAGGAAAAGAAAGGGAAAAACGGTAGGATTTTCTTTATAATCAAGACTATTTGCTAAGTTGCTCTGTTTTCCATTTTAGATGCACTGGATCAGTACAATATGGTTGCAAAAGTATTCATACCCTTAATATAGCTACAGTATCCCCAATGGATTTCACGGAAGTAATTAAGTACACCCTATGTTCATTCAAGCAGAAAGGCTGCGCACCTGACATGGGAGATGACAGTTACAGACCACCACTGATTGAGGAGAAAATCAGGGGGGAACTTATGGAGCAATGGGGGAGGGGCTTATCATGACCTTTGCACCAGAAAACTGGTATAAAAATGCAACACCTACCTGCACCTATCTGGCACTAGTGGCACATCCCAGCGATATGCTCAATGTCTCAGATGGACAAACCCCTTTAAGGGGCCTGAGCCACAGAAACAAGAGATATATTTGGTGATACATTTCAATGGAAGAACCTGATACCTGCAGTGTAAAGCATAGTGGTAGAGTTCTGGACCTGGGCAGATAGAATACTCTATGAATTCTTTACCATACAAGAGGAAGCTGGAGGATAATATAAGACCATAAGTCACAAGAAGTGAACTTTGTAATAGGACAATCACCCTCAACATCCCAGTAACTCCACCAATGAATGGTGGATGAAGAGATATAAAGGGTTCCTGAATAGCCTAGGTCTAACTCCAATTGAGATGCTCCCTAGGGGTGTGTGAAATGAGCCTCCAAGGGTGCACTTACTTTATCCACCCAATGAAAAAGTATTGTAAAGTTAACTTTTTATTGTTTTTTGTTTTTTTTCAAATTCTATCCCCTTTAAATATAGCACCAAATATCCGCACGGTAAAAAAAACCTAAAAAACATAGGGTTTCTTTTTAAACCACTATATACTTATATCTAGCAACCTGAGGAAAAGGTTAAGACATGTAGCAGTTTTATTGTAAGGCCTCATGCACACGACCATTGGTGTGTTCCGTGTCCGTCGTTCCGTGATTTTCTGCGGACCCATTGACTTTCAATGGGTCCGTTGAAAACTCGGATAATGCACCGTTTGTCATCTGCGTCCGTGATCCGTGTTTCCAGTCCGTCAAAAAACATATGACCTGTCCTATTTTTTTCACGGACAGCGGTTCGCGGACCCATTCAAGTCAATGGGTCCGTGAAAAAACACGGAGGCACACAAGATTGTCATCCGAGTCCGCGCGTCTGCGTCCGTTTTTTTCCTATCATTTGCAAGGCAAACTTGACTTGGATTTTTTTTCACTCTCTTTTATGTCTGGTGATCCTCCAAAAATCAAGGAAGACACACGGAAACAAAAACGGAAACGGATCACGGAACAACGGAACCCCGTTTTGCGGACCGTGAAAAAAATACTGTCGTGTGCATGAGGCCTTAAGCTGACATCACAGCCGTACATGAAATCCTTACAAAAAATATATTCAATAAAAACCATAATAATTCACAATGTGCTTTCTGTGGCCGCCATTCGCTTATTGGGGTGATGTTCAATATCACTCAGCGAAAGGCCATCCAACAATTTATTTTATCTAATTTCCCTGGAATTTACTTTTTTGTTTTTGATTCAAAAAGTTGCTGATTTGTACGAAACCATTTTTTTGTGCTTTGCCTTTTATGTTGTTTTTGTACACTCAATCTTAGCGCGTGCTATTGAAAGCTTTTCAGTCTCTATATAAAGGTAATCATTCATTCTAAAAGGTCAAAAATAAGTGCCCCGGAGGCTCGCTGCGGTATTAGACACGCTGCAATCCACCCTTCAGAAAGGAGCCCAAATTACAGTGTTTTTGTTTCTGTTTTTTGCCTTTGGAGATACAGAACTGGCCAAGAGCAGCTATCGTGTTGTCCTCAATGTTGTTTTTCGGCGCAGTGATTGGTCCCTAGTGTTTTGGGCTGACTTTTAGCCAATTCTGAATAAAAAAAATAAAAAAATAAAAAACACTGTGAACTGTAGATTGTCTTTTATCGAGGACACTTACCTTAGGCCAGGGATGCTCAACCTGCGGCCCTCCAGCTGTTGCAAAACTACAACTCCCAGCATTCCCGGACAACCTACAGCTATCAGCCTACAGCAGGGCATGGTGGGAGTTGTAGTTTTACAACAGCTGGAGGGCCACAGGTTGAGCATCCCTGCCTTAGTCTGTAAGTATTGAAGAAAACGAGTTGTCCATTTTTATATATAGTTCCCCTCGTTAATGGGATTTCTGCATCCTAAGCCCCTGGAATTCAGCAGATATGTCATACTGCATGGCCAGCCACTGAATTTTGGGAATTATGACATGTGCCAAAAGGGTGCAAGAGAAGACCTGGAGCCCAGGACTTGTTACTGTTGTGGATCTTAATAGTCTAGCGGTATTATTTAGTTATTATATAGCTCTCTCATTTAATCACTTTATATACAGGTGCATCTCAATAAATTTGAATATCATTAAAAAGTTATTTCAGTAATTCAATTCAAAAAGTGAAGCTCATATGTTCTACAGATCCGATACACACAGAGGGATCTATTTCAAGCCGTTATTACTTTTAATGTTGATGATTATGGCTTACAGCTAATGAAAACCCAAAAGTCAGGATCTCAGAGAATTAGAATATTGTGAAGAAGTTGAATCTTATAGACTCATGGTGTGACACTCTAATCAGCTAATCAACACAAAACACCTGCAAAGGTTTCCTAAGCCTTTAAATGGGCCTTCAGCCTGGTTCAGTAGGATACACAATCATGGAGAAGACTGCTGACTTGGCAGTTGTCCAGAAGACAGTCATTGAGATCTTCTACAAGGAGGGGAAGCCACAAAAGGTCATTGCTAAAGGAGCTGGCTGTCCACAGAGTGTTGTATCCAAGCATATTAATGAGACGTTGAGTGGAAGGAAAAAGTGTGGTAGAAAAAGGTGCACAAGCAACAGGGATCACTGCAACCTTGAAAGGATTGTCAAGAAAAGGCATTCAATAAATTGGGGGAGATTCACAAGGAGTGGACTGCGGCTGGAGTCAGTGCTTCAAGAGCCACCACAAACTAGAAAGCGCTCGGAAGCTTATTGCATACAGACATACACAGCCACCACTAGGTGGAGCTCAGGAGATTACTACATACAGATATATACAGCCACCACTAGATGGAGCTCAGGAGATTACTGCATACAGATATATACAGCCTCCACTATAGGGAGCTCAGGAGATTACTGCATACAGATATATACAGCCACCACTAGGGGGAGCACAGGAGATTACTGCATACAGATATATACAGCCACCACTAGAGGGAGCTCAGGAGATTACTACATACAGATATATACAGCCACCACTAGAGGGTGCTCAGGAGATTACTGCATACAGGTATATAGATATATACAGCCACCACTAGGGGGAGCACAGGAGATTACTACATACAGATATATACAGCCACCACTAGAGGGAGCTCAGGAGAATACTGCATACAGATACATACAGCCGCCACTAGATGGAGCTCAGGAGATTACTACATACAGATATATACAGCCACCACTAGAGGGTGCTCAGGAGATTACTGCATACAGGTATATAGATATATACAACCACCACTAGATGAAGCTCAGGAGATTACTACATACAGATATATACAGACACCACTAGATGGAGCTCAGGAGCTTACTGCATACAGATATATACAGCCACCACTAGGGGGAGCACAGGAGATTACTACATACAGATATATACAGCCACCACTAGAGGAAGCTCAGGAGATTACTATATACAGATATATACAGCCACCACTAGAGGGAGCTCAGGAGATTACTGCATACAGATATACACAGCCACCAGTAGAGGGAGCTCAGGAGAATACTGCATACAGATATATACAGCTACCACTAGAGGGAGCTCAGGAGATTACTGCATACAGATATATACAGCCTCCACTAGATGGAGCTCAGGAGATTAATGCATACAGATATATACAACCACCACTAGAGGGAGCTCAGGAGATTACTGCATACAAATATATACAGCCACCACTAGAGGGAGCTCAGGAGATTACTGCATACAGATATATACAGCCACCACTAGAGGGAGCTCAGGAGATTACTGCATACAGATATATACAGCCACCACTAGAGGGAGCTCAGGAGATTACTGCATACAGATATATACAGCCACCACTAGAGGGAGCGCAGGAGATTACTGCATACAGATATATACAGCCACCACTAGAGGGAGCTCAGGAGATTACTACATACAGATATATACAGCCACCACTAGAGGGAGCTCAGGAGATTACTACATACAGATATATACAGCCACCACTAGAGTGAGCTCAGGAGATTACTGCATACAGATATATACAGCCACCACTAGAGGGAGCTCAGGAGATTACTGCATACAGATATATACAGCCACCACTAGAGGGAGCTTACCCACTATGTTATCATAGAATGTAATGTTTTAACAGTATGCAGTAAGCTCCTGTGCACCCCTTAGTGGTGGCTTCAGATAGTCAGAGTGTTCTGTGTTAAATCTATGTCTGCAGAGGGGTGTGTATCGGAAAAATGAAGCTCCAACCTATATAAGTATGTATTAATAAATTAATCAGCACAGAAATTTGGACCTCTTATAGATAGAAAAATATCTGTTCAATGGTGAACATTCCCTTTATTATTAGGCTAAATTATTTGAGGTATAACAAGGGTGTATATGACAGAGGGTAAGGGTGCAAGCTACTTGATCCAGTGCTGCCATGAAGTACCATATTCAAAAAGAACAGTATCTCCTCGGTGTACTGGGATGGATCTTTATGTGGCCTAGCATCATTTCACTGCTTGCTCTAGAGCATTTTTCATAAAAAGGCTTCCAGTATAAAGCACCGCAGCCGGACATGCAAGTCTATGGGAAGATAATTGTCTATTGTACATAGGTGGATGGCTGACCTATTTGCTACATTGTTACACTTTTGTTTTTGCGTAAATGAAGCATTATCATTGTATCCATTCTACTATACTTTCTATGTGGATTCCATTTTCAAGATGTAGACTTGCTTTCAGTGAATAAAAACATTGTTTATACCCAAAGACTGAAAAACAGAGCCCGTCTCTACAATTCCTTCCACTGTAGACAATCCTCTGTGAAATTACGGGTCTGTTTTTTTTTTGGCAATTTTATGTACAATAGTTCTGAAGCCGGTGGATTATAAAGTGGGGCAGTATACGGGACAGGTTCTACTTTTTGAATCCACTTTTTGTTTTGGCTTCAAAAGCTGTGCTCTTAATGTAAATGTGAACGCACTCATTAGATCAGGGGTGCACAACCCTTTCTTGGTCTGGGTCCGCATAGTCACATTGCTCTATTTCAAGGGGCCGCAAATAAGAGAACGGCGCTCCCTGGTTATTACCAGCTTCTGCCAGTTACAGGCGCCCTGCAATAACCAGTAAGCACTTTCCCTTACTAGTGGGGAAAGTGCTTATTGGTTAACACTTTAATAACCAGGCCTGAACAGACGCTGGTGGTGGTTTGAACGGTTGTAACTTGTGTTGGGAATACCAAAATAATTTTTGCAAAAATTTTTGCTTGACACATAGGGCCTTATAATAAAATTTTTGGTCTTATTTGGGGGAAACAGAACATTTTTAAAAAGTTTTTTTTTTTTCAAACTATAGCTCCTTATTCTTTAAATATGCAAACTGCCACCGAAATAAATTATTATAATTAGTTCCCTATTTTGTTTCGGTTGTTTTGTTATATCATACCTATAGTTTCACGTGAATAGGGCGATAATGGCGACGGTTTTGGTTGATGTTTTTTTCTTTTATGTATTTTATTATTTTTTACCTTTTTTAACTTAATTTTTAATATATTGCTGCTACAAACAATATCCCCTAAGAGGTCATAAAAAGACCTTTAGTGGACACTGACACTTTTTGTTAATTTTACACTTTTTCCTTTTTATTTTTTACTTTTATTTGTATTTTATTAATATTTTATAGTATTTTTTTATAATTCGTTTGTTACTTATTTAAATATATTTTTGCAACATAATATGTCCCTCAAGAGGTCCTAAAAAGACTGTTGGGGGACAATGAACACTTTACTATTTTTGCACTTTTTATTTATTTATTTATTTTAGTTTTAATTTTCTATTATTTTTTTAAATATATTTTTGCCACATAATGTGTCCCCCAAGGGATAATAAAAAGACTGTTAGGGGACAGTGAACACTCTTTAAGGCCTCATACAGGTGTCTTGGTAGGTAGCAGAGGGTCCTATTGGCACCAGGGTCCGGGTGCAGCTGCTACCTCTGTAGGTTCGGTAGCTACACCCCTAGCTTAATCCAACATCAGGAATGGACCGCCATCTAGTGCTGGATGACACCGTCATACCCCTGCCTGTTGCCCGTCTCCTTTCAGTAATCCATCGGTTTGTTACATATACCCTTGTTCTGCATGTTCTAGGACCTCCAGTTCTCAGCATAGGTTCTTACCATTCATCATCCAACTTGAGCTGGGCCCCCCTCTCTTTAGGGGCCCGATAGCAGCCATATGGGCAGACTTTATAATAGCGCATGGACTTGTTAGTACTTTTGAACAACTAGGCGTTCATAGTGGACAGGACATGCAACCAGGTGGGGGTGGACCCCGGGCATCGGCTCGGGACCACCTTTATTCTTATTTCTATAGCGGTATTATTATTTCTATGGCAGCTGTTATTTGTGCACTGTATGGCAGTATTACTTAGATGTTTATGGCATTCTTATGACAGTAGTTTATGTATGAAGCTGTTATTTTGTGTACTCTATGGCAGTATTATTTGAGCAATGGTTGGCAATGTTTTTGGAGCATTATACTACAATATCATTTGCACTGTCAGGTGGTATTATTTGAGCATTATTTGGCATTGTTATTTCAGCACTGTATGTATTAATTGTGCACTTTATGGTGGTATTGGGGCACTGTAGTGCATTATTTGTGCACTGTATGGTGGTATTTAAACATTGTTTAGCAGTACTATATGTGAACTGTATGGTGATATAGGCATTATGTGGCACTACTTAGTTGCTGTACGGTACATTATATTTGCAGTAAATGGTGGTTTGGACACTGTATATCGGTATTATTTGTGCACCTTATGGTGGTATTTAAGCATTGTATGGCAGCATGGTGGTATTAGGCATTATACTATGTTGCTGTACAGTACATTATATTTGCAGTAACTGTTGGTTGGGGCACTGTATAGTGGTGCTATCGGTGCACTGTATAGTGGTGCTATCGGTGCACTGTATGCTGGAATTATTTGTGCACTGTATGGTGGTATTTGCGCATGGTATGGCAGTATTATTTGTGCACTGTTTGGTGGTGTTAGGCATTGTGAGGTAGTTATCAGTTGGTGTATAGCATGTTGTATTTGCAGTGTATGGTGGTTGGGGCACTGTATAGCACTGCTATGTAAGCAACTGTATGGCAGTGTTATTTGGCTTTCATATGGCACTGTTATTAGTGGTGTACATAGAGAAGTAAGGGCCCCATAGCAAGGATCAGACCAGGCCCCCCACACAGGACAGAAGGGTTTTGGCCTAAACCCTTTTTAATGACCCTTGGGCCATTCTTCCACTGCCTCATTTGCTAAAAGTTGTTCCTTTAGAGGGTAGAGTCCTTCAAGTTTCCACCTCCAGTAGAAGAGGAGATGATCCCAACTATGAATGGGCCCCCTCTTGCCCAGGGCCCCATAGCAGTCGCATGTTCTGCCGCTGTGGTAGTTACGCCCCTGACTGTTATCCCAGTGGACTCTCAGCCAACTCTATAACAGGCCCCCACCTACCATGTGCCATTACTAGTGTCCGCTTGTGTGGCACAGGGGTCTGTTGCCCCCTCAGGTACCGGGAATCGGATGTGACTGACACCCCTGCACCACCTATAGCTAAGCTCCTGGTGACTAGCCATATACATGCAGTGCAGTGTAGGAAGGGGTTAATCTCTACCTGCAAAGACTTGGTGGATGGCAGTATTTTATCAGCTGCTTAGAAGTTAACCCCTTGTGCCCACAGGTGTAGGTAGATGGCTCCTGGATGGTAACAGAGGCGGACATCCTGCTGCTATAATGAAGTTTCACCTCCTGCCATTGTACTGGAGGCAATTGTCATCTCAGCTCTAAGCAGGTGACAAAGGCCAATTAGGGCAAAGCACACAAAGACGCGGATTCCCTATAACATGGGCCGCCTGTAATGCAGCTTCCTCAGGTCAGTAAACAGCAGCACTTACCAGCAAGATCTACATATGGCCACAGCTGTCACCAGAGGATGGAGAACCTCGCCTAGGGCCGCGTTCACATCTCCATTTTCCATGGACAGCACCTGAACGCATTGGTTTTAATGTGTCTGTTCACATAACAGTAGTAACAGTACTGACTGCGGGTCAGTGGGAAAACCAGAGACATGTGCTACTATAGAGAGATAGATAGATAGATAGATAGATAGATAGATAGATAGATAGATAGATATGAGAAAAGAAAGAAAGATTAGTAGGAGCGGTCTATGATTTAGGTTCTGGTTGTAGACAAGAATGTTCCTACTCACTGATGGCCAGCAGAGATCTTGAAAATATTGAGGAAGTGATAAAAAAAGCATACCTAGATAAGACATAGATATATAGATAATGGATAATAGATATACATAGATATTAGATAGATAGATATAATTTGATGAAAGAAAGAAAAGGGTCAATAATTTAGGTTGTAGACAAGAAGGTTTCTATTCACTGATGGCCAGCCGAGGTCTTGAAAAATGTTGAGGAATTAATACGGAAGCCATATTTTAAAGAGAGATGGATACATATGACAGATATAGATAAACAGACATAGATATATATGAGCTAGATAGATAGATAAATAGATAGACATTAGATAGAAAGATACTGTGGTTAGCACTGGGGTCCTAAGTTTGGTTCCAACCAGGGACAACATCTGCATGGAGCTTGTATGTTCTCCTGGTGTCTGTGGGGCTTTCCTCCGGGTTCCCCGGTTTCCTCCCACAGTAGGACAGACTGATAGGGACCTTAGAGTGTGAGCTCCAGTGGGGAGAGTGAGTGATGATGATGTCTGTACAGGGCTGAGGAATATGTCAGCGCTATATAAGAGAGTACAATAAATAACAGATATACAGAATGTGTGTGAAAGAATACCTTCTGTGTACAGCGCTGCTGACTACGTCGGAGCCATACAATGTTATAGATATTAGATAGATACTGTGGTTAGCACTTGGGTCCTAAGTTTGGTTCCAACCAAGGACAACATCTGCATGGAGTTTGTATGTCCTCCGGGTTCCCCGGTTTCCTCCGGGTTCCCCGGTTTCCTCCCACAGTAGGACAGACTGATAGGGACCTTAGATTGTGAGCTCCAGTGGTGATGATGTCTGTACAGCGCTGTGGAATATGTCAGCTCTATATAAGAGAGTACAATAAATAACAGGTATACAGAATATGTGTGAATGAATGCCTTCTGTGTACAGCGCTGCTGACTACGTCGGAGCCATACAATGTTATAGATATTTGGATCATTTGATGCATTTTGTAATATTTTTGGCTACAAAATTTACAAGAGCAAATGATCCAAACGACGTGAGGTGGAGCAGCGGAGAGGAGGATGTGCAGAACCTTTCCAAGTACAGGATGCTCCAGACTGACCGGCTATGATCCCGTCCACCCCCCAACACAGGAAACCGCAGCACGGGAACGCTAACCAGGCACATGACCACACAAAGAACCTCCGACATGTCTGCTGTATCCATCCTGTGCTTAAAATTCAGCCCCTGATTAACCACAGATGCCCGGAGCTGCCCGCCCGCGACAGCCCAAGAAAGATTTCACAGAAACTTCGCTCCCACACCACACACAGCGCCACCATCGCTCCCTTCTCCATTAACGTTCGGAACACTTCCAGATGCAGCAGGGCTGAGTTTGTCATTTGGGATCTGCAACTTTACATAGGACTGCCAGCGAACCTCCTGCCCCACCACCATGCGAAAAGCCATGCAGCCCAGCAAACTCAGCTCTGCTACATCTGCAAGTAAGAAAGTTTGCATTGAGATCCCTTGGTAGACCCTTACTGAACATGAAAGGGTAGTAGTCATCATTACCTTGTCTCCTAGGAGTGATAGTCTTCCTGGAGCACAGGACAAATCCTATGGACAGAGTCAGCAGCAGGAGACAGAACCAGGAGGGAGATCTCAGCAAATCCATCTCATGTGCATATAAAAGGGAAAGCAGCGAAGGGATAGCCGGGGGCCCGGGGCCAGAGGAGATGGCGAAAGAGTTTAGGATCCCCCAACCTCTCTCATGGAGAAGAGTCAGACCCCAGCAGGAGAGGATGGTCTGAAACCTAGTGGATTTTGCACGTGTGGGAGGGGGAGAGAGTCAGCAAGGAGGGGCTCACAGCCAGAATACATCCCACAGCACTTACAAACAGCACAAGAAAGCAATTTACAACCCCCCCCCCCCTCTCCAAATGACATCCACAGTCTGCAGCCCCTGCACTGCTGCCCCCCTCCCTGCCCTGAACACTTCCATGAACTTCTCCCCTGGAGGATCTTGTCTTGCCTGCTGCCTCCATTAAGCCACTTCCAGCCAAATACAGGAGGCTCAGCGGGAGGAAGAGCGCAGACTTAAGAGGATAAATCCGAATTAGCCTCCCAGATGGAGGCTGAGATCGCTCCGGCCACTCAGACTAATAAAGCAGCACCTAGGGATTAGGAGACACGGCGGGACCCGGAAACCTCCCCTCTCCAGTGCAGAGCCCCCCCGAATAGAGGAAACTCTAGGGGCATAGCTATAGCGGGTGCAGAGGTAGCAGTCACACCCAGGTCCTGGTGCCCAGAGATGGCCAAATGCCAGTATTATAAGTGGCAAAGGGTAGGTGGTGCTGCACTGGTCCAAGAGCTTACACCTCTGAGTGGGGGTCCTGTGCGCCCCTGCCAATGTCAGTGATCGATGTCTTACACTGGCGGTGCAGTGTGCAAAGTTACGGCGGGTCAATATGCAAGTGCAACTAATCAAACTGCATTGTGGGTTCGAAGGTCCCAATATCTGGGACTGACTGATCCAATAAATGGGCTTTATGTCATGGAAAATCCCTTTTTATTAGTAGAGACTCCCAGCGATGGGGATACCCGACAGAGAGAGAGTTCAGTTTCACTGCAGCGCCCCCTCAGGGATAATGAAATATTACAGTTTTCAATAGGACAAAATCAATGTGTCCTCCAGAGTGAGAGACGCTTTTATTACCTCCTCCTCCATTCTGGGTAGTGATGTCATCACTGCAGGACAAATAAACTAAGACTGGTTCCGACCTGCAATTTCAAGGGGTATCCTTACAATCAATGTTACTATGTTGCAGTCCTTACAGTCTGTGTTACTATGTTGCAGTCCTTACAATCAATGTTACTATGTTGCAGTCCTTACAGTCTTTGTTACTACGTTGCAGTCCTTACAGTCTTTGTTACTATGTTGCAGTCCTTACAGTCTGTGTTACTATGTTGCAGTCCTTATAGTCTATATTACTGTGTTGCAGTCCTTACAGTCTATGTTACTATGTTGCAGTCCTTACAGTCTGTGTTACTATGTTGCAGTCCTTACAGTCTGTGTTACTATGTTGCAGTCCTTACAGTCTATGTTACTATGTTGCAGTCCTTACAGTCTGTGTTACTATGTTGCAGTCCTTACAGTCTGTGTTACTATGTTGCAGTCCTTACAGTCTATGTTACTATGTTGCAGTCCTTACAGTCTGTGTTACTATGTTGCAGTCCTTACAGTCTGTGTTACTATGTTGCAGTCCTTACAGTCTATGTTACTATGTTGCAGTCCTTACAATCAATGTTACTATGTTGCAGTACTTACAGTCTATGTTACTACGTTGCAGTCCTTACAGTCTTTGTTACTACGTTGCAGTCCTTACAGTCTTTGTTACTATGTTGCAGTCCTTACAGTCTATATTACTGTGTTGCAGTCCTTACAGTCTATGTTACTATGTTGCAGTCCTTACAGTCTATGTTACTATGTTGCAGTCCTTACAGTCTGTGTTACTATGTTGCAGTCCTTACAGTCTGTGTTACTATGTTGCAGTCCTTACAGTCTCTGTTACTATGTTGCAGTCCTTACAGTCTGTGTTACTATGTTGCAGTCCTTACAATCTATGTTACTATGTTGCAGTCCTTACAGTCTGTGTTACTATGTTGCAGTCCTTACAGTCTGTGTTACTATGTTGCAGTCCTTACAGTCTGTGTTACTATGTTGCAGTCCTTACAGTCTGTGTTACTATGTTGCAGTCCTTACAATCTATGTTACTATGTTGCAGTCCTTACAGTCTGTGTTACTATGTTGCAGTCCTTACAGTCTGTGTTACTATGTTGCAGTCCTTACAGTCTGTGTTACTATGTTGCAGTCCTTACAGTCTGTGTTACTATGTTGCAGTCCTTACAGTCTGTGTTACTATGTTGCAGTCCTTACAATCTATGTTACTACATTGCAGTTCTTACAGTCTATGTTACTATGTTGCAGTCCTTACAGTCTGTTACTATGTTGCAGTCCTTACAGTCTATGTTAATATGTTGCAGTCCTTACAATCTATGTTACTATGTTGCAGTCCTTACAGTCTGTGTTACTATGTTGCAGTCCTTACAGTCTGTGTTAATATGTTGCAGTCCTTACAGTCTGTGTTACTGTGTTGCAGTCCTTACAGTCTGTGTTACTATGTTGCAGTCCTTACAGTCTGTTACTATGTTGCAGTCCTTACAGTCTATTACTATGTTGCAGTCCTTACAGTCTGTGTTAATATGTTGCAGTCCTTACAGTCTGTGTTACTATGTTGCAGTCCTTACAATCTATGTTACTATGTTGCAGTCCTTACAGTCTGTGTTACTATGTTGCAGTCCTTACAGTCTGTTACTATGTTGCAGTCCTTACAGTCTATTACTATGTTGCAGTCCTTACAGTCTGTGTTACTATGTTGCAGTCCTTACAATCTGTTACTATGTTGCAGTCCTTACAGTCTGTGTTACTGTGTTGTAGTCCTTACAGTCTGTGTTACTATGTTGCAGTCCTTACAGTCTGTGTTACTGTGTTGCAGTCCTTACAGTCTGTGTTACTATGTTGCAGTCCTTACAGTCTATTACTATGTTGCAGTCCTTACAGTCTGTGTTACTGTGTTGCAGTCCTTACAGTCTGTGTTACTATGTTGCAGTCCTTACAGTCTATTACTATGTTGCAGTCCTTACAGTCTGTGTTACTATGTTGCAGTCCTTACAGTCTGTGTTACTGTGTTGCAGTCCTTACAGTCTGTGTTACTGTGTTGCAGTCCTTACAGTCTGTGTTACTATGTTGCAGTCCTTACAGTCTGTGTTACTATGTTGCAGTCCTTACAATCTGTTACTATGTTGCAGTCCTTACAGTCTGTGTTACTATGTTGCAGTCCTTACAGTCTGTGTTATTATGTTGCAGTCCTTACAGTCTGTGTTACTGTGTTGCAGTTCTTACAGTCTGTGTTACTATGTTGCAGTCCTTACAGTCTATTACTATGTTGCAGTCCTTACAGTCTGTGTTACTATGTTGCAGTCCTTACAGTCTGTGTTACTATGTTGCAGTCCTTACAGTCTATTACTATGTTGCAGTCCTTACAGTCTGTGTTACTGTGTTGCAGTCCTTACAGTCTGTTACTATGTTGCAGTCCTTACAGTCTGTGTTACTATGTTGCAGTCCTTACAATCTATGTTACTATGTTGCAGTCCTTACAATCTATGTTACTATGGTGCAGTCCTTACAGTCTGTGTTACTATGTTGCAGTCCTTACAGTCTATGTTACTACGTTGCAGTCCTTACAGTCTGTGTTACTATGTTGCAGTCCTTACAGTTTATGTTACTATGTTGCAGTCCTTACAGTCTATGTTACTATGTAGCAGTCCTTACAGTCTATGTTACTATGTTGCAGTCCTTACAATCTATGTTACTATGTTGCAGTCCTTACAATCTATGTTACTATGTTGCAGTCCTTATAGTCTGTTACTATGTTGCAGTCCTTACAGTCTATGTTACTACGTTGCAGTCCTTACAGTCTGTGTTACTATGTTGCAGTCCTTACAGTCTGTGTTACTGTGTTGTAGTCCTTACAGTCTGTGTTACTGTGTTGCAGTCCTTACAGTCTGTGTTACTATGTTGCAGTCCTTACAGTCTGTGTTACTGTGTTGCAGTCCTTACAGTCTATGTTACTACGTTGCAGTCCTTACAGTCTGTGTTACTGTGTTGCAGTCCTTATAGTCTGTGTTACTATGTTGCAGTCCTTACAGTCTATGTTACTACGTTGCAGTCCTTACAGTCTGTGTTACTGTGTTGCAGTCCTTATAGTCTGTTACTATGTTGCAGTCCTTACAGTCTATGTTACTACGTTGCAGTGCTTATAGTCTGTTACTATGTTGCAGTCCTTACAGTTTGTGTTACTATGTTGCAGTCCTTACAGTCTGTGTTACTGTGTTGCAGTCCTTACAGTCTATGTTACTACGTTGCAGTCCTTACAGTCTGTGTTACTATGTTGCAGTCCTTACAGTCTGTGTTACTACGTTGCAGTCCTTACAGTTTATGTTACTATGTTGCAGTCCTTACAGTCTGTGTTACTACGTTGCAGTCCTTACAGTCTATGTTACTATGTTGCAGTCCTTACAATCTATGTTACTATGTTGCAATCCTTACAGTCTGTGTTACTATGTTGCAGTCCTTACAGTCTATGTTACTATGTAGCAGTCCTTACAGTCTATGTTACTATGTAGCAGTCCTTACAGTCTGTGTTACTATGTTGCAGTCCTTACAGTCTATGTTACTGTGTTGCAGTCCTTACAGTCTGTTATTATGTTGCAGTCCTTTCACTGTGTTACTATATTGTAGTCCTTACAATCTAGGTTAATATGTAGCAGTCCTTACAATTTGCTAGTGCATCTCAATAAATTAGAATATCATAAAAAAGTTAATTTATTTCAGAAATTCAGTTCACAACATGAAGGTCATATGTTCTATAGATCCATTACACACAGAGGGATCTCTCATATATTCTATAGATCCATTACACACAGAGGGATCTCTCATATATTCTATAGATCCATTACACACAGAGGGATCTCTCATATATTCTATAGATCCATTACACACAGAGGGATCTATTTCAAGTGTTTATTTCTTTGAATGTTGATGATCATGGCTTACAGCTAATGAAAACCCAAAAGTCAGGATCTCAGAAAATAAGAATATTATATAAGACTAATTGAAAAAGTGATTTTTCATGCACAAATGTTGGCCTACTGAAGAGAGTCTGTCCAGTATATGCACTTAATACTCGGTCGGGGCTGCTTTTGCATGAATTACTGCATTAATGTGCTGTGGCATGGAGGCGATCAGCCTGTGGCACTGCTGAGGTCGGAGCCCTACTTTTATAGTGGCCTTCAGCTTGTCTGCATTGTTAGGTCTGGTGTCTCTCATAGATTCTCTATGGGGTTTAGGAGTTTGCTGGCCAATCAAGCTCAGTGATACTGCGGTTATTACACCAGGTGTTGGTACTTTTGGCAGTGTGGGCAGGTGCCAAGTCCTGCTGGAAAATGAAATCAGCATCTCCATAAAGCTTGTCAGCAGAGGGAAGCATGAAGTGCTCTGAAATTTCCTGGTAGACGACTGCGCTGAGTTTATACTTGATATAACACAGTGGACCAACGCCAGCAGAAGACATGTCTCCCCAAACCATCTCTGACTGTGGAGACTTCACATGGACCTCAAGCAGCTTGGATTGTGACCTCTCAATTCTTCCTCCAGACTCTGGGACCTTGATTTCAAAATGAAATGCAAAAATGTACTTTCATCTGAAAACAGTCCTTTTCCTCCTTAGCCCAGGTAAGATGCTTCTGACGTTGTCTCTGGGTCATGAGTGGCTTGTCACAAGGATTCCGACAGTTGTAGCCCATGTCCTGGATACGTCTGTGTGTGGTGGCTCTTGAAACATTGACTCCAGCCACAGTCCACTCCTTGTGAATCTCCCCTAAATTCTTAAATGGCCTTTTCTTGACAATCCTTTACTGACTGAGGTTATCCTTGATGCTTCTGCACCTTCTTCTACCATACTTTTTCCTTCCACTCATCTTTCCGTTAATATGCTTGGATACAGCACTCTGTGAACCGCCAGCTTCTTTACCTTTTGTGACTTCCCCTCCTTGTGCAGGGTGTCAATGACTGTCTTCTGGACAACTGTCAAGTCAGAAGTCCTCCCCATGACTGTGTAGCCTACTGAACCAGGGACCATTTAAAGGCTTAGGAAACCTTTGCAGGTGTTTTGTGTTGATTTGCTGATTAGAGTGTGACACCATGAGTCTAAAGTAAAGGCACTATAGGTTATGACTTTCATCACACTGAACCTTTCTTTCTGGAAAATAGCAATTTGTTGATTCATCATATTTACTGCTGAGTTGGAGCGAGATTCACTTTGTTTTGTGCCAATCAGTTCAGACATCTTGAAGAAAGTTTTCAAATGGTGAAAACATGAAATAGCTCCGTATTAAGAGCATTCCAATCATTCCCTTCAGTCAAGTTGTTTCTTCAAGTGTACAAGTTTCTTCTTAGTGACAAGTCAGACATTTTGATTGGTGAGGGTCCAGGTGCTGAGATCCCTACAAGCAATGAAACAAAAGTGAAGAAGTTCTCTCTGTTGAGTGCTGTGCCCACTAATTAGCTTTGCTTGGTTCTTCTCATAGAAGAAGTCCATATCCATAGCAAGTATATGAGTCCCTACACTCTGGTCTCTGAGGTGGGGGGCATGGCCAAAGGGGATGAGCACTTTTTCACCTCTGTTTCATCAGCCAGAGCTCCACCGATCAAAACTTCTGGATGTCACTATGGCATGACAGAATTTTTGTGAAACTACAGGTACATTCAAACAGGATAGGTGATAAGCATCTGATCAGTGGGGGGGTTCAAAATCTGGGGCCCCCACGATCACGAGATCAGAGTACACAGAGTGAATACAGCAACTAAAGGACTTAGGACACTATATGTGGTTTCTCCATCTCTCCATTCACTCTGGTGACTCTGGGGCCCTGATCTCGTGATTGTGGGAATCCCAGCATTCAAACCCCCATCAATCAGATGCTTATAACTCATCTTGTGAATGGGCAATAGGTTCTTTTTGTGGAACAACCCATTTAAAGTGTTAAAAAGGGTGCTGAGATCCAATGCCTACGGGAGAAGCCTACAGACAGCACTGATGCCAACCTTCCCTCTGCATGGGAGATCTTTAAATAGCCAATTCCATCTTCATGGGTGGTACTCCCTGTCTCCAATTGCCTTACTACTAAACAAGTTGCAGGCTTGACCATGAGGCCTGATCCACCAGAGGTCTCTCTTTAAATGGCTTTTGAAGTGCAAAATCCCATAATCTAAGAATGGCAGAGGAAGACGTCCTGGAACTGGTTTCTTGCCTTTTCCAATTATGAGTCATTGTGCATCTGCAAAATATTACTTAAAGACACTGGAAAAGATGAGTATGGAAGAAAAAAGGTGGAGGAGATGGGTAGCAACAAGAAGAGTGCATACAAATCCAGAAAACATGGAAACATCTTGGAGAACATTGAAGATCCCAACAGAGGATGGGGTAATGGGGAGAGGTTCCTTTCATAAGCATGGACCAATATAATGTTCACACTTGTATCCTGTTCAGGGCCGTCTTTACCAAGGGGCAAAAAGGGCAGCTGCCCCGGGCCCAGTTGCTCCTGGGGGGCCCAAGGCAGCTGCCTCTTGAACCCTGCTAGCCACTGCCTTGGGTGTCAGGCTGTCAGCTACACAGGGGGTGCTGCCATGCCATGCCTGCCGACACTGAGTCCAGGCATCGTACTGTTAGAGCTGTGAATGTGATCTAGGACCTTAGATGACATCATCACCATGTGACCAGTAACCTAGCAATATTACTGGTCACATGGCTATGAGGTCATCACAGGTCCTACCAGGAGTGTTGCTGTAGAAGTTTGGAGCTTTTTTGTGTGAAGATTACATCAGAAAAAGGTGACAGGGGCTGTTATGCTAATATACTGTAAACTACTGTATAGTGGGGTGCTGTATACTGTGTGGGGGCCTGTATACTGTGGGGGTGCTGTATACTGTGTGGGGGCCTGTATACTGTGTGGGACTGTATACTGTGGGGGGCCTGTATACTGTTGGGGCCTGTATACTGTGGGGGGCCTGTATACTGTGTGGGGGTCTGTATACTGTGGGGGGCCTGTATACTGTGTGGGGGTCTGTATACTGTGGGGGGCCTGTATACTGTGGGGGCCTGTATACTGTGGGGGCCTGTATACTGTGGGGGGCCTGTATACTGTGGGGGGCCTGTATATTGTGGGGGGCCTGTATACTGTGTGGGGGCTGTATACTGTGTGGGGGCCTGAATAGTGTGGGGGGCCTGAATAGTGTGGGGGGCCTGTATACTGTGGGGGCCTGTATACTGTGTGTGGGGCTGTATACTGTGTGGGGGGCTGTATACTGTGTGGGGGCCTGTATACTGTGTGGGGGCCTGTATACTGTGTGGTGGGCCTGTATAGTGTGGGGGGCTGTATACTGTGGGTGCTGTATATTGTGGAGTGCTATACTGCTGTACTGTATACTGTGGGTGGCTGTATACTGTGGGTGCTCTATAGTGTGGAGTGCTATACTGCTGTACTGTATAGTGTGGGGTGCTGTATTGTGTATAGTTTGGGGTGCTGTATACGGTGAGGTGCTATACTGCTCTACTGTATACTGTGAGGTGTTGTATACTGTGGGCTGCTATACTGCTCTACTATATACTGTGGGGCACTGTATAGTGTGGGGTGCTATACTGCATACTGTGTGGTGCTGTATACTATAGGGTGCTATACTGCATACTGTGGGGTGCTGGGGTGCACTGTAACACTAGGGTGAGCCGAGCCCTGGTCTCCTTCCTGCAGAGCAGTGCCCTCTTCCAGCCTGAGCCCAGAGCACTGATCCTGAGCCGCTGGAGTCTTCAGAACTGGAAGTATTTACAGTCATTCACTGTACTCTACCAGATGTGTGGATTTTTTGTTTGTGTGTTGTGGTGGAGGGCGTGATTGCCTGCTAAGGTGTGGGAAGGCGGGATCCAGGGGGCCCAAGTAAATTTTTGCCCAGGGTCCAATCAATATTAAAGACGGCCCTGATCCTGCTGAGGAGAAATTATGGTCAAAGATGAGGTAGAAACTGTGCACCTAGGGAGAGTCTGAAGGTACATGGCACTGGTGGAGGGAGATATGGTGCCATGGTCCCTGGTGCCGACCTCTGCTCTTAGCACTGTATATACCTGTGCCTCTGAGCTGTATACAGTCCCTGTCCCCAGAGATCACAATCTATTACTCCTATATCAGTAGGCCCAAGTTCAGCAGGAGAACCTGGAGGAACTCTGGAGAACATGCAAACGTCATATGTTCTCTAGATGTTTTCCTTGTTCAGATTAATACACAGGACACTAATGCTACAAGTAAAAGTTCTAACCACTGAGCTACTATGTTCCCACATTGAGGAAGTTCCCCAACGGACCTTCTTTTTCCTCCCTTCATTGATTCTGGATGAACTTGACCCAGGGTAAAAATGAGCAACTTTCCCAACCTTCCTTTTGTCTAGTGTCTGCTATCGAGATGACCCCATATACAGTAGATCCCTCACTCCAAAATCTGTATAAAAAAGGGAAGTGCTCTATATTTCTTTGAAGGGGGGTATTCTCACATTTGCCCTATGGGCTTAGGGTTTCTCAGTTGTAGCGACCACATAAGGTATCATCAGATCGTGATCTCAGGTATCCACCACAATACACTACGTGCAGAATTATTAGGCAAATGAGTATTTTGACCACATCATCCTCTTTATGCATGTTGTCTTACTCCAAGCTGTATAGGCTCGAAAGCCTACTACCAATTAAGCATATTAGGTGATGTGCATCTCTGTAATGAGAAGGGGTGTGGTCTAATGACATCAACACCCTATATCAGGTGTGCATAATTATTAGGCAACTTCCTTTCCTTTGGCAAAATGGGTCAAAAGAAGGACTTGACAGGCTCAGAAAAGTCAAAAATAGTGAGATATCTTGCAGAGGGATGCAGCACTCTTAAAATTGCAAAGCTTCTGAAGCGTGATCATCGAACAATCAAGCGTTTCATTCAAAATAGTCAACAGGGTCGCAAGAAGCGTGTGGAAAAACCAAGGCGCAAAATAACTGCCCATGAACTGAGAAAAGTCAAGCGTGCAGCTGCCAAGATGCCACTTGCCACCAGTTTGGCCATATTTCAGAGCTGCAATATCACTGGAGTGCCCAAAAGCACAAGGTGTGCAATACTCAGAGACATGGCCAAGGTAAGAAAGGCTGAAAGACGACCACCACTGAACAAGACACACAAGCTGAAACGTCAAGACTGGGCCAAGAAATATCTCAAGACTGATTTTTCTAAGGTTTTATGGACTGATGAAATGAGAGTGAGTCTTGATGGGCCAGATGGCTGGATTGGTAAAGGGCAGAGAGCTCCAGTCCGACTCAGACTGCCAGCAAGGTGGAGGTGGAGTACTGGTTTGGGCTGGTATCATCAAAGATGAGCTTGTGGGGCCTTTTTGGGTTGAGGATGGAGTCAAGCTCAACTCCCAATCCTACTGCCAGTTTCTGGAAGACACCTTCTTCAAGCAGTGGTACAGGAAGAAGTCTGCAAGGTAAGAAAAACATGATTTTCATGCAGGACAATGCTCCATCACACGCGTCCAAGTACTCCACAACGTGGCTGGCAAGAAAGGGTATAAAAGAAGAAAATCTAATGACATGGCCTCCTTGTTCACCTGATCTGAACCCCATTGAGAACCTGTGGTCCATCATCAAATGTGAGATTTACAAGGAGGGAAAACAGTACACCTCTCTGAACAGTGTCTGGGAGGCTGTGGTTGCTGCTGCACTGCAATGTTGATGGTGAACAGATCAAAACACTGACAGAATCCATGGATGGCAGGCTTTTGAGTGTCCTTGCAAAGAAAGGTGGCTATATTGGTCACTGATTTGTTTTTGTTTTGTTTTTGAATGTCAGAAATGTATATTTGTGAATGTTGAGATGTTATATTGGTTTCACTGGTAAAAATAAATAATTGAAATGGGTATATATTTGTTTTTTGTTAAGTTGCCTAATAATTATGCACAGTAATAGTCACCTGCACACACAGATATCCCCCTAAAATAACTAAAACTAAAAACAAACTAAAAACTACTTCCAAAAATATTCAGCTTTGATATTTTGGGTTCATTGAGAACATGGTTGTTGTTCAATAATAAAATTAATCCTCAAAAATACAACTTGCCTAATAATTCTGCACTCCCTGTAGAGGTTATGTATCAAGGGAATGAGCTTTTGCGCCTCTGGGGTATTTACCTCTGTTTGTAGGGTGGAACTTGTCTTTGATAAGTGACTGGAGAGAATGGGGACAGGAGGAGGCTTTGTTCTACACTTAATTGGCAGGGAATTACAATGAGGTGTAATGAGGCTCAGTAATGGATAGTAAGCACATGCAATGTGTCCTCTGGGAAGAGGGTGCGATAAAGGATACAAACTTTTCCGAAGAACATTCCCCTCACCTAATGAGATGCAATGGTGTACACAGGGAGGGTGCAGAGCAAAATCATCACTCCATCAGTTTTCAGTGTTACATTCCTGACCCAAACGATACACTGTATTTTTGCAATTTGGTGGAAAAACCCAATAACTCAAAACTTAACTCAAAAGGGTATTTGACAGAAGTGGACAACGCAATGAAATTATGTTTCGTTAGATTCAATGAGTTGAATTTTTCCTGTAATAACAGGTGTGTAACTCCATACATTCCCGAATATTTCTCAAATTGTTGCTTCAGAGAGTTTATCACAAGAATGAAGCAATGAAAAGTGAGGACTATTTAGTGATTTCATAAAACTTTCATTTGTGTTATGGTTTTGAGTCACAAAAAAAGTCTCAAAAACATTTCATAGTCTGTGGGATTGATGAAGATAGCCGAGGGCTGTACTCTATTCATACAATTCAGGGCTTTGGTCTGGATTAATATTGGTCTGTGGACTGAATTAATTTAGAGGTCTGATCTGGGTTCTGAGTTAGGGTCTGGCCTGGGGTCTGAATTCATTTCATAGTTGATCTGGGGTCTGAAAAAATTTGGAGTCTGGCATTTGGAGGTTTAAATTATTTTAGTGGTCTGATTTGGGGCCTGACTTAATTTAATGGTCTGGAGTCTAAATTTCTTATGGGGTTTGGCGTTTGAATTACCTATGGGGTCTGATTTAATTATGAGTTCTGAGGTTCGATTTAATTTGGGGGTCTGAAATCTGATTTAATGTAGGTGTCTGGGGTCTGAATTACTTATTGGGTCTTGGGGTCTGATTTAATTTAGCGGCCTGAATTACTTATGGGTAGGGTTGAGCAAACCCGAACTGCACGTGGTGAGCGCGGTGATGTCATCGCAGGTCCTTTTGCAGGTCCTGAAGAAAGAAGAGGATACCGGCTGCGCGATCAAGTGGATGAAGTGAGTTTTTTTAATTATTTTTAACCCCGCAATGGCCATTTTATTTAGCACTCTGTCTTAAGAATGCTATTATTTTCTGTTATAACCATGTTATAACGGAAAATAATAAAGTGAAATTCGGGTCCCCATTGACTTTAATGGGGTCCGGGCTTGGGTCAAGTTCAGGTCCCGAACTTTGACCTGAAGTTCGGCCGAACCAGGCGAACCCTACTTTGGATTTCATTTAGGGGTCTGGGGTATGAATATTTTAGGGGTCTGGAGTCTGAATTACTTATGGGGTCTGGGGTCTGAATTAATTATAAATTCCAGGATCAGACTTAATTTAGGGGTTTGGGGGTCTGAATTACTTATGGGGTCTGATTTGATTTAGGGATCTGGGGTCTGAATTTCCTATAGGATCTGAGGTCTGAATTAATGATGAATTCCTAGGTCATATTTAATTTAGGGGTCTGAATTACTTATCAGTGTGGCATTTGGGAGCTAAATAAATTTTGCAGTTTGGGGTCTAAATTAACTTGGGGTGGAAACTAATTTGGGAGTCTTAGGCCTCTTTCACACAAGCGTGACGGATTAGGTCCGGATGCGTTCAGGGTGCGTTCAGTGAAACTCGCACCATTTTGCAAGCAAGTTCAGTCAGTTTTGTCTGCAATCGCATTCAGTTAGGCTGGGTTCACACGGGCGTTGCGGGAAAAGGTGCGGATGCGTTGCGGGAACATGCACGATTTTTCAGCGCGAGTGCAAAACATTGTAATGCGTTTTGCACGCGCGTGAGAAAAATCGCCATGTTTGGTGCCCAGACCTAAACTTCAGTTCGGGTTTGGGATCGGGGTTGTGTAGATTGTATTATTTTCTCTTATAACATGGTTATAAGGGAAAATAATAGCATTCTTAATACAGAATTCATAGTACAATAGCGCTGGAGGGGTTAATTTTTTTTAAACTCACCTTAATCCACTTGCTCGCGCAGCCGGCTTCTCTTCTGTCTTCTTCTTTGCTGTGTACAGGAAAAGGACCTGTGGTGACGTAATTTCGGTCATCACATGGTTCATCACATGATCCACCACCATGGTAAAAGATCATGTGATGGACCATGTAATGACCGGAGTGACGTCACCACAGGTCCTTTTACTGTACACAGCAAAGAAGAAGACAGAAGAGATGCCGGCTGCGCGAGCAAGTGGATTAAGGTGAGTTAAAAAAAAAATAATTAACCCCTCCAGCGCTATTGTACTATGCATTCTGTATTAAGAATGCTATTATTTTCCCATATAACCATGTTATAAGGGAAAATAATAATGATCGGGTCTCCATCCCGATCGTCTCCTAGCAACCGTGCTTCGCTTGCGGATGCTTGCGATTTTCACTCAGCCCCATTCACTTCTATGGGGCCTGCGTTGCGTGATAAACGCACAATATAGAGCATGCTGCGATTTTCATGCAACGCATAAGTGATGTGTGAAAATCACAGCTCATGTGCACAGCCCCATAAAAATAAATGGGTCAGTCTCCGTTTTTTTTTTTGCGGATAGGATGCGGACCCATTCATTTCAATGGGTCCGCACAAAACGCGGACGGCACACCGTGTGCTGTCCGCATCAGTATGTCCATTCCGTTGCTCCGCAAAAAAAATTGTGCATGTCCTATTTTTTTCTAGTTTGCGGACAAGGATAGGCATTATTACAATGGATCCGCCCAAAAAATGGATCCGCAAAAAAACGGATGCCATACGGAACGTCATCCTTTTTTTGCGGATCCGCAATTTGCGGACCGCAAAACACATACGGTCGTGTGCATGTAGCCTAATTCAGTTTTTTCCATGCGGGTGCAATGCGTTTTGATGCGTTTTTCACGCTTGTGATAAAAAACTAGAAGGTTTACAAACATCTCATGGCAACCATCAGTGAAAAACGCATTCCATCCACACTTGCCTCCGAATGCAATGCGTTTTTTACTAACGCCCCATTCACATCTATGGGACCAGGGCTGCGTGAAAAACGCAGAATATAGAACATGCTGCACAAGTGATTTGTGAAAAACACAGACCCACTATACCTGAAAATATGTTGAGACTTTTTGTTCTGTAGAGATCATTTTTCAGCATTCATCTCATTATCACCACAGTGTCAAATTATAAACGGGTAAAACCCTCGTACAGTATATATAGTCGTCCTCATAATTACATAATCATGTACAGAAAATAGAATTAAAAAAATCTGAAAATAAAAACAGATGATAAAAGGGAACGTGATTTACGATCTGGTTGTAATTGGAAGCAAAATAAATAAGAATAGGAGCACATTGTGTTGGGAGAATGAAACATTAGACATTAGACTATAACATTTCCCCATAAAGGCTAGAGTCCTCCAATACAAAGTGTTAGAGTCCTCCCAGCAAAATTCTAAGATTATAGATTAGGATTCCTTCTACATGGACCATTAGTCCTCTGCACAGATTCCACAGAAGGATACCAGGGTGTGCAGACTTATTTTGGTGGGTTACTTCACCTCTACAGAACCAGGCTCACATTTGACCTCCTGACTTCTCCTTCGTCATTGTAACCCTTTCATGGTCTCAGCAGTCTCAGTCTTCCTGTGGGCTGTATGTGGAAGGTTTAATAGGTCCCATATGGTAGAATAAGATCCCAGTGTCATTAGTCACAGGAGCCTATGGTGGAAATACTTTACATTTCCTCTCATCTCTATAATAATAATATGTGCTTTAATCTACAGTCTATGGTCACATTTTGCAATACACTGATAGATATTTATTTGTTTTACTCACCTCTATAGAGCTGACATATTCTGCAGCGCTTTACAGACATTGTCATTACTCACTGTCCCCAATGGGGCTCACAATCTAAGTTCCTTAGGAATGTGGGAGGAAACCGGAGAACCCGGAGGAAACCCACACAAACACGGGGAGAACATACAAACTCCCCTGGATTTGAACATATATATATATATATACATACAGTACAGACCAAAAGTTTGGACACAGCTTCTCATTCAAAGAGTTTTCTTTATTTTCATGACTATGAAAATTGTAGATTCACACTGAAGGCATCAAAACTATGAAATGCCAAGAGTAGTGCAAAGCAGTAATCAAAGCAAAAGGTGGCTACTTTGAAGAACCTAGAATATGACATATTTTCAGTTGTTTCACACTTTTTAGTTATGTATATAATTCCACATGTGTTAATTCATAGTTTTGATGCCTTCAGTGTGAATCTACAATTTTTATAGTCATGAAAATAAAGAAAACGTTTTGAATGAGAAGGTGTGTCCAAACTTTTGGTCTGTACTGTATATATATATATATATATATATATATATATATATATATGAGAGATAGATAGATAAACCCTTTGCTCAGGACTTAGTTGAAGCCCCTTTGGCAGTAATTACAGCCTCCAGCCCTCTTGGGGATGAAGCCACAAGGTTTGGACCTGGATTTAGGGATTTTCTGCCATTCTTCTCTGTAGATCCTCTAAAGCTCTGTCAGTTTGGACAGGGATCATCGGTTGACATCCGTTTTCAAATCTCTCTAGAGATGTTCAATTGAGTTCAGGTCAGGGCTCTGGCTGGACAACTCAAGGACATTCAAAGAGTTGTCCCTAAGCCGCTCCTGTCTTGTCTTGGCTGTGTGTATAGGGTCATTGTCTGTCACCGCCAGATCTGTGAGAAGGTCTGGCAGACGTTCTTCTCTACCTCTTGCATGATGTTCTTTGTTTTGGTTTCACTTTCTCATCTCCTTTCCTTCTCCCAGGTGTCACCTATTTAGACTAATTGTCTCCCTTTATATTCCCTCCCATACTGCCTCACTTTGCGGTTTATACTACTTCCTGGATGAGGTGTTCACTGCTGGAGGCTGCTGCTGCTGTTTGCTCAGATAAGTCCTTTCCTTTATTTGTGTTTCCTTGCTGGCTTGATTCTAGGTGACCCTGACTCCGTCCGTATTAAGTGCAGGGAGCCGGTGGTTGTGTCCCCTCACTACTATAGGGTTTTCAGGTGTCACACAGTCTTAGGTACGTGGACATGCAATCGTCTACCATCGAGACCCTTGTATGGGCATAGCAGTCAGGGAGAGCTCTTAGGGTTTTATAGGGCTCACCCATATGCTCCTTAGTTTGGGATCAAGCCAGTCGGATGTTTATTTATAAGTTCCAGCTATCTGCAACATCATCCGTGACATTATAAACCGCCATAACCGTCTGAAGCATGGATACGGTTTCAGCCTTGATTGACCGCATGCAATGTCTTTCGCTGGAGGTAGCAGATCTCCATAAAACTGTGTCTCAGTTTCAGGTGACCGATTCTGCTGGCGTTCATGGAGTTTGTTCTGAGCCTTAGATCTCGCTTCCGGATATGTTCTCCGGGGGTAGTGAGAATTTTGTTTGCTTTAGAGAGGCTTGCAAACTCCATTTTCGCCTACTTCCCCATTCCTCTGGTGATGAGGAGCAGAGGGTGGGGATCATCATCTCGCTGCTCAGGGATAACGCTCAGTCTTGGGCCTTTTTGCTGCCGGTGGGGGCACGGCCCCTCCGATCGGCGGATTAATTCTTTGTAGCTCTGGGTCAGATATATGATGACCCGGATAGTATTGCTCTGGCTGAATCTAAACTGCGTCTTTTATGCCAGGGTAAACAGTCCGCAGAGATATATTGTTCTTAATTTCGGAGATGGGCAGCTGATACTGGTTGGAATGATGCTGCACTCCGAAAGTCAATTTTGCCATGGTCTTTCAGAGGGATTGAAAGATGCATTTGCGTTTCATGAGAGAGCAGCCTCGTTAGACTCTGCCATGTCTCTAGCTGTTCGTATTGACAGGCGTCTTAGAGAGAGAGAGAGAAGAGACTACTCCTTCCTGTCATATTCAGCCCAAGGACAGTGGGGCTGTCTCATTCAGTGTGCAGGGGTCTCAGTCGGTCTCAATCCCCTCTGAGGAGGAGGCCATGCAGCTGGGTTTGCTTGCCTCTGATAGTAGAGGATTCAACTCTCAGAGGAGGGTTTGTTTCTGTTGTGGGGGTATAAATCATTTGGCTAATGTTTGCCCCTCTAGGAGATTCATGGAGTTTTCTGAGGGTAATAAAAGAAAAACAAAAAGAAAAAAAACCTCTAAAAACTTTCCATTGGCTACTATTGGCAAGGTTGATGCGGAAATTAGAGGTTTGCCGTTTGCTTGTAGTTCCCGTTTTCTCCTACCTGCCAGGGTGGCGCTAGAGAGCAAGAACATTGTTTGTGAGATTTTTGTAGATAGTGAGCAGCTGTCAATCTTATTGATAATCAATTTGCAATAACACATGGTTTCCAGGTGTGCACTTTGGAAAAGGAATATACTTGTTTTTGCTATCGATCCGCTCCACTTTCTCAAAGATCATTAAAGGGCATAGTTCACAATATCCGTTTAACTGTGGGTGATGCTCATGTTGAGGATATGTTGTGTTTCGTCCTAAGCGGGTTGCCTACTCCTCTAGTGTTGGGGCTACCCTGGCTCACTAAACATAACCCCACTATTGATTGGCAAGCAAGGCAAATAAATGGTTGGAGTGAGTATTGCAGAGAGAATTGTCTCCAGTGGCGCACCTACAGGGGGGTCCAGCGGGTCTGGACCCCCACTTGAATAACCAGCTCAAAATTATAATTTTTTATCCTTCAGGGCCGCACCGCCGATCACCACAGGCGGCGCGGCCCTGGATGTAATCACGGTGGCGGGTGGGGGGGGGGGGGGGGGGTTGCGGGGGGGGGGGGACAGTAGGAGATGAGCGCTTCCATTGTGGAAAGCGCTCATCTCCATATCTAATCCATCTGTATCACTGTCCTTAGGACAGCAATACAGATGCCTGTGCTGTGCTGCGGCAGGGGAGGGAGAGGTGTGTCCCTCCCCTGTTTATCTGATAGGCCACAGGCACTAATGCCTGCAGCCTATCAGAGGCCGGCTCAGGCGGTCGCGATGACGATCATCATCGCGCCGCCTGAGCACACAGCAGGGACACAGGCCGGAAGATTCCTGCATCGCATCGCTGCTGATGGAGCCGGAGGTAAGTATCAGTGTATTATTATTACTATTTTTTTTTATTTTTTTTTGGAGGGGGAGGAGCTGGCACTATGGGGGCATCTGACAATTCTTACAGCCCCATTTTTTTTTGGGGTGGCACTTCTTACTGGCACATTATGGGGGGCACCATGGGGGAGAGGAGCACTATGGGGGCTCTAAAGGGGCTTTTTTTTAATTATTTTTTTACACACTATGGGGGGGCACTATAGGGAGGAACGGCACTATGGGGCATCTGGTGGCACTATAGGGGCATTATTTGGGGGGCACCATGGGGAGAGGAGCACTATGGGGGCTCTAAAGGGGCTTTTTTTTTTACACATGGGAGGCACTATAGGGGAGCACGGCACTATGGGCATCTGGTGGCACTATAGGGGCATTATTTGGGGGCACTATGGGGAAGTGGGGGTTCTAAAGGGGCCTTTTTTCTTATTGGCACATTGGGGCATTATGGCATCTGGTGGCACTAAGGGGGCATTTTTTACTGGCACATTATGGGAGGCACTATAGAGGAGGGCGGAACTATGGAGGAGTGGAGCACTATTGGGGCATATGGTGGCACTTTAAAGGGGCATTTTTTACTGGCACATTATGGGGCGGCACCATGGGGGAGAGGAGCACTATGGGGGCATCTGGGGGGTCTAAAGGGGCTTTTTTTTATTGACACATTATGGGGGCAATATAGGGGAGAATGGCACTATGGGGCATCTGGTGGCACTATAGGGGCATTATTTGGGGGCACTAAGGGGAAGTGGGGGCTCTAAAGGGGCCTTTATTCTTATTGGCACATTATGGGGGCATTATGGCATCTGGTGGCACTAAGGGGGCATTTTTTTTACTGGCACATTATGGGAGGCACTATAGGGGAGAGCAGCACTATGGGGCATTATTTGGGGGCACTATGGGGGAGAGGAGCACTATTGGGGCATATGGTGGCACTTAGAAGGGGCATTTTTTACTGGCATATTATGGGGGACACTATGGGGAAGGGGGAGAGGAGCACTATGAGGGCATGTACTGGGGCACTATATAGGGGTATTTTATACTGGCATACATTATGGGGACATTAGCTCAACAGCGGGCACTAAGCGGGGTATTTCATGTACTGTCATATTGTAGGGAGAATTATTAGTACTAGGAGGTATTATGCGGAGCTTTGCTACTACTGGGGGGCTATGAGGAACATGATTACTAGTATGGGCACTATAGGGGCATTATTACTACGAAGTGTGCTCTGGCAGAGAATTATTTCTATTTTGGGGAGCACTGTTACTTTGGGGGGCACCCTGGCACAGGATCAGCTTAGCACTGTGTGCCAATAATTGTTGAAGGGGCACTATCTGTGTGGTAGTAGTATTCCCAGGGGTACTGTTTCTGCAGTATAGTATTGGGGGCACAGCGGGCACAGTATTTGGGCACTATCTGTGTGGTAGTAGTATTTCCAGGGGGACTGTTTCTGCAGTATAGTATTGGGGGTGGCAGGAAAGGGTGTTGTGAAGATGATGGAAATGTGGGAAACTAATGTCTGTTTGTTAAACTCTGCAGAGACGGGAGATGGCTGAAAAATCATTATGGCGGTCTGGTCTGAATGCAGAAGATAAAGAAAGAGAACGTCTACAACAAAGGTGACATCACTGGATGTAAGAGGTATGTGGCGCTATGTAGGAGAGGAGATGCTCCGGCTCCCCCCCCCCCTGCCATTTGCAGAAGGAGGATTCAGAGCTGGGTGAGGACGGTCAAGGGGGCAGCAGATGGTGGGGGGAACCACAGGCCTTGAGCAGGATCTGGGGAGGGAGGAGAGCGGAGGAGCTTCCTGGCTGCAGCCGGCTGTCTATTGTATGATGTGAAGCAGGCAGTGCAGCCAGGACAGACCTCCCCCTCTCTGTATGATGTGTAGAGACAGGCCTTAACTATAGAATGTCAGCTGTACAGTGTTTGTTGGGAGTGGCCTATTATATGTAGGAGGGGCTTTTAATAATGGGCGGGGCCCAAAAAATGGGCCAAAAAGTTGTATTCCTGCAGGCCTTTTAGAATCGCCAAGTAAAAGAATCGGCGCAACACACTACACCCCTTCCCTGCATTTTTTTATATAAAGGGGGCTTTGAAAAATTGAATTAGCACAGCGCACTACACATGCCACATTTTTTGGCCTTTTGGACCCCCCCCAGACAAAATTCCTGGGTGCTCCCCTGATTGTCTCACGGCATCTTTTTCTGAGGTTGCTACTAAGACTGTACCATCTTTTCTCTCTGAATTTTCGGATGTGTTTTCCGAGAGTGGAGTTCAGGAGCTGCCCCCTTATCGGGAGTACGACTGCCCTATTAATCTCATCCCAGGCGCCAAGCTGCCTAAATCTCGTTTATACAATCTTTCCCAACCTGAGAGGATCGCTATGCGTGCTTATATCTCTGAGAGTCTGAGAAAGGACACATACGACCCTCGAAGTCACCTGTTGCCGCTGTTTTTTTTTTTGTTAAGAAAAAAGATGGTTCTTTAAGGGTCCATTCACACGTCCGTTTTTTCTTTCCTGATCTGTTCCGTTTTTTCAGGAACAGATCAGGACCAGATCTGGACCCATTCATTTTCAATGGGTCCTGGAAAAAATCGGACAGCACAATGTGTGCTGTCCGTTTCCGTTGTTCCGTTCCGCATGTCCGTTTAAATATAAAACATGTCCTATTCTTGTCCTGAAAAATCGGATCCTGGTACAATACAAAGTCAATGGATCCGCAAAAAACGGATGACATTCGGATGTCATTCCGTATGTCATCCGTTTTTTGCGGATTCCGTTCCTGGAAACACATAACAAATTTTATTTTTATTTATTTTATTTTTTTTCAATTTTTTTTCAAAGAAATCCAAACAACTTTATTTGATTATTGAAATGTATACATGTTCCCGTTTTTTGCGGATCCGCAAAAAACGGATGACATACGGATGACATACGGAAACATTTTCAGGAACAACGGATCCGCAAAAAACGGACCGTTTTTCAGGATGAAAAAAAACAGGACGTGTGAATGGACCCTAAGACCTTGTCTGGATTTCAGGGAGCTGAACAGTATCACAATTCGTGACCCTTATCCGCTTCCTCTGATCCCGGACCTGTTTGACCAGATTGTTGGGGCTAAAGTTTTTTCTAAGTTGGATTTGAGAGGGGCATACAACCTGGTCAGGGTCAGAGAAGGGGATGAATGGAAAACTGCCTTCAATACCCCTGAGGGTCATTTTTAGAATTTGGTTATGCCTTTTGGTTTGATGAATGCTCCGGCCGTCTTCCAACATTTTGTGAACAGCATTTTTTATCATTTAATGGGGAAATTTGTATTAGTGTATCTAGATGACATTTAGATTTTTTCTCCTGATTTCAAGACTCATCGGGACCACCTATGTCAGGTCTTGCTGATTCTGCGGGAGAATAAAGTGTACACTAAACTGGAAAAATGTGTGTTTGCGGTTCCGGAGATTCAATTTCTTGGTTTTCTTCTCTCCGCTTCTGGTTTTTGCATGGACCCTGAGAAGGTCCGCGCTGTGCTTGATTGGGAGCTTCCTGAGAATCAGAAGGCGCTGATGCGGTTTTTGGGTTTTGCCAATTATTACAGAAAGTTAATTTTGAATTATTCCTCTGTTGTTAAGCCACTCACTGATATGACTAAAAAGGGGGTAGATTTTTCCTTGTGGTCAGTAGATGGCGCTTAAAGGGACACTGACAGGCCCAATAATCATATTTAGGTATATATATTCACTTCGCTGAGCGGCTACTACTGTCCCCTGACTGCACAAGATCCGGCAGCATGCCCAATACAATCCTATGGGCATCAGCCTCCGTCTTATCTTCAGCGCCCGGCACCCTCACTGGCCGGGATCACATCGCGCCTGCGTTCAGTCAGCATCTTCGAGGCCGCTTCAGCCTCTTCGGTATGCGCATGCGCCGGACACTGTTCAAAGCAGCGCTTCAGCAGCGCTGCTCTCTTACACCTCAGAATGGGTTAATACTAGAGGCCAATGCCATAGGATTGTATTGGGCATGCGCCGGATCTTGTGCAGTCGGGGACAATAGTAGCCGCCCAGCGAAGTGAATATTGATATGCTGAGGCTTCAAAACGGCATTTGGGGGCGGCTGGCTGGGCGCAAGTGGTGATGAAACGCCGCCCCTTGGGCAGAATGAAGACGCTTCACCCAGGTTATAAAACTTCAGTTTACTGTATTTATAAGGTGGACAGGGGGGATACTTATATGATTTTAATACACTTTAGCTAATTTGATGGCCAACAACTCCCTATCTCCCACATCGTAATTTCTCTCTGCAGAGGAGAGTTTCCAGAGGTTCAGGCAGCCCAGGCAGAGGCTCCTGATCTTTGTCCTCCTGGGAGGTTGTTTGTGCCTCTCGCTTTACGACACAAGGTTTTTAAGGAGCACCATGATACTGTCCTTGCTGGGCACCCAGGGAGTAGAGACACAGTGGATCTCATTGTTCGGAGATTCTGGTGGCCGGCTCTTCGTAAGACGGTTGAGGGTTTTGTGGCAGCCTGCGAGACCTGCGCTCGTGCCAAGGTCCCTCATTCACGGCCATCGGGTTCTCTCCTCTCGTTACCCATTCCTTCCCGTCTTTGGACGCATCTGTCCATGGACTTCATTACGGACCTGCCTCGTTCCTCTGGGAAGACTGTGATCCTGGTGGTAGTGGACTGTTTTAGCAAAATGGCGCATTTCATTCCCTTTCCTGGGTTACCCAATGCTAAGACGTTGGCGCAAGCGTTTGTTGATAACATTGTTAAACTGCATGGTATTCCTTCAGACATTGTTTCTGACAGGGGCACGCAATTTGTTTCCAGATGTTGAGCAACGGAGCGGGGCGCAGACAATAGCGAAGTGGAACTTGACTTAGGGGGAAGTATGCAGGCAGGAAAGGGTTAGTTGGTGTATTCAGGTTTAGGTGTTTTCAGGGTTAAAGTAAGTGGGTGGGGTTTGAAAATGCGCGGGCAGTATATTATCTATGGTGGAGGTGGATCTGCAGCAGTGGTGTCATGTCTTCTTTAGATGAGTTGATGGCTGCGGTCAGGGCTGCGGCAGAGCGGCATGGTTCTGAGTGGGTCCAGCAGAGCTTGCAAGCGGCTATGGCGGCGCCTGCGGCGCCTCCGGCTGCATTAGTGGGGAGGGTTAGGGCCCGGCGGTCCGTGCCGCCTGTGCGGCTGAGTCCTGAGGCGACCCCCCGGGTGCGGCGAAGAGTGCAGAGCCCCCTGAGAGATACCCCTAGGCGACCGGCTAGGGCCGATCCGGTTGTGGCTGGTAGGCGTAGCAGCCAAAATCCAGCACCTCGTCGGGCGCCTGTGGGAGAAGGACGGGTTAGTTCCCATCGTTTGTCCCTTGCCCGGCGAGGGGGGGGTCGCGGGGGGAGGAAGCCTTTCCTGCGCTAGATATCCCCAGCGTGGAGCGCGACGGTTCCGGTGACTTACCTGCACCTGCGGCGGGCAGACGGTAGGCGGGGAGGATGTCGGGGGATGCGGCCTCATGCTCCTGTGGTGAGGGCTTGCCTGCTGAAGTGGGATCGATGGAGGTGGGAGCGCTGCGGCCTGGTTCTGGAGGTCGGCAGCATTCTTCTGTGTCACGGCCAGAGGAGTGTTCGGCGGCAACAGCGACACCGGTGGGTACTGCAGGCAGGTGGATGAGAGGAGGATCGCTGGCTGGGGGTTCTGGTTTGGCCCCGCCCCTAGTGCAGCAGGTAGATGACACGGCTGCGATGGGACGCAATGCGGCTATCGGCCAACGGGCCGGTGGGTCAAGGGGTGGCGGATCGGACGTGGAGACCAGTGCGGATACGGGACGGAGCGACGTGTCATCGGATCTGCGACCCGGCCACGTGGACGGTGGTAGGGGTCTCCATTCTGTTGCGATGTTGGAGGAAGGGGAACTCAGCTTGGATGAATGCGAAGCGGACGACAGGCCGGAGGTCGTGTCTGGTGTTGGTCCATCGTCTTCTACATCTCTGGACGTTTTGATGCCAAGAAATGTTCCAGAGCGGTCTGCGGCGACTGGGAGGTTACCCAATGGTCAGCCAGGTGAGAGATCTTCGTGTCAGGCTCAAGGTGGTGGTGGGTTGGGGGTTGCGGGGGTCAGTTAGGTAGGGTTGGGACAGAGAGTTTGGCGCAGGAATTGTTGTCTCTTATTTCACGTTTAGGAACTGAGGCTGCTGCTTCCCCAACGGTGGTGTGGGTGCCGGGGCCTGAGGTTGGGAGTGGCGGACAATCTAGTGTGGTCGGGTCTGGTTGTGCGCCTGTTGCGGCGGCTAGTGCTTCGGTGGGTGACATGGTGGGTTCTTGCGGGTACGGCGCTTTTTGTCAAGGGTAATGGTGTGCGGGTCCGTGGCCTGAGGAGTGGAAGGGGGCCGGCTTGCTGGGTAATCTAGCACTGTTGGAATTGTTCCCCATTGTTTTGGCAACTGAATTGTGGGGGGAGCTGTTACGGAACAAGCGGGTGCGCTTCTGTTGTGATAATTTGGGTGTGGTGCAGGCGGTCAACAGTCAGTCAGCTAATTCACCTCCTGTTGTGCGTTTGCTTCGGCACCTGGTTCTCAGAGGGTTAAGATTGAATGCGTGTTTTGTGGCAGTGCATGTTCCTGGTGTTGATAATTCCATTGCTGATTCTCTTTCTCGTTTCCAGTGGGACCGTTTTCGCAGTTTGGTGCCGAGCGCGGACGCGGACGGTCTGCCCTGTCCTCAGTGGCTCTGGAGCGTGGCCTTGGGGTCTCATTAGATCTGATTAGGCGGTCCGTGAGTAGGAGTACGTGGTCAGCCTATTCTTCTGTGTGGTCGCATTGGGAACGTTTGGTGGATCAGGTTGGGGGTTGTGAGGTTGCGGAGGACTTTCAGGTGTTGTTGGTGTATTTTGTAGGTTTATCCTATAGTTCAGGAGCATCTTTCTCGGTAGCTTCTAAAAGGGTGGCGGCTGTTGCTTTTTGGTTGCGTTTGCGTGGTCTAGCGGACGTGTCCAGGAGTTTTTTGGTGCGACAGGCTCTGAAGGGCTATCGGCGCAGTGCTGTTAAGAAGGATACTCGACGTCCGGTTTCTTTTTCGGTGTTACAGCAGTTGTGGGAGCAGGTTGGTATGGTTTGCGATTCTTGGTATGAGGTGTGTTTGTTTTGGGCCGCCTTTTCGTTGACTTTCTTCGGGGCCTTTAGAGTTTCTGAGCTGGTGGAGAGTAGTGGCGTGCAAGGCGGCGGACTGTTGTGGCGTTGTGTTTTGCGTAGGTCGAAAACTGATCAGATCGGAAGAGGGGTTTGCGTGGTGTTGCGCCCATTGGTTGGGTCCCTGCTGTGCCCTGTTCGGTGTGTGGCGGAATTTTTATCATTACGACTGGGTGTAGCGGGTTCTTTTTTGGTGCACCTGAATGGTCTGACGTTGTCCCGTTTTCAGTTTGTTGCGATCTACAGGAGGTGTCTGACGGCTGCTGGTCATCCGGCCATGGAGTTTGCGTCTCATTCCTTCAGAATAGGAGCGGCGACCGAGGCGGCTAGATGGGGTCTAAGTGACGTGGTTATTAAGCGGATTGGCCGGTGGGAATCAGATTGCTTTCGGGGATATATTCGCCCTCATATGTTGTAGTGGGGGGTTCTGTTCATGATTGCATGTTGGGGGTCGAGGCTCATTGTGTTTGGTTTTTTTAGGGTCCTCTTCGTGCTTGGCGTGGATTCTGGGTCATTCGTACGTTCACTGGGGAACGTTGAGAGCCGATGTGCGGAGGAATGGAAGGCAATTAGGTTTTCGGCCGGAGGAGTTGCAAGTGCGGTGGATTGGTGTGAGAGGGATGTTGTGGAGTCGGGTGTTGCCTGAATTTCATGCTTTTGCGTTGTTGGATAGGCCCCCCGACATTTTAGTTTTGCATGTTGGGGGAAATGATTTAGGTGTTCGTCGTTCAAGGGATGTGATAAGTGACATCAAATTGGATCTGTTGCGGCTGTTGGGAGAGTTTCCTGGATTTGTTGGTGTTTGGTCTGAAGTGGTTGCTAGAAGGTCATGGCGGTTTGCGAGGTCAGTGGAGCGGATTAATAAGGCACGGGTGAAGCTCAATAAGGAGGTGGGTCGTTTTGTTCGGCGTCAGGGCGGATTTGTGGTGCGCCATCCGGAGTTGGAGGCTGCTTTGCCTCAATTCTTGAAGGCTGTGGGTATGGATTTGTGGGCCTCTGGGTTACAGGATGGTCTTGAGACAGCTTTGAGAGTGTGGCGGGACGTCCACAGGTGAGGTGTCTCCTGTGTTCGCCTGTGGCCGGTTAATAGTGGGTCCTGGAAGGCAATACAATGTTTAAGAGGTGCATGACACGTTGGAGCGTGCATCTCATGAGGTTCGGTAAGCTGATGGCTGGGGCTCCTATTTGGGCTAAAATGCCTACAGGGGTGGATGGAGATATAATTTGGAAGATTTGGTACCTTTGGGTCGGTGACTGCAGCCAAGGGTAAGGTGGAAATCAAGTGGAGATGGGGAGTGAAGAGCGCAGCTTGCTTGGGTTGCCTTCTAGGATCCTTTCTCAATGTGTTGGAATTTATTGCACTTTATTTATGTGTTTATGTGTTTATGATTGTGATCATTAAAAGAAAGTTGATGAAGAAGTTATTTGTTTGTTTAATAAACGGGCTGCTACGGCCATTTATACCAAGAAGTTGACTTCTGAGTGTTTTTTGGGAAGGGAGGGTAGTTTGGGTTGGTAGGTCGGGCAGCTGACTGAAGTGATCTTACATCCTATTAAGTCATCTGGAAGGCCTTCTGTTCTTGCTTGGGGATTCGGTTGTCGTTCTCTTCTGCTTTTCACCCGCAGTCGAATGGTCAGACCGAACGCGTCAATCAGAATCTGGAGACATATCTGCGTTGTTTTGTGGCGGAGAATCAGGAAGATTGGTATTCTTTTTTGTTTGCTTTAAATAACCGTCGCCAGGAGTCCTCTGATAAGTCACCATTTTTTGGTGCATATGGGTTTCATCCGCAGTTTGGGACATTCTCTGGAGAGGGGTCTTCTGGTTTACCTGATGAGGAGAGATTTTCCTCGTCTTTGTCATTTATTTGGCAAAAGATTCAGGGTAATCTGAAGAGGATGAGTGAGAGATATAAGCTTGTGGCGGATAAGAGACGTGTGCCTGGTCCAGACCTGAATGTGGGTGATCTGGTGTGGTTGTCTACAAAGAATATCAAACTGACGGTTCCCTCCTGGAAGTTGGGTCCTAAGTTTATTGGGCCTTACAAGATCTTGTCCGTCATCAATCCCGTTGCCTTCCGTCTTGATCTTCCTCAGATTGGAAGATCAATGTTTTTCACAGGTCCCTGTTAAAACCTTATGTCCAACCCACTGTACCCTCCTCTTTACCTCCTCCTCTGATTGTTGTTGATGGTAATCTTGAATTTCAGGTCTCTAGGATTGTGGATTCTTGCATTATCCGCGGTTCTCTCCAGTACCTTGTTCATTGGGAGGGTTATGGTCCTGAGGAGAGGATGTGGGTCCCAGTGGCAGACATTAAGGCCACTCGTCTCATCAGGGCTTTCCATAGGTCTCATCCTGAGAAGGTGGGCTCTGAGTGTCTGGAGTCCACCCATAGAGGGAGGGGTACTGTCACTGCCAGTTCTGTGAAAAGGTCTGGCAGACGTTCTTCTCTACCTCTTGCATGACGTTCTTTGTTTTTGTTTCACTTTCTCATTTCCTTTCCTTATCCCAGGTGTCACCTATTTAGACTAATTTTCTTCCTTTATATTCCCTCCCATACTGCCTCACTTTGTGGTTTATACTACTTCCTGGATGAGATGTTCACTGCTGGAGGCTGCTGCTGCTGTTTGCTCAGATAAGTCCTTTCCTTTATTTGTTTTTCCTTGCTGGCTTGATTCTAGGTGACCCTGACTCTTTCCGTATTAAGTGCAAGGAGCCGTGGTCATGTCCCCTCACTATTATAGGGTTTTCAGGTGTCACACAGTCTTAGGTACGTGGGCATGCAATCGTCTACCATCGAGACCCTTGCATGGGCATAGCAGTCAGGGAGAGCTCTTAGGGTTTTATAGGGCTCACCCATATGCTCCTTAGTTTGGGATCAAGCCAGTCGGATGTTTATTTATAAGTTCCAGCTATCTGCAACATCATCTGTGACATTGTCTTGTTGGAAGGTGAACCTTCGACCCAATCTGAGGTCCAGAGCTCTGGATCAAGTTTTCATTAAGAATATCTCTGTACTTTTCTCCATTCAGCTTTCCCTCCACCCAGACCAGTCTCCCTGTCTTCCCACCATGCTGCCACCACCATGCCTCACTGTAGGGATGGTATTGAGCAGGTAATGAGCAGTGCCTGGTTTCCAACATGAAAAAGAAAAAATAAATACAGCACCCACTGCAGTCTTCAACTCTTAGGTCGGATGAATGCCCCTGTCAGAGCTGTATCCAACAGACATTGAGGCCAAATAGTTTCTTGGTTTCATCTAAGCAGAGAATCTTGTTTCTCACAGTCTGAGTCCTTTAGGTGTTTTTTTTTTTGTGCAAATTTCCATGTGTCTTTTACTGAGGAGAGGCTTCTTTCTGGCTACTCTGCCATAAAGCCCAGATTGGTGGAGGCTGCAGTGATGGTTGACCTTCTGGAAGTTTCTTCCAACTGCACACAAGATCTTTGGAGCTCAGCCAGAATGACCCTTGGCTTCTTGGTCACCTCTCTTACCAAGCTCATTCTCCCCAAGTCATGATTGTTCTAAACTTCTTCCATGTAAGAATTACAGCTGTGGTACCTTGTACAGACAGGACTTTGTCTTTTTAAATCATGTACAATCAATGGAATTTACCACGGGTGACTCCAATCAAGGGGCAGAAACATCTCAAAGATGATCCAGAGAAATGGGAGACTCCAGAGCGAAATGTCAAGTGTCATAGCAAATGGTCTGAATACTTATGTCCAGGTCAAATTTAAATTTTTCCTTTTTAATAAATTTGCAAACATTTCTAAAAATCTGTTCTCAAAAAAGGGTTGAAAGACTTTCTGAATCCACTGTAAGACAGATAGATAGATACATTTTTGACCAAAATAGTTTCAGGTCCATCTACCAATGGCAAGGTGGCTTGCCTCTCCTGGGCCTAGGCCTGCAAAATTCAGGGCATCTCCTGACCCATCCTTGGACAGATGGGTCAGGAGTGCAGTATATGGCTAGAAGAAGTAACCCCATCATCTCTGAGACAGGTGAGAGAGGGAAAGAGGTGGAAGAGGGGAGAGAGCAGAACAATTTCTATAGTCGTAGGCAGTTGGATAACTGGGCGACCCAAGAAAACTCACTTCATAGTCTCCATCTCCACACTGACTGAGGCTGCACCTTGCTGTCTTCATTTACGGTAGGAACTACAGCTCTGGAGCACAAGCTACTACGTAAGCAGGTGAAATACTGTACAGACTTGCAGACTAAATCTGAGATTCATGAGCATGCAAGGTTCATAATTTGGACTCCTTCATCCTGCTGTTACATTTTCCACATAATTTGACGATGTGATGTTCTAAAGTAAAAATAATCTCGTTGTAACAGGAGCCGCAGAACATTTCTGATTTAGAATTCATAAAGTATATTTAGAATTTCAGCAGCAACTCTGATGGATTTACATCTCACACATGAGATGACTAAAACATTCTTCAGGGAATTAATGAATATTCGTGATCAATAGCACAGTCCTGCTCCATTTACAGTGCACTCCGAAAGTATTCAGGCCCTATTCACACCGCCGCTGAGAGAAATGATTCCTGCCGTACTGTAGGGATTGTACTAGAGAGGTGAGAAGCGTGTGTATACTTTTGCTGCCAATATCTTTATTGCTTCATTGTCTCTGATGCAACTTTGCATGTAGCCTAATCTCCTACCATTTTGTGTCTACAGCTCCAATCCCGCTTTATGTCTCTCCATGGTTACAGACTACAAACAAGCCCTGTGTAGTCTGATCCTGCAGTGATGTGTTCCATTTTTCACTCTGAGCCTTCTTCTGCTTTCTGTAGAAGCAACATAAAACCTGGGTTGCAAAAGTGTTCATATCCTTTTTATGCAAATAACATTCTGGTATGGGAATGGGTTGGGACTTGTTTTACATATAACAGCCTGTTTTTCCTAAATGTTTTACTAAACCTAAGGGGCCATCCTGTCTCTAAAAGAGTCTCAAGGTTGGGGCTTCAGTGATGGCTTTGACCAATCACATTGACTGTTGCAAAGAAGGAATTGGAGGTCACATGACTGGCCAATCAGCTGTTTTGGCTGGACTACCCCTTTAAGACATTTTTCAATTGTATCAAGGGAATACTAAGAACAGAATTTGGCCACCAAGACCAGGAAATTATGGGTTCCTCATTGATTTTACCCATGCAGTGGTCTCAACACATCCATAAATTATGGCTGTTAATAGTATTTTGCTGGCAAGGGTGTACATACCATATATGCCGCCTACGTAGCTACAAATGGGCCCCTGGAGACAAGTTGGTCTTGTCACCATTGGTATGGTTGAGGAGAACCTTCAAGTAGTGAACCAGTGGTCAGTCCTGTCCTAGTGGTTTGCTTTGTGGTAGTGTCAAGCAGCTTCTGAAAAGGGTCTCATTTTTACGTATGAAGCTGGACACTATATTGCAGGATTGGGATAAAAAACTTCTAGGAACCTCTTTAATTCATGGGGACAAGAGATGTGTTCCTCAATTGCTCAATCTTATGCCATGGTCCCACTGGATCCTAGAAATTTGGCTATAGATTACACTTTGGAGGAAGCCCTTGCCCACTATTTTTATTGATGATGGCAACCTGTACATAGAAGTGGCCTCCTATGGAGGGATGTTGGCACCAGGACTACGTTATCCTAATCTTAGGAGCGTGATGGCATCAAGCAGCTTGTGTAAAAGGTCCCGGTTTTTATGTACGTCATTGCTTCCGCATTCTTTCCATGTCTCTAGACACTATATTGTGGCCATCAACTTAGAAACAAATTCCAACATGTTTTATCTACCGTCAATTGCTCCCAGGAGTCAATGCAGATCTAATTACCATCTGATCATTGATTTGCATGTACAGAAATAAAGTAAATGCAAATTCGGCCCAACCGATGGTGATCATAGTTTCTCTTTAAATTTCTGACTACATCCCACAGCCCCCTATTAGAGCGAGACGTTATCAGAGCCGTAAACGAGTCAGTGGTTTATCAACTGTTGAGATTTCATATTGGCTGTAAATTTCCGCCGCGCCGCTCTCTTTATTGAGTGCCAGGTGATGGAAAGCCGACATGTTATATATATATATATACTCTCTGGTGGGGGAAGTTCATTTACATATAGATTCATTTAGACTCCGCATATTGACCCTGAGTGATCAAACGGAGATGGAGAAAATCCACCTTGTTATATAGACCTGACCGAGGGAGACGACACCGAGGGTCCGAGGCCTGAATCATTTCCAAAAAGAAGGGTCTCTATACAACGCCTGAAGTTCTGGAGTGGCGCCATAGTGCAGGGACCATGTGGCAGAGGGTTATCTTGGTTTGCTTTGCCTTTGACAGACACCTACAGATGCATAGCAACAGCAGGATCGGATTATAGGAAGGGCTTATGGGGCATGTGCTTTGGTACCTCCGTCATCTTTAAGATGTAAGTTAGGGGCTTAGCTATTGGGGGGGAGGGTTCCGTATTATTCCCCCCTGGGCCTGGTGTCTAAGAGGACCCAAACGACTCTTTACCAAAGGTCAGTATTAGACCTTGAAATTAAGACCCATTCGTTTGAACGGCAGGTAAGAGGTTACGATCCGGTAGGCCATTTTTTTACCCTATGGATTAGTGGCCATTAAGGCCACTGAGGTCAAATGTCATCATAACACTCGTAGTCTTCAGTGGAAGAGGCCCCCTCATCTGCTATAGGGACCATGTGGAGTCTGGTTCTCGGAGATAGCATGGAGTTGTAAAGTTGTAAACCATATTTTTTGATCAGGGGCCTTCACCTAATCTGGCCCTAATAGTAATGGGTCCAATAAGGTCCATGTATCCTACAACTCATCTGATTCATATGTAAAAGTGTAATAGTGTAGCAAACCTAATCACTTGGCTACATTGTATGTTGACCACAGATCAGTCAACAGCAGCTTGTTGATGGTTTCCATAAAACAAGACCATGAAGGATTCTTACAAAGTAGCAGGATTTTACATAAGAGTCTCTATTAATTAAAGATCTAAGCATAGTCACCCAACCTGGGGTGTACACCGAGACAAGCAAACCCTTAGAAATGTGCTCAAAGTTTTTACATTTTTATTTAACTATTGCTTTGACTGATGGCAGAAATAAAGTAAAAATATTCGGAACACACACCCAACTGGTAACACCCATCTGGACCTTTGACTGCTAGCAATTCATTAATAAACTTCTAGTAGGAATAATAAAGGAACGGCACAACATAGAGTCATAAGAATAGATGCTCCAGGATTGTTATTACATGGAAGATGCAAGTAGTTTCTAAAACAGAGATGTCAGGAGGGGTAACAGCCTACAGGTCATCATTAAAGAGATTTTAGAGCATATAGACATCATATTTAGGGTCCCCCACTCTGGACTCCCCTCTATTACTGTGAATGGGGAGCATTTCTGTAAGAGCAGCTTCCGCTCTCGTGGATTTGGCTTCTCCCAGCAACATAAGCTGTTATTCAGAGGTGTGTGGGAGTCGGACCCCATAAGGATGGGACACCATAGAAAGGGTTAACCCACAGTGGCTGTGTCCGTCTGTCCCATGCCTTACACAGGCTAGGAGAGAGAAGTGGGGACAATTAGGGATATAAATACCATTTTAAAAATTAGGCGGCCCTACGGATGGTGCTCGTGCATTGCGGAAGGCACACGAACATGAGGCCTTAAAAAAATGCCGCTTTTTGGTGGAGGTGTCCCATTAAGATTGTTGCCAACAGTCCCGAATTTACATGGACTGTCCCTAGTTTTTTGACACAGTCCCACCAAATTCTGGCTGTCCTGTGCCAAAACAGGAGGAACAGGTGATCACAGAGTGTCCTCCTGCTGAGATCCCCAGTGATCAGCTATGATCTGTGGAAATACCTGGCAGTAAGTATTCAGTTTCCCTGCAGCGCCACCACTGGAGAAATGAAGCATTACACAGTGTCCATTAATATCAATGGGTTCTCTGTGTAATATGGGACAGGACGGGTCCTCCTGGGAGAGAAGCTATCTTTGTAACTCTTCTGGGCAAGATGGAGCCCCCCCTCTGCATAAACCCCATGCAGCTGCCTGTACTGCCTGTGCTCCATTGACCCTCGATTTGGATCACAAGTCCAGGAATAATGGTGGATTTCGTGATCTCTGTAATGGGGACACCCCTTTGCTCGGTTTTCTGGCTTTCACTGTGTTGAAGACCCATAACTGGGGCTCCACGGTTATTTTGCAAGTCCAGGAATAAGTGTTAATCGTGTGACCGTTGCAGGTATCACTATGACCTTGGCATTTTCTTCTGGACGACCTGCAACAATCACAAGAATTCCTTCCTCCATAATTATTCAGTCCTTGCAGATGGCTTATTACACAATCTCCTCATCACGCTGGATTTCGATGAGGATGAGTCACGTTCTCTACACCATCTCCTAAGTTCTTCGTTTTCGTTCTGTAGGTTGGAGGCGGATTGTCTCGGGTTGTCGTTAATCATTTATTTCTCATCGGAGGTCCATGCAACCCAGAGGACAATGATAAGATAGGTCCATGCGGCCGATGTCTGCAGACTGCACACATTCCAGATACAGATGTGATAACACATACATCCTGCCTCCCAGCATCTGCGATTCATCATACCATTCACAGGGCACCCTGACCGCCCCTCCCCCACCACCATGATGGGTCAAACTCTAGGGGAGATTAGGAGAATGCAAACAAATGAGACAACATATGGAAACCCCCAAGAACACACTGTACTGACTGCATGTCCTACTGCTAATGCATCCATGAATGAGCACACAACACAGTCAGCTCTGCTACATCTGCAGATGTCTGTCACCCATGGTTTTCCCTCGTCACGTCCCAAGGCTTGTTAAAAAGTCAGGCCTTGACTTGAGGAGAGCCACTTCCAAAAAGTGGTGCTAGCAAAACGGTTCTTTGTGCCTGGGGAATATTACTATTATGTATATTATTTTCCCATGGAACATTGCCATTAAGTCTTCATACACAGCTGGTCTCCTTAAAGGGGTTGTGCACTCATTTCCAGACCTCCTAGACTGGTGGGACTTGCGTTGGCAAAAATATACTTACCTAACCCCCGGCTCTGGGTCCTGACTAGTTCGCTCCGCGGCCTCCCCTGCTTGTCTCGGGTTCCTCCGTGTAAACTTCTGGTTTGACACTGCTGCAGCCAATCAATGGCTTCAGCGGTGATCTGCTCTCCTTGTGTCATGTGACAATTTGACATGACGTAAAAGGGGAGCAGCGGCCAGTGAAGGAGGTCTTGAGACAAGCAGCAAAGGCCGGGGAGCGAACGAGCCTGGACCCAGCACCAGGATCAGATAAGTAGCATCACCAACACTGGTCCCACCAGTCTGAGAGGTCTATAAATTAGTGCACCACACCTTTAAAGAGAGCATTGGCTATTTTCCATTGTCAAGGTCCAAGACTTGCTAAAAAGCTGGACTTTAATTCATAGGGAGCTACTTCCAGAAGGTGGCGCTAGCGAGATGGCTCTCTTTGCCTGGGAGATACCTTTTTGCTTATTATTTTCCCATAGTGTATTGCCACTAAGTGTTCATAGACAGCTGGTCTCCTTAAAGTGAGCCAGCACCCTGGATTCCTGGTCTCCTAAAGAGAAGGTGAGGCTAAAGAGAAGGTGAGGCTACAGAGGAGTGTGGCGTGCAAAGAGTGTTGCCGAAAAAACAACTTTTTTCGACCAGGCCCTCTACTGTCTGTTCATGTTTTGTTACACCCCACCTCCTCAATGCATATTTGGGCGCCGGGGCTGAGTGTGATGGTGGTGCCACATACCATTAAAGTTCATGGAGGGCTGCATACTAAGCCTGGGAATTCTGGGAGGTTTCCCCTTTTTCTGGGAGCCTACCACATGTCTCAGGCAATTTGGAAAGTATACTAGTTGGAGAGCGAATGCAATTACACTATAACACTAACTTGATGTTGGGGAGAATATGAAGGTAAAGGGGTTCCCATCATTAAGACATTCTGTCAAGAAAAGTGTTACCATACAGTGAAAAGGGCATTTCAAATGAAGAGTTATTGTAATATACATGCAATAAAAAATATATTTTATTTTTTTATTTTATTTTTTTTTTTTTTTTACGTACTGGTAGAGCCCTCTGCTGTTTATCCTTCTGGTCCACCTTCTCCTGTATCAGGTGGCGGCCATGCTTGGTAGGTACCTCCTATCAGTATCAGCATAGTGATCTTTTTGTGAAGTGGCTCAGACACCTTTCATTCCTCACCCCTTCTACATTCACTGCAGTATATGGCTCTATCTCTGTCTAGACAGTGGAGAAGGAAATTGCATGACATACCATACTGCTGTTTATTAGTGGAATCGCTGGGGCTGAGTGTGAGGGGTTATTCTCTATGCAGATGAGGAAGGGGTTAACAAGAGATAACTGCAGTGCACTCCTAGGAGATGCAGGTGCTTGATTGTCACATGTGATGAGCTGCTGCCCACCTACAGGAAGGGAAGAGACCAGAGCTTCAGAGGGGTGAGTAAAAGAGAAAAAACGGTTAAAAAAAATGTACACCGGAGAGGAACAGTTTTTGCTGTGGCATAGTATGTATCACTCCTGATTATTTTATGGTTTTTTTTTTTTGTTTTTTTTCCTGGGGATAACTCCCTTTCATGTTGAGCAATACTTGCCAACTTTTGAGAAGTGTCTGTAAGGAGGTTCTAAAGAGTCATGTACTGTTTAAAGTTATGAGATATTTGACTGCCCATTTATATGAGACATGTCCCCAATCTATAGCATTTTAATCAGAGATTCATCCCACCCCTTCAGACTCCCTAAGTAATTAATGCAAACCAAGGGCCAGACCCCCTAATCGAATATAGACCCCAGGCAAGGTACCTAAATAAGTACAATCTCAGACCTCCAAATATATACAGACCCCAGAATATACCTCAAATTAATCTCCCTAAATAAATACAGACCTCCTGAATAAATACAGACCCCCGACCAGTCACTCAAAAGAAATACAGACTCCAGACCACCTAAATAAACTCAGATCAAAGAACAGACCACTGAAACAAATACAGATGCTGGCCAGACCTCCTAAATAAATACAGTCCCCTAAACTAATACAAACCACTGAGACACCCCCCAAATAAATGCTGACCCCAGACCAGATCCCCTAAATAAAAACAGATCTTGACCAGATCTAAATAAATACAGCCCCCTAAACTAATACAAACCACTGAGACACCCTGACCTCCCAGACCAAACCCACTAAATAAATACAGACCCCTAAACTTATACAAACTACTAACACCCCTCACCCAGATAAATGCTGACCCCAGACCAAACCCCCTAAATAAATACTTACCTCTAAACGAATGCAAAGCCCAGACCAGACCGCCTAACTTAATACAGGCCCCTTAAACTAACAAAGACTCCAGACTAGGACCTAGATCATACCCCCCTAAAAAAAATATACTCCCCAGACCATACTCCCTAACAAAATACTGGTCCCAGACCAGGTAGATTAATATAAACCCCAAATCATACCCCCTTTAAGTAATACTGGTCCTATACCGACCAAGAACCCCTAAATTGAATTGCCTAAAACTGTGGCAACTTGCAATATAGCCGCTTATTCTACCCCCACGCGTATGGGAAGTCTTATTCACGCTGATGTTCCCCTGGGCTGTGCTGTGATGAAAAAGGCGCACCTTTCTTCTCTTCGGGGGAGACTCTGGTTCTAGGGGGCTCCTGCCTTTTGTAGATTGGGTGCCCTTGGTGTTTTGGTGATTTTGAGGTGCAAGGCAGGGTGCCATGGTGCCACTGCAGATGTCAGGGAATAACTAAACCAGGTATGGAGAGAGGGACAGAAGCCCCACCAGGTGTCTGGTGGGTGTAAGTACAGCCTATTAACAATACAGTAAAAGCATACACCACATAAAAATACACTTTTTAACCCATTTTTTGCAGTGTACCGCTGCTCTGCACTGGGACGCTGCACTGAATCAGTTTAATCGTGATGGCCCCTTCAAGCCTTCAGGTAGTGGATGGCCTAGGGCAATTGCCCCATTTCCCCTCCCTATAGCCTGGTCCTGACAATTTTTTAAGTATTATAGCAGATGTTTATTGCAACACAGGTGTCAGTCACCTGGACCGCTCATAGTAAGACGTCCTGATATAACAGATTCCACGGATGAGACAATCGGTGATCGCTGATTTCTCACATTTCCTCCTCTCTCAGTGAGCGGCATCTGGACCCACCAGGGCTTGTAATGTGTTGATAGAAGCAGGTGCTGTGACATGTAAATGAGTTCTCTCGCGTTCTCCGTGTTTGTTGTAGTAAAGTTACTGGAGCATATTGACGTCCTATAGAACAGCGGGCGAGAATGCCGTCGCATCGTGCCGATACGGAGAAGATGACAGTCTGCATAAGGACATAATATTTCAGCGTCTAAGGAGTGTGAGGCGCGAATACAGAAGATCTGCTCCGGCTAAGGAAAAAACTTTTGCAAAACTTTTTAACCCATTATGGGCACAGGTCATTTTGTGTGCTTTTCTGTCACCTTCTTAGGGTACATACAATATATATATATATATATATATATGTATATATATAGTTAAATTTTTTGTGATACTTTTTGGGGCGAAATGCAGAAAAGAGCAACTGGTCTCCTGTATATGGCTGCTCTAATGGGTCAGGCGGTTCTGCTTCCAGAGGGCGGATGGACCAATTTTTGCCCCTGGGCAAAAGTAGGTTGAAGCCCATGCCGCAAGCCCCAGAGAAGTGAAGGATGGGAGTGGTAGTGCTGCTGGCTGCATTAATCATTCACAATGGCAATCCTCACACTGCTGCTCCCTAGGCTAGGGCCAGGGCAGTGATAAGAGGGCACACTCTTTCTTCCCTTGGGGCACACCCTGATGTTGGGGCTAGGAGGGCACACCCCTTCTTTCCTTGGGGGACACCCTGATGTCAGCTCCTGCCTGATGATAGTTGTGGTGCCCTTGGTGTTATGAGTGTTGTATGTGTTCAAGGCAGGAGATGTAGGTGCTGTGGCCGGCAAATGGTGCTGGAGTCAGTAACCAGGCCAGATTTAGAAAACAGACAAGTCCCCCTTAACAAAAGTGCAGAATAGGAGTTGTAGTGCATCCAACAATATCAGAACACAGTTCCACACAATTCTCAGTGCAAATCTTCCCAGACAGCAATGTATGGATATAGGCCAGAATGGGGATTGTACTACTCCTTTCCTCTATCTCTCCAAACAAAATCTCTCCCTCTGCAGAATTTATGGCTGGCAATATTATTCTTGCAAAGGTGTCTGTAATCCCCAGCTGAGGGGTGCAGGATTAAAATATGGTTTGCCAGACTGTGTGCAAATGTGAAAGGTGTCTTAACAAAGCCTCTATTACTGCAGTGAAGTCTGTAAGCCTTAAACAGCCAATACCTTACTGACTTTTAGTTTTTTCCTTTCTCTCTTTCTGAAATATATATATTTTTTATATTCTCTGGAGTTCAGGCCTAATTCTCTGAGGAGTGAGCACATGTGGATTCCACTCACTTCCTCTGCTAAAATACTACAAACTGAGCTAGGGGCGGACCTAAGTCCAACACCTAGCTTGCAAGAGGGACTGAGTCAGGATCGTTAACCTCAACTGAGCCATACAGGGATATGCTGGGACATTACAAGGCATTAACATATTAAATAAAATTATGTTCTGGGTTCTGGGGTACTGCATCCTACCTAATTTTTACATTTATAGATGACAGATTTCTTGCAAACATTTCTGCTTTGCCTCATCCATCTTGATGGAGCTTTCAGAAATCCATGGGCTTCCTGCATGAACGTAACAGATTTTCAGACGCAGAAATTTCTACTATAAATCTACTACATGTGAATATACCTTTATAGGTCACTCTTGCCTAAGGGTTTTGCTATCAGAACCTAAAAATAAAATCATTCCCAAAATTATTGCGGCCCGTACCCAAAAATGTATTTAGATCCCAGACCATAAAATTATTCAGACTATAGACCATACACTCACATTTATTCAGACATCAAAGGGTCTGTACCAAAACAAAAACTAATCTACAGGATAGGTTTTAAGCATCTGATTAGTGGGGGTGTAACCTCTGGGACTCCTACCGATAATGAGGAAGGGGGTCCCAATTCCAAAAATAAATGGAACAGGGGTCGAGTATCTGCTCTGCTCTTTCTAAGGGTTGGCCAAGCTCTGGCAGTCCCATTGACAACTGCTGATGCGCTCATTCTGGGAAATTAGGAGTCCTGTTCTTTGGATCGGTGGTCAGACCTCCACAGATTATGGTATAAGCTTACATCTTGATACAATTTTTTTTTTAAATCAACTCAGATTCCAGAACAGACAACAAAATTAAAGGGGGTTGTCCATATACTTTTTTTAAATGTCAGAACAGGTTAAAGATAAAAAAAATAAAAAGAAGAAGCATTACTCACCTCACCGACTGCCGCCGCTGATGTTCCAGTGTTGCCCTATTCCCAGCTTGAAACACACAGGAAATGGCTGGAAATGCCAGCTGAGCCAATCATTTAATGAAGTAGTTGACTGCTGCAGACTATGATTGGCTGAGCAGACATATCATGAGTGACACAGTGAGTGAGAGGTTTGGTCTGGGAAAACAGGTATTTTCCTCCCAGCATGTGCTGCTGGGCTGATTTACAGCCAGGTGTGGTCAAATACCGGACTGGATTTTAAATGCCGGTCTGGGTTTTGGCAGCACCTGGCTGTCCTTAAATAATCAGCTGGGCTCAGAAGCCATGTCTGTGTGTTGGGATCTGGAAGCCTTGTGTCTGGATAAAGGCTTGCTACCTGTTTGGTGTGAAAACAGGTTGGTGCTTCTATCAGCAAAGACTCTTTGAGGCAGAATTGCCGCATGGTGTGAATTATCACCAACACCACAAGGTGACTTTTTGTATGACTGCTTGTTTTGTCACTTGCCTAAAGTGTGAATAAAACACTGAACTGTTTGATCCAAAGAACTTGTTGTTGGCTCTATACTGCGTTCACTAATCCTGTCTACCAGTGCGAGTCCCTACAATTGGTGGTGGATGCGGGCAAGAGCAGTGAGGCTGGCGTGAACGCCGATATTTTAGGTTTCTGCATTTTTCAGGCACGGTTGTATGTCATACATTAAACCAGCTGTATTACAACCAGTGCCCCACGACAAAATGGAGGCTGTTGTGAAGGCCCTCATGGAGGCTAATCTGCAGCAGCGAGAGACAAACCTGCACCAACGCAAGGCTAATAAGCATCAGCAGGAGACTAACCAGTTGGTGCTACAACATGTGATGGCTTTGCAGACAGCAGGAGCAACCCCTGGCATCCACGATGCCTGGAAAGCAGTCTGTGCCGCGATTCCTCAAATGATCCCCGCAGACGACATTTAAACCTACTTGGCGATGTACGAGAAAGTGGCCATCAGGGAAAAGCTACCCCATGACCAGTGGGCTGAGGTCATTGCTCCATTCCTGGCATCCGATTCCCAGCGGGTGTATTTCGACTTGACGGACGATCAAGCGGCCGACTACCAAAAAGTAAAGGGTGAGATTTTAGCAAGACTGGGGGTGAATGTGTTGGTCCGGGCCTAGCGGGTACATCAGTGGGGGTTTAAGCCGGCAGAGCCTGCGAGGACCCAGTATTATGACTTACTCCACCTCTTGCATAAGTGGCTACAGCCTGATGTGCCCACAGCTATGCTGGATAGACTATTGGCTGATATGTTCTAGAGGGCTTTGCCATACCCTCTCTAGCACTGGATCGGTCAGGTGTCTCCTGGCAATGACCTTGATATGGTCGACCTGGTGGAACGCTATGAAGCTACCAGGAATCTAAAGGAGGGTCCTGTTGGGAGGGGGATCAACAAACCCCGGAAATATCCACCCTAGGCCCGGAGATTTGAGCTGACTTTCCCCATCGGGTTGAGCCCATGGACACTTACTATGGCTACCGTCAGTCACTATATGCCAGGAGGCTGTGTGCAACAGGTACCCCAGAGTCTCTAGATCACTTGTGCCAGGTGGAAGTAGGAGACGATCCGGCGGGGGCTTTGCTGGACTCAGGGAGTCTGGTGACCCTAGTAAGGGCTACCCTTGTGCGGTCCACTGAGAATACTGGCCGAAAAGTCGGGGTGATGTGCATCCACAGAGACTTAAAATACTACCCCACCGCGCTGGTGTCTCTAGCCACGGTGGCCAGTAGATGGACCCACGAGGTAGCTGTCACCACAAATCTACATTATGAACTTATAATAGAGAGAGACTTCCCGGGCTTCCCGGCACTGTGGCCTGCTATGAGAGGGACTGATATCCATGAGACAGTGGTAACCCTAGCATAGTGGCCCATCTCAGGGGGGAGTTTAGAACCCTGGGAACCTGAGACTGAAGGGCCAGCTGTAGGGGTGACCGCCACTTCGGTGGAAGAGGGGGATACAACCCCGCTAAGTGTGATGGTGGGAGATGTGGAGGACTTGCCGCTCAGTCCTGAAATGGCAGACCTCAATGTCTCCAGGGATAATTTTGGTACCACCCAACGTCGGGACCCAACCTTATCATGCGCCTGGGAAAATGTGTTGATAGTAGATGGTGAACCACAACAACCTGGGGCAGAGTCAGTGTTTCCCCATTTTGTGGTTAATCGAGATATTTTGTATCGGATAAACCAACTACGGGGTGAGCAAATTGAACAGTTGGTGGTCCCCTAGCTTATCGCAAGCTTGTGTTAGGTCTAGCCCACCAACACGTTCTCGGGGGTCACCTGGGGCTGCAGAAAACTCAGGATCGTATTCTACAGCGGTTTTACTGGCCCAGCATATTCAAAGAAGTGGAAAAGATTTGTAAATCTTGCCCGACTTGCCAGATAACTAGTTCCCAACCACATTTCCGTAGTCCCCTAGTACCTCTCCCGATAATCGAAGTACCGTTTGAACGAATAGCTATGGACCTCATAGGCCCAGTATCGAAGTCTGTTAGAGGGCATCAACACAACTAAGTCATTCTAGACTACGCCACTCGGTACCCTGTCACGGAAGGTGTACAGAAAACTAGAAGACACAAATGAAGATCCGACTGACTTGATCCAAAACTAAGGAACAGGAGGGTAAGCCCTGTAAGAGCCCTAGCTCTCTCCCTTACTGCTCAGCCTATGCAAAAATCTCAATGGTAGAAAATTGCATATCCTCGTTCCTCGACTGTATGCACCTGAACACCCTATAATAGTGAGGGGACACAACCACCGGCTCCCTACACTTAATACGGAGGGAGTCAGGGTCACCTAGGATCAAGCCCACAGGCAAACAGAAATAAAGAAAACAGACTTAACTTGTGGATGCAGTAGTAACAGCTTCTAGCATCAGCACACTCCAGGAAGTTGTATAAACCGCAAAGTGATGCAGTATGGGAAGGGATTTAAAGGGATGCATTTAGTGCAACTACATGACAGCTGAGAGAGGCTAACGAGATGAGAAAATGAAAGCAAAACAAAAGGAACCTCAAGTAGGAGGTTCTGAAGAACATCTGTCAGAGCTTCTTAGATGTCTGGTGGTCACAGTACCCCTCCTTCTACGAGTGGACTCAGGACACTCAGAGCCCACCTTCTCAGGATGGGACCTATGGAAAGCCCTGATGAGACGAGTGGCCTTAATGTCTGTCACTGGGACCCACATCCTCTCCTCAGGACCATAACCCTCCAATGAACGAGGTACTGGAGAGAACCGCGGACAACACGAGAATCCACAATCCTAGAGACCTGAAATTCAAGATTACTATCAACCACAATCGGAGGAGGAGGCAAAGACGAGGGTACAATGGGTTGGACATAAGGTTTTAATAAGGACTTATGAAAAACATTATGGATCTTCCATGTCTGAGGAAGATCAAGACTGTAGGCAACAGGATTGATGACGGACAAGATTTTGTAAGGCCCAATAAACTTAGGACCCAACTTCCAAGAGGGACCCTGAGACAAGACCGCACCCACACCCACCTCAGAAGCGTCCACCTCAACAATGAAAGGTAGAGAGATATCAGGTTGTACCAAGATGGGAGTGGAAGCAAAACTCTCCTCGATAGTAGAAAAGGCCTTACGCGCCTCTACCGACCAGGAGGAAAAATCTACCCCCTTTCTAGTCATATCAGTGAGTGATTTAACAACAGAGGAATAATTCAAAATAAACTTCCTGTAATAATTGGCAAAACCCAAAAAACGCATCAGCGCCTTCTGATTCTCAGGAAGCTCCCACTCAAGCACAGCGCGGACCTTCTCGGGGTCCATGCGAAAACCAGAAGCAGAGAGAAGAAACCCCAGAAATTGAATTTCTGGAACCGCAAACACACATTTTTCCAGTTTAGCGTACAATTTATTCTCCTGCAGGATGAGCAAGACCTGACATAGGTGGTCCTTATGAGTTTTAAAATCAGGAGAAAAAATCTAAATGTCATCTAGATACACTAATACAAATTTCCCCATTAAATGATAAAAAATGCTGTTCACAAAATTCTGAAAGACGGCTGGAGCATTCATCAAACCAAAAGGCATAACCAAATTCTCAAAATGGCCCTCAGGGGTATTGAAGGCCGTCTTCCATTCGTCTCCTTCTCTGACCCTGACCAGGTTGTATGCCCCTCTTAGATCCAACTTGGAAAAAACTTTAGCCCCAACAACCTGGTTAAACAGGTCCGGGATCAGAGGAAGCGGATAAGGGTCACGAATTGTGATACTGTTCAGCTCCCTGAAATCCAGTCATGGTCTTAAAGAACCATCTTTTTTCTTAACAAAGAAAAAACCAGCGGCAACAGGTGACTTCGAGGGTCGTATGTGTCCCTTTCTCAGACTCTCAGAGATATAAGCACGCATAGCGACCCTTTCAGGTTGGGAGAGATTGTATAAACGAGATCTAGGCAGCTTGGCGCCTGGGGTGAGATTAATAGGGCAATCGTACTCCCTGTGAGGGGGCAATTCCTGAACACCACTGTC